>NC_138381.1:26921578-26965898 GCF_054177405.1 Leptonychotes weddellii | reverse complement strand
ACATTGCTGCTATAAACATTGTACATGTGCCCCTTCGGATCACTAAATTTGTATCTTTGGGGTAAATACCCAGTAGTGCAATTGCTGGGTCATAGGATAGCTCTATTTTCAACTTTTTGAGGAACCTCCATACTGTTTTCCAGAGTGGCTGCACCAGCTTGCATTCCCACCAACAGTGTAGGAGGGTTCCGACATGGATGGAACTAGAGGGTATTATGCTAAGCGAAATAAGTCAATTGGAGAAAGACAAGTATCATATGATCTCACTGATATGAGGAATTTGAGAAACAAGACAGAGGATGATAGGGGAAGGGAGGGAAAAATGAAACAAGATGAAACCGGAGACAAACCATAAGAGACTCTTAATCTCAGGAAACAAACTGAGGGTTGCAGGAGTGGAGGGGGGTGGGAGGGATAGGGTGGTTGGGTGATAGGCATTGGGGAGGGTATGTGCTATGGTGAGCGCTGTGAATTGTGTAAGACTGATGAATCATAGATGTGTACCCCTGAAACAAATAATACATTATATGTTAATTAAAAAAAATACTTAAAACACATGGAACTTCCATGAGGTAGTAACATACCATACCTAACTTGCCTATGATTAAACACTGACCAAATGACTCAGGGTCTAAAGAGAGCAGAGCCATGAAACACAGCAGATTTAAGTAATCGATTAAAAATACCAAATTTCACCATCAAAATTACACATTTTCAAGGGGAAAACTTGGGGCCAATATTGTTTTTTTATTCCTAAAGGCATTGGACACTAGCTGGCTTCATTCACATTTTGACTGACATAACTGATCAAGTGATATATAAATTTTTTCTGTTGTTTAGTGAACTGAGAAAAATGGCTGATTTATATAAAAATATTACTCTTGAGAAACACAGTAATAGAGAAGAAAGTCCAACATGTTTGGAACTTGGTCCTTGTATTTCAGTAAGTAACTTTAGTCAACTATTAGTGATTTCTGATTTTATTATTTTCAAAGAACAGACAGTACCCCAGTGCAGTGAATTCATTTTCTTCTGTGACAGGATAGCTAAAAGCCCCGAAATAGCAATCCTTTGTTCCCTTGTCAGCAAGGGATAAAATACCATTTTGCAAGTTCTGAAAAACAATATTTATGCCTTCAGATTTGTGTACTGTGCTTTAGAAGAAAGTCAACTTGCTTGTTTACTAATCACAACTTAAAGCATTTTTACTAGGGAAGCATATATGATTCTTATGAACAAGTATAAACCGTGGGAAAAAAGAGGAATTTACCCTATACTTAGATTTTACTAAATATAGCAACAACTCAATGTCCCTGTATTTGTCAGTGAACAAATATATAGACAGCTAGATGTAGAGACAAATATTAATCAATGAAAAATGGGAAGTAATACCTGAAAGTACGATGCCAAATATTCAGTTGTGTCTCTCCAAGTAGGGTATAATGTGGCCAGGCCAAATCTCACTTTGTCAGCTGGCTATTGTGGACATTGCTGCTATAAACATTGTACATGTGCCCCAAAGATATATGGTAAAGGGCTCCTTGTCCTACAGATTTCCTTGTAAAAACTAACCCATGTGGGGCGCCTGGGTGGCTCAGTCATTGGGCGTCTGCCTTCGGCTTGGCTCGGGTCATGATCGTGGGGTCCTGAGATGGAGCCCAGCATCGGGCTCTCTGCTCAGCGGGAAGCCTGCTTCTTCCTCTCCCACTCCCCCTGCTTGTGTTCCCTCTCTCGCTGTCTCTCTCTCTGTCAAATAAATAAAATCTTAAAAAAAAAACAAAACTAACCCATCTCTTTATGAGGGTAGACATAGTCTCTTAGGGATCTCAGCAAGGAGACAGACACAGTGCAGTTTCCCCACCCCAGGCCTTTCTCTCTCTCTCTCCAGCCCGCATGGACAAACCCACTCTTGCAGCTTCCTCCCCCCACTTTCTAAAATACATTCCTCATTCTCTGAATTCTCTAGGCTTTGGAGTTCAAGTACCTTTGTTGTCATTTGGTTCCATGAAATAGAAGCCATCTCCAGCTCTTTAGGAAGAAACAAGGGAACCTATTATTTTTAAAAAGTCTTCTCATGAGAAAAGGGTCTCAGACAGGACTTAGAATCAAAAACTGAAAAGGCACCAGGAATCTAACCCACTTCTCTCCGCTAATCTGCTGTCTGATACTGTTTTTTATTAACTGTACACAGGAGGAAAGGATGCCTCCTCCCTAGTCTGTCATGAATGTGCATGTACTCATTTGAGAGGTGTGAGAACTGGAATTTGAAGTCCAAATACAACAATTCCAGGGAGAGAAATTACAATGGAACAGCTTTCATCTTTGTTCTGGTTTCTAACAGCAACACAGAAGATGTAGTTGACATGTAGAGAGAATAATTTTCAAAATCTCCCTCCTCTTATATACCAAACTATTTTTAGTATTAATCAAAAAATGAAACAAATAGTAATAATGGCCAGAAAAATTTGCAGGCTGTGGGAAAAAAATATTCTTTGTGTATATAATCATGCCAGTGAAAATTAATATTAAGCAAATACGTATAAAGAAAGAAAGAAAGAAATGCATGTAGCTGAACCCACTTGTTTTGAGAACCACTGCTTAAGAGAGGATTTTAAAAAATTAAATTCTGGGGTGCCTGGGTGGCTCAGTAGGTTAAACATCTGACTTTGGCTCAGGTCATGATCTCAGGGTCCTAGGATGGAGCCCCAAGTGGAGCCCCACGCCAAGCTAGGAGCTGAGCCCCAGGGTCCTCAGGCTCAGCGCTCAGCTGGGTGTCTGCTTGTCCCTCTGCCCCTCCCCCTGCTTGTGCGTGCTCTCTCTCTCAAATAAATAAAATTTAAAAAAATAAATAAAATAAAAAATTAAATTCCACTTAAAGTACAATGTTAATTAAAGATAAGAAGTAACAATGTGCTAAATCAAAAGCTTATATGTATTATTATTGCAACTCACCACTAACCACAGCACTGGTTTAGACCTTAGAACAACAAATTATTGAGGAGGAAGAGCCTATTTTCCTGAGATTGTTCAAATTGCTGGCTTATGGTAATTATAAAAAATGTAAGTAATTTTAGTCATTTTTATTGTTATTTTTTTCTTTCTAAAGGCAGTGGAGTCTTATCTCCTGCTCTGTGGGGGAATTCTCTCCTACCACCTTGCCTTTTGTTGTTATCCTGTTTAGACGTCATCCGTGGGTGACTCGGTCACTTAGTACAGAAGTGTCTCTTGGGAACCTCATTCTGAGTAAGAGGATAATTAAGAGAAAAATTCTGATCTGAGTAAGTGCTCCAAAGGGATCCCTCACAGTAGCTTATAGTTTAAGGGAAGAATGTATTAGACTTTCTATCCATAAGGGATTTCTCTATGTTTTAAGTCATCTGTTATGCTCATTATACCCTTTGTGATTTTTTTTCTTCATAACAATCATCTTTTGTTTAATTCGTACTTAGTTACCTTATACCTATATTTCTATTTAAGGAGTTCTTATTTTTAAATCTTTAAAAAAGAATTTGTACACTCTAAGAATGTCTCTGTGTTGACTTTCTCTCCAGTAAACATGCTAATCTCTTTTATTGGTTTTAATACTTTCTAGTTCTCTTGGATTATCAATGCTGAATAATAATTCATTTCATATTTCTTATTGAATTGACTACAACCTAGAGATAGGGAAAGTGGGCTTTCCTTTATTGTCCTCAGTTTAATGGGAATATTTAAGAAGTATCACCTTTGAGTATATAATGAATGCTGTTGGTAGAGATTTTTTTTTAATTCACATTACATCCTTTTCCTTATGTTCCCCTTTAGTTGAGAAAACTAGTTTTTTAATTATAAATGAGTTTTGAATTTTTCAAATGCTTTTGAATATCTCTTTAAAAGACCATGTTTCTTTTCTCCTTTTATCTGTGGCAAGTAATATAAATAGTTTTCTGATGATGAATCACCCTTGGATTCGTAAGATACACTACTTAATCATCATGCATTTTTCATTATACTAAAGTGTATTTCCTAGAATTTTATTTAAGAATTTTGCATCTATGTTAGTAAGTAATATTTGCCTATAGTTTTCTTTTATTGCATAGTCCTTTTTTTTTTTTTTGCAATCAAGTTAAACTCCTGATAAATGACTTGGATATATGTTCCTCAATTTTTAACTCTCTGCAGTTTGAATAAGATAGTTATCATCTCTGCCTTGAAGTTGTGTTCAAACTCATTAGTAAAACTACTTCTTTTGTCTTTTTCCTTTCTTTTTTTTTTGAGGAAAGTGTCTTTTATTACTGGTCCAATTACATAAATATTTATAGTTTTATTAAGAGTTTCTATCTCTACTCAAATTAATTTTGATAATTATTATTTTGTTAGGCAATAAATTATTTCATGTAAGTTTTCAAATTCATCACAAAAATTTTTATAATCTCTTATATTTTAAATATTTTATTCTCTTTGTTTATGTTTATTAATTCTTAATGTTGTCTATTTGTATCTTTTCCCCTGATTTATGTTGGTAGAAGGATATATATTTTTATTTATATTTACAGAGAATCTGGTTGTAGTTTTGGTGCTTTTTTCCATTGTTTCTGTGCTTTAAATTTCATTAATTCCCACATATCCTTAGTATCTTATTTTTCTTACCCAGTTTTACTATAATCTGTTATTTTCCCAGCTTCTCGAAGTCAATGCATATATCCTTTAAAGCTGTGCTTCTACCTTTAAATGACTTTAACTGTATCCCAAGAGTTCTTATTTAGTACTTTCATTTTCATTCATTTCTAATATCTGGTAATTTCCATTTTGATATTCTCTTTACCCATACATTAATTAGTAATGTTTTTATAAGTTTGCAAACATTTGTGTTTGGGGGAAAAAAACTTAATTGTTGACTTCAAATTTAATTGATTTACAGTCAGACAGTGTGGTATATGTGCTATCAATTATTTGAAATAGCTTGAGATTTCCTTTGAAATCTATTATGTAATCTATTTATGTTAATTGGCCATATGTAAACATATATTGTAAGGTTGTTAACTGTGGTAATCAAGTCTTCTATTTCCTTGCTGAATTGTTTGTAAGCAAGAACTCTCAGTTTACAATAAAAATGGATTTAAAAAAATCTCTGAATTTGAAAATGGATTTACTAAATTAATTGTAAAATAATCCTGACAGTTTTGCTTTATGTATTTGAATGCTATCTTGTCAGTTTACATTATGATACTTTCTTTGTGCATTTTCTCATTCATTATTATGTAATGTGATTTATTCATTTTAAGGAATTCTGCTTTTAGTTCTCATTTGCATGTTATTAAAATTTTTGCATCAACATTCCTAAGTCAGTGTTTCATAGATTAGCTCTTTCTATTCCTTGATTTTAAACATTTTTATGTAATTTTGTTTCAGATGTGACATTTACACAGTATATGGCAGAATTTCTAAATCATTTGGGAGTGATAAACAAATTAATCTCTACATATCCATTGATTTTTGTTAATATATTTTAATTTATTTCTACTATTGTATGGTGTTTTCTATTTTGAATTGTTTTCCTCTGCTTTAACTTCTTTTATTTTTTCCACCTTCCTATGTCCAGATGAATTTTTTTTACTGTATTTTACTCTCTTAATTCTGTTTTGATTCAGTAACAATACATTATATTCTAGTTAGTTAGGCAATTCCCTTAATTATTTAACACAAAAATTTTTAACATTTACAGTTGGCCCTTAAACAACATGGGTTTGAACTGTGTGGGTTACTTACATGTGGATTTTTTTAAAATAAATACAGTACAGTACTATCAATGCATTTTATCTTCCTTACAATTTTTTTAAATAATATTTTCTTTAGCTTACTTTGTTGTAAGAAAACAGTATATAACACATATAAAATACAAAATGTGTTAATCACTTATGTTATCAATAAGACTTCTGGTCAACAATAGGCTATCAATAGTTAAGTTTTGGTGAGTTTTCAGATGCATAGGGGTCACCCTTAAGCGCACCCCCCACCGTTGTTCAGGGATTAACTGCATTTTTAATAACATACTTCTAAAAATTTAAATTTCTTCATTTAAACAGGACAAGTAGCTTAAACATGTTTCACACACACATTGAAAATCTGGCTCTCTCTATTTTTATTGCTATCTGTAGTTTTAGTTTTAAATTTCTAATACATGGGATGCCTGGGTGGCTCAGTTGGTTAAGCGTCTGCCTTCGGCTCAGGTTGTGATCCCAGGGTCCTGGGATCAAGTCCCACATTGGGCTCCCTGCTCAGTGAGGAGCCTGCTTCTCCCTCTGCCTGCCACTCTCCCTGCTTGTACTCTCTTTCTCTCTCATTTTCTCTCTGACAAATAAATAAATAAAATCTTTTAAAAAATAATAATAAATTTCTGATACATAACTAATTAATATTTTACAGTCATGGTTAAGTTGGTCTACATAATTCATTTACTAAATCTTTGCTTTTGTTCTTTCTTGTGTCCCATAACATGCCAAAGTTAATCTTTTTTTTTTTTTCTTATTGAAGTGACTATTTCGGTAATTGTTTTTGCTGAAGATGGGAGAATGGTAAGCCTTGTTTTTCCAGTGTATCTGGTCATGTTTTTATTTTCCCTCATTCTTAACTATGCACTGTTTAGAAAGCATCCCTCCAGGTCATCTGATTCTGATTCTGTGGATGGATTTGAGCCTTTTAATTGGCTTTAAGTGAATTTAGAACTCTGCCAATTGTATGTGACAGATAGCAATGTAAAATCATTCTTATCTGTAGATACCTAAACTCTGTCCAAGAGAGATTCAGTTGACTTCCACTCTGGTAGAAAATAGTTATGCCTCTATTTGCACATTCCTTTCAATATTCCTGATCTATAAATGTGTCTGATGTTTGTAGTATCCCTTGAATTGCTTGTAAAATCCTATTGATTTCCTGATTAATAATGAATTAAACATAACCTTTAACACATGGTCATTTTTTTAAAAATATGATCATTTTATATCTGATTTTACTTGATTTTATATCTGATTTTACATGATTTTACTTTTATTTTGAAAATTATCCTCTAACACAGGTATACAAATTTGGCAGGAATAGTTGTGAGACCAGTTAAGTTTTTAAGTGTCTATTAGACAACTGAGAGGAGACGTTGAGTCGGTATTTGGATTTTTAAATCTCATTTGGGAGAAGGGTCTGTTCTATAGCCATGGATTTGGGAACAGTAAACATCTAGATAATATTTAAATTTGAAAGGATAAGCTCACTAAAGAAGTATATGTAAATGGATAAGACTACTAAGGACTAAATTCTGGCATGCCACATTACTGTGGTAACAGAACAGCATTTTAAATACATTTTAAATTATTTTAGATCATCAACACATTTATTTACCCTGCTGTCTTGTCACATTTAAAATTGTGTAGTATATGCAGTCATAGAAGACAGTAAATATTTGTCAAGTGCATCTATTTATTCATTTTATTTTTCATTCTTTATTTTATCAATATTGAATTAAATACTATTTATCTCTGGTCCAAGTCTAACCATGTCAACTCAAGAATTTATAATTGGTTAGATTGGTTTACACATAATTTCATTCATTTCCTTCTAGGCTTTACTCTAATATTTTGCAGATAATTATAGGTTCACATGATAAAAGTTTGACTCCTTCTCTTAGAAGACTGTTTCATATTACACAATCTTCTGGCATGTGATTCTCTCAAACTCTCTGTATCAGTACAATTTAATTCTCTGCCAGTGTTATTATCCCACGTGTCACCTTGCCTAATAATTTTATATATTTATATATATAAAATATAATATATATATTATATATATAACTGTTTACATCCTATTAAGATGGTGCTTTATATACTTGCTTTAGCCTTCTTGACCCAAATTTCCTAGATTCATCCATTTTGTAGAGAAAAATGATAGAAAATTTACAAACACTCTTCTTTTTGCTAGGTTGACAACAAGGAGAAAATAAAACAATCAAACTCATTTATGGCTATAACTTTCTAAAATGGTGAAGGACGTAGTTTCCCTAAAAATTTTAATAAGTCACCAGGCAAGCACTACTGTCAAAAAGCTCCAGTCTCTTTCCCTAAAACTATGATATTGACTTCAAAGTATACAGTTTTTAAGAGTCTCCACTGAAAAGGGCTATACCACAGATATTTATTACATAAAGTTGCAAAAATCAGATCATCAGTTTACATATTAGCATCTTTCATGCCCCACTTGATAAAAATCTAACAGAACTGAAATTCAGGAATATTCTTGGTTACATAATAAGAAGCCAATAAAGCTCCCACTGAGGAGTCCATAGAAGAATCTGTAAAAGTCTCCTAATTGAAGAAATATCCAAAATACTGGGTGAGAATTGATCTGACATTCAAGGAATGGATAAAGATGTGGTATAGATATACAGTGGAATATTACTCAGCCATCAAAAAGAATGAAATCTTGCCATTTTCAGTGATGTGGATGGAACTAGAGTGTATTATGCTAAGCGAAATAAGTCAGAGAAAAAGCAAATACCATATGATTTCACTCATGTATGGAATTTAATAAGCAAAATAGATGAACAGAGGGGAAGGGAAGGAAAAATAAAATAAAGATAAAAACAGAAAGAGAGGCAAATAAGATAAAAACAGAGAGAGAGGCAAACCATAAGAGACTCTTAACTATAGATAACAAACTGAGGGTTGCTGGAGAGGAGGTGGGTGGGGAAAAGGGCTAAATGGGTGATGGGCATTAAGGAGGGCACTGAGTGTTGGATGTAAGTGATGATAGGCAAATTCTACTCTTGAAAATAATACTACACTATATGTTAACTAACCTGGAATTTAAATAAAAACTTGGGAAAAAATAAAATTAACAACAACATAAAAAGAAATAGAAACACATTTAAAAATAAGCTCTGATAATTTATTACAGCAAGGAAAAGGGGATGAGAAAATGTGATTACAGCTATGAAATTCAAGAAACAGAATCCTCATATCAAATTAAGTAATATTTACTGTGGGCTCCATGCTGTCTTGTATTGATGAAATAAACTTCTAAAGGCAAAATCTGATCTTTTTGATCAATTTCAGTTTGCCATAGTTCTTTGTAGGTCCTACCACATGCAAATTTCCAGACGCATTTCAGTTTTTATCACAACACCGATTGTCCTTTAGGGTGCACCTAAGATCCAACTGCTTTTTCTTCTTTAATAGATGTAACAGATGTAATAGATGTTCAGAGAATGATGCAAATTTGGGGAATTCTTCACTTGTTGTTTCAGGCCTCTGAGCCTTTGCTTGTGCTGTGCCCTCTTCCTGGGATGTCCTTTCTTAATCCTTATTCACTTTACCTGTTCCCTACCACAGGTGTTGTTCTTTTCTACCTCAGTCTGAGTCAGTCATTCTATTTTTCTTCTAATAGCGGTTCCTACGTTATTGCAACCTTGCCTGGGCCTTTGTCTTTGATGCTTCACAGAGTGTAACCTGTAAACACGCTGTAAACATTTTCCCTTCTAGGCATCCACTGACCTTCTCTGTTTGGGGAATCCCCACCTTATGAAGCTTGGTGGGGGAAAACATGCACCCCTATAAAAGTTGAAAATATTGGGGCGCCTGGGTGGCTCAGTCAGTAAGCATCTGCCTTTCGACTCAGGTCATGTTCCCAGGGTCTTGGGATCCAGCCCCGCATCGGGCTCCCTACTCGGAAGCCTGCTTCTCCCTCTCCCACTCCCCCTGCTTGTGTTCCCTCTCTCACTGTCTCTCTCTGTCAAATAAATGAATAAAAATCTTTAAAAAAAACAAAAAGCTGAAAATATTGAATTATCTGCTTTCCAAATTCCCTTGCATTTGTGGCCTGGACAAGTGGACTAGATCCCATTAATCAGAAACGCAGGCAAGACTTTGACTCAAGAGTACAAGACTGACTTAGGACTCAGGAAGGACCTGAGAGGAGCTCTCTTTTTGCATCTGGAAGTAACAGAATCAGAGACTTCAAAGTGAAATTCCTAGTATTTGAAGACAGGGGGATTCATTTCAGCATCTGCTTGTGGTCCTTAGCTCTTATAACTGAGACTGGTTCTGTAATGTTCCCAACAATTCCATCAACTATCTAAAAATATCCCCAGCAAACTCCTTGTCATCCTAATCAGCCAAATTTGCTATCTTCCCAGGGGCAGAGATCATCTATGTTTTTCTTTTTTTTTTTTCTCGGTGTTTCTATCAACTCCAGTGATCTCTAACTAAGAGTAATTGATCAATAAATATTTGGTATTCTCAATCACCTCCTCCATGGGGAACCTGTCTTTCAGATGGTAGTAAACTTACACTGTGTACCTGCAAGTCAGTGATAGAGCTGGAAAAGAGGAGGTGGAAATGGAAAAGAGGAAGAGATGGAGTACCAACTGGGAATTTGTCTTTGATAAGGTCATCCATGAGGTCCTTGGTACTCCAATTGTTGTTTGATGATTTCCACATTCACATTGACCTACAGATATGTAAATTTTACTTCATGGACCTCATTTTTCTTTGGCTGGAAAAATCAAAATGCCGCGCACAACACTTGTTCTCTGGAAATTGAGCATAAGAGATTCTTCTGTCTTCATTAAGGTGTTAATGAGCTAGGTCAGATGTTTATAGATTTTCATCAAATTAATCAAAGAACCCTATAGTCAACTTGACTTCCTTTTTCCAAAGTTCATTAAAATATAATCTTTGGCAATTAAATGGAGCATTGCTTATCTGTTGCTGGGATACCATTACCTCCTCTAGTCAAGAAGGTCCTTATGATGGAGAGAGAGAAAAATAATGTTTGGCCATTTGCCCATCTGGAAGGTATTCATCATTAACAGAATATTTGGTTTCATAAGCTACTGTAGCATTCTAGAGCTAGGAAAAAAAAATAGTCTGAAGAATTTCTTTTACAGTTGTGGAAAATTTGTCCTAATAGCAAGAATTCAAATATTTAAGTTCACTTAGAAAATTAGGGGTAAAGTCTGGGCTACTATATTGTATCATATTTTTATCCATTTTGTTCTTGTTCCTAAATAAAGATTGCATTGTGGCTAGACAATCTCCATTGTCCTCAGCAAAATATGTTTAATTTCTGACTCTACACCCTTGTGTGTAATTGTTCTTTTGTGCTAGAAAATTATCTTCAATTCTCTCTCTCTATATATATATCAAAATCAAACTCATCAGTAGCAGGAGTCCTAGACTGAGCCTAAAGAGAAATTTAGGGCTATTATGTCATGTCTGGCAAACTTGGTAGTTCAGGACACTAGGAACCTCATTAAGAAAAAAAACATTTACTCCCATAAACAGATGGACACTGAAGACTGAAAGTACCTACTCTCTCCTCTCATGAACCTCTCTTTACTCTTCCATTGTCTTCATTAGCATAACAGCATTATTCCAGGAAACTCTTCACCATGCAAATAACTTGATTGCTCATTACAGGAGTTGCCCAAAAGACCCATCAATGTTTCAGTTGAATTTATGCTGTGTTATTTTCATCAATCCTACCATTCTACCATAATCCTTATCTAGTCCTAATCAAATTCCCACTTTCAAATACCTGCCTTAAACCAAATTTCAAATTCTTCATAAATCCTTTTCTTGCCTTTCCCCCTCAGAGACACTCCAAAGGTCTCTAATTCTCCTTTACTGTGGTAAATGATAAACTCAGCTTTGTTTTATTAACAGGTTGTGTTGGTTATTATATCTGGGGGGAAGACATTTGACATTACACAAAAGCTGAAGAATTTTCTGGGGGAAAAAGGTGTCCTCATGGAAGAAAGAGTCTAGAATCATGAATTTGATAAAGAAATCAAGTGTGAGTCATTGAGATGACAATTCTCTATATAGCAAAGTGTTTCTTCCTTTTTTTAAGATTTATTTATTTATTTGAGAGAGACAGCAAGCATGTGCATGTACACGTGAGTTGGGGGGGAGGGGCAGAGAAAGAGGGAGAGAATCTCAAGCAGACTCCCTGCTGAGTGCTGGGCCCACCGTGTGGCTCGATCTCACAACCCATGAGATCATGACCTGAGCCAAAATCACAAATTGGACACTTAACCGACTGAGCCACCCGGGTGCCCCACAAAGTGTTTCTTAACATATTTTGTCTTCTGTTTCTGACCACCATGAGAAAAATGATCAAAACTTAATGATAATTAAAGACTCTATAGGATACTGAGGTAAAAACTACTTGGTATTCTTGTTAGTCAAGGTTACCAGGAAACAAGTAATGGAGTAACTTATGACTAACATAGTAGGGGAAAGTAAAGATTGCTGGAAAACATCACCCAGTAAAAAGTAATAATAAAAAATAACCATTAATCTTAGCAAGTATAGTGAGCTGGACTTGATTACAGCAGCAGTCTGTCCTAGGGATTCTGTGGAGAACACAGCCACTGATTGCAACTCAGATCCTATCACTCTTAGATTCTATCACTTACTTCCAGATTCCCCAGAAAGAAAAATTCCCAGTGTGGGTTAGGTATCTATACCTGGATGCTCTGACCCTGAATGTAGGTTCATGTGCAGAGCCTCGTGGACCTCATCTAGTGTTATGTGGCAGCTAGAAAGTACAGACTTGCTTAAAGAAGAAGTATGAACTCAGCACTTAGAGATAACTACTTTAACATTTTAGTGTATATTTGTCCAGACATTCCAATGCTTATTTTAAATAGGTAAATCTGCATTTTTATTTAATAAAACTATTTATAATCTCAGTAGTTTTATCATATGGTCATTTAAGCTTACAAATATATTTAAAACATATTCCCATGTAAACAAGTAATTAACTAGATCATTTTAATGACTTATGTAAATTCACTGAGTGGATATACTCTATTGCCAATTTGTTGTATATAATTTTAAACAATCTCCACTGAAAATTCTTACACATATATATTGTCATCTTTATTTCCTTATATTTAGGAATATAATTACTGCTTCACATAATATGCCCACTGTAAAGTTTTAGCTACATATGATCAAATTGCATCCAGCAATAGTCCAAGTTACACTCTAAACGAGAGTGAATGAGATATGCAGTTTTATTGCAATTGTGTAAGATTTATTTTTGATTGTTTGCAATCAGATAGTTTTCATATGAGTGTCTCTGATTTCTATTATTAATAGAGGAGTTGGGTATTTTTAGTATTTACTGTTTGTGTTTCTGCTTTTGTAGTTTTCTCTTTTCTGTGTTTCACTAATTTTCTCTGGATATATCCATTTTTTTTCTCCTATTGCCTAAAATAAGTTTTCTTTCATTAAAGATGTAGAATTTTGGTCAGGTATATATGGAGTAAATATTATTCCTATTTATGTTTTGTCTTTTAATTTTATTTATAGTGCTTTTATTATATTAAGAAAACAAATGTTTTGAAGTCAAATTAGTAATTCTCCTGTTTTTAAAGTTTCTAACTTTGAGCATAAAGTGTATAGGTCCTTCCTAATTCCAAGACACTATAATTATTGATTGATTTACATTTTCTTCTGGTAATTTTATAGTTACCTTTACTCTTAAAATGTCAAATCTATTTTGAATTGTTTTATTATGAGGCATAGGTCTACATTTATTTCCTTCCTAAAGGAAATAAATTATTTCAACAGCTTTTTGTGATTGGCTCTCATCCATTTACTAATTTATACCTAAATCTGTTTCTAGAATCTAAAATCAGACATTTTTTGTTATATTTCTCAGATGTCTTTTATTTTTCTGCCTGTCTTCCTATACCAGTACAATACTGTTTGAATTACTGAGGTACTGTCATGTGTTTTAAGTTTTAGTAGAGAATTACCTCCCTCACTATCTCTTTGTTCAAAAGTGTGGCTCCTCAAAAAAAAAAAAAAAAAAGTGTGGCTCCTCAGAGGCTTTTATTATTTAGATAAACTTTAGAATCATGTATCAACCTCCAAAAATAATGCCCTAGAGGTTTTCTTTGGAATGAAATTGATTTATAAATTAAATTGATGGAAAATTTGATGTGTGTGTGTAATATCAAAGCTTGTTTGATTAAAATACAAACTTCATTAGTGGAAGGTATTAAAAATAAACAGACAAACTCGTGTCATTTTAAAGCTGCATTAGTGAGATCATTTTGGTTATTAGTAACTGAAACTGATTCTGATAAATAAACCCCAGATGGATTTGTTGGAAAAATCAGGATAGCTCCTGAAGGGGAAGGCAGAGGCACCCAGAGAGCTCTGGAAACCAAGGGAGCCCCTGACTTGCCATGAAATGACTTGTGTCCATCACTTTCTGTCCTTTTCTGTATAGGGAGTGTGTTAAGTTACATACGTTTTATTTTGTTTTATTTGCATCAGAACATACAATGTGCAAAAAACAAACACAAAAAAAACCCACATTCACACACACACACACACACACACACACACACCCCACACCTTAAATATATTGCTTAATTGCCCAAAGTAAACACTTGGATAATCACCACTGAAATCAAGACAGAGTATTGTCAGCACTTTCAAGTCTCCCCTTATGGCCTTTGCAATCTCTACTTCCCTCCCCCCCCCCCCCGCCAAAGTAATTATACTTTTAACATAGTATCATTTTGCCTGTTTTTAACTTTAATATCAGTTGAATTATATATCACATTAATTTTTATCTGGCTTCTTTGACTCACTATTATGTTTGCTAAGTGTGTAGCTGTAGCTTTTTCTTGTTCTCTGCAGTACTGGAGAATATCCCATTGTATGAACAGTTCAGTTTATTCATCTTTTTCCTCCTACTATTGGTGAACACTTTTATCATTGTTTTTCTCCTATGATTAATTCTACAAAGAATGTTCTTGTGCATTTCTCTTGGTGCATATCATCCCTCTGGTGAATATATACCTAAAAGTGGGGCATGGCACATGTATATTTTCAACTCTAGCAAATAATATCAAACACCTTTCCAAAGGGGTTATGACAGTTTATACACCTACTGTCAATCAGACTTTCCCCTTAGTCCACATCCACAAAAAAGATTGATTGTGTGAATCTTTGTGACTTTGCCATTCTGAAGAATATGTAGTGATATCTCATTGTGGTTTTAACTGCATTTCTCTGATTATTAATAAAGCTGAGTCTATTTTATAGGTTAACTGGCCATTTGTATATTCTCATTGGGATATCCTCTTTTGTAAAATTTCTGATTAGTGGCTTGCCTATATTAATATTTGGTTGTCATTTTTCTTTCTAATTTACATAGGTATTTTATTTATCCCAGATATAAGCACTTTGCTCAAGGTGTTACAAATATATTATTTTTAATACTTTGCCTTGCACTGTCTTAATGGCATCTTTTAGTGAAAAAAATTCTTAATTTTACTATAGTCAAATTTGCCAATTCTTACTATTGGTATTGTTTCCTTTGTCCTGCTTAAGAAACAGCTCATGTTCTAAAGTAATAAATGATGTTCTAGGAAATCCAATGTTTTACCTGTCATGTATCAATCTTTAATATTCTTGGATTGGCTTTTTACTAATTGTATGAGAAAGGGAATCATGCATTTGTTTTTAACTCAGCTATCTAATTGTCCTAGCTCCCTATGGCTCTGGTGGATTATCAAATCATGCTCTTTCACTGAAAATTGCCCTAATTTGGACAATAAAATGTATGATCACCCTCCAACTGATCAAGCAGTGTTTATTTTAAAAGACAAGCGTAAACTCATTGCTCAGCAGTAAGTTTTATCTCAAATTCAGTTTCCACAGGTATGTAGTTCTGTTCTTGGACTCTATTATATTCAGAGGTATAATTGCTTATTCTTGTACCAATACCAAACTGTTTTAAATCAGCTGTATAATAAATTCTGTTATCTCCTATAATAAACCATTATTTCCTCTCATTTTGTTTATCTTCAAGACAGAGCTCTTCTTTTTCCTTTTCCTTTTCACATAATTTTAGGTATAATTTATTAATTTTAAAAAGTTCTGATTTTAGTTGGGATTTAGTTGGGATTGAATCTCTTAATGAATTTGCATATCTTAATTCATGTGTAGGTAATATTTACCCACTTAAGTATCCTTCAATTTTTTTAAACGATACTTAATAGTTTCTGTATAGATGTCTTATCCATAATTCATTAGTTTAATTCCTAGATATTTGATATATTTGCTACTATTTAAAATATCTTTAGCTTAATTTTATTAAGTGTGTGTAACTGGTATAAAGAAATAAAATTAATTCTTATCTATTAACTTTAACAGGCAGCAGCCTCAGTAAACATATTATTTCTAATAAACAGATTCCTTTGGATTTTGTTAGAAAAAAACATACTGTATGACAATACTATAATTTTCAAATTCTTATATCATTTATTTATTTTTATTGCTTTATTATAGGGCCCATATTTTATAGGACACTGTTAAAAAAAAGAGTGGGCATCTTTATCTCCTTCCCAGTGTTATAGGAAAATATTTCAATATTTCACTATTAAGGAAAATATCTACTATAGTTTTTTTATATACCCATTATGAAATTAAAGAAGCTCTCCTCTACTCATAGTTTACTAAATGTTTATTTATAAGTAAATGTTAAATTTTATCAAATTGCTTTTTCTCATCAATTGAGCAATACTGTGATTTTTCTCTTTTACTTGGTGAATATAATGAATTATATTGACTAAGGTAAGGGTAGATTCCCAACCTCCTAGAAGATACGAGGAATAACAAGAAACCAAAGGAAATAACTAAGCAGTTAAATACGAAGCAGTGGCTGCCACAATTCCAGAGGTGCCAAAAGAGATAGTAAGACTCAGTGTGGCAGTTTATCACTCACAAGCAGAGCCACAGCAGGAGATTCTGCATGTAACACAGTTCCACTGAGACCAAGCCCCACTGTATGATGCGGCCAGCCCGGATGATGCCTGTACACCCTGGATTGTGCTGTAGCTGAGGACACCAGGGTCAAGTGCTCAGCATCTTTTGTAGAAACCACAAACAAGCCAGCCTCACTTCCCCAAGGAGTAACCAGTTGCATGGTAGTCATGCTAAAAGGTCTCAGGGTCAGAGGATGGTTAGGCCTTGCAGTTTGACAACAGCAGAGATAAGAAGGGCTGGCCCTTGGAGGACTGTTTTCCTCAACCATCAATTTTTCTTTCAGTCTAATTTGACAATCTCACTTTTTTATTAGGAATATTTAGTTATTTACATCTAATGTAACTAGAGATATACTTGAATTTATACCTGCCATCTTTTTTTTTCTATCTGGCACAACTTGTTTTATTTACCACTTATTTCCTCCTCTCTTGTCTTTTTACCAATTAATCAAATTTAATCCCCTTTTTCTGCTACTGATCTTTTAATTATACATTTTTTTACTATTTTTCTAGTAGTTATCCTAGAAATAAATCTTTAATTCATTTCCATCAATTAAAAATTATTATTTTTACCATTTTCCTGATGCTACTAGAATTTAGAAACTTTTTCTCTCTTTTGCCTCCTCCAAACAATCTTGTTCCTGTCACCGAGCATCTTAGCCATGCATTTATTTGTATTTTGTGCACTACGTGCTAGTTTGTATAATGCATAATGCTTTTTTTTTTTTTTTAAGATTATTTATTTATTTATTTGACAGAGAGAGACATAGCGAGAGTAGGAACACAAGCAGGGGGAGTGGGAGAGGGAGAAGCAGGCCTCCCGCCGAGCAGGGAGCCCGATGTGGGACTCGATCCCAGGACCCTGGGATCATGACCTGAGCCGAAGGTAGACGCTTAACGACTGAGCCACCCAGGCGCCCCAATGCATAATGCTTTTAACATCCCCAACAAATTATAGTTTTGTAGTGTTAATGTTTATTTTTTAAAATATTTTTTGTTGAGGTGAAAGTTCCATAACATAAAATAGCCACTTTAAGGTAAATGATTCAGTGACATTTACTGCATTCATGATGTTGTGCAAGCACCACCTCCTTATAGTTCCCAAATATTTTCATCACCCCAAAGGAAACCCTGTACCCATTGGACAGTTGCTTTTCCTTTCACCCTTCTCCTTCCCCTGGCAAACACTAGTAGTAGACATTCTGCCTCCATGGATTCAATACTTTTATATAAGTATTTTATATAAGTGGAATCATGGAATATGTGTGTTTTTATATCTGACTTCTTCCATTTAACATAAGGTTTTCAAGGTTCATCCACATTTTATCATGTATTTTATTGATTTTAGGCTGAGTAATATTCCATTGTAATGGATATACCACATTTTATGATCTATTCACCTGTTGATAGACATTAAGAGTGTTTTTATCTTTTGGCTGTTGTGAATAGTGCTGCTGTGAACATGTTTGCAACACATTTGTTTGAGTGTTTTGTTTTGTTTTTCAGTTCTTTTAGGGATATATCTAGGAGTGGAATTGCTAGGTCATATGTAATTCTATGTTTAAATTTATGAAGATCTGTGAAATTGTTTCCATAGAGGCTTAAACATTTTACAGTCCTATCAGCAATGTAAAAGGGTTTCCATTTCTGTATATCCTTGCTAACACTTATTATTTTCCATTTTTAAAATTATAGCCATTTAAGAGAGTGTGAAATGGATCCTTAAGTAGTTTTGATGTGCACTTACCTAATGACACTGATGTTCAACATCCTTCCATGTGCTTGTTAGCCATTTGCATATCTTCTTTGGAGAAATATCTATTCAAGTAATTTGCCTAGTTTTAAATTATGTTGTTTGTATTTTTTCTTTGTTATTATTATTATCTTTTATTTAAATTGAATTAGCCAACATCATTAGTTTCAGATTAGAATTCAGTAATTCATCAGTTGTATATAACACCCAGTGCTCATCACATCACATGGCCCCCTTAATGCCCATCACCCAGTTACCCCATCCCCCAACCCACCTCCCCTCCAGCAACCCTGTTTCTTTCCCATAGTTAAGAGTCCCTCATGGTTTGTGTCCCTCTTTGATTTCTTCCCATTCTGTTGTCCCTTTCTTCCCCTATGATCCTTTGCACTATTTCTTATATTCCTCATGAGTAAAACCATATGATAATTGTCTTTCTCTTATTGACTTACTTCTCTCAACATATACCCTCCAGTTCCATCCACGTTGATGTAAATGGTAAAATTTCATCCTTTCTGATGACTGAGTAATATTCCATTGTGTGTATATATATGTATACACACATCTTCTTTATCCATTCATCTGTGGATGGACATCTGGGCTCTTACCATAGTTTGGCTACTGTGGACATTGCTGCTATAAATATTGGGGTGCAGATGCCCCTTTGGATCACTACATTTGTCTCCTTGGGGTAAATACCTAGTAGTGCAATTGCTGGGTCGTAGGGTAGTTCTATTTTTAACTTCTTGAGGAACCTCCATACTATTTTCCAGGGTAGCTGTACCAGCTTGCATTTCCACCAACAGTGTAAGAGAGCTCCCTTTTTGCACATCCTCACCGACATTTACTGTTTCCTAACTTTTAAATTTTAGCCATTCTGACTGGTGTGAGTTGGTATCTCATTGTGATTTTGATTTGTATTTCCCTGATGCCAAGTGATGTGAAGCATCTTTTCATATGTCTGTTAACCATCTGGTTGTCTTCTTTGGAGAAGAGTCTGTTCATGTCTTCTGCCCATTTCTTGACTGGATTATTTGCTTTTGGGTGTTGAATTTGGTAAGTTCTTTATAGATTTTGGATACTAGCCCTTTATCAATATGTCATTTGCAGATATCTTCTCCCATTCTGTCGGTTGCCTTTTAGTTTTGTTGACTGTTTCCTTTTTGTGAAAAAGCTTTTTATCTTGATGAAGTCCCAGTAGTTCATTTTTGCTTTTGTTTCCCTTGCCTTTAGAGACATGACTAGCAAGAAGTTGCTGTGGCCAAGGTCGAAGAGGTTGCTGCCTCTATTCTCCTCTAGAATTTGATGGATTCCTGTCTCACATTTAGGTCTTTAATCCATTTTGAGTTTATCTTTGTGTATGGTGTAAGAAAATGGTCCAGTTTCATTCTTCTACACGTGGCTGTCCAATTTTCCCAACACCATTTGTTGAAGAGACTGTCTTTTTTCCACTGAATATTCTTTCCAGCTTTGTCAAAGATTAGTTGATCACAGAGTTGAGGGTCCATATCTGGGTTCTCTGTTCTGTTCCGTTGATCTGTGTGTCTGTTTTTGTGCCAGTACCATGCTGTCTTGATGATTACAGCTTTGTAATAGAGCTTGAAGTCCGGAATTGTGATGCCACCAGCTTTGGTTTTCCTTTTCAACATTCCTCTGGCTATTCAGGGTCTTTTCTGGTTCCATAAAAATTTTAGTATTATTTGTTCCAGCTCTGTGAAAAATGTCAATGGTATTTTGATAGGGAGTGCATTTAATGTGTAGATTACTCTGGGTAGCATAGACATTTTAACAATATTTATTCTTCCAATCCATGAGCATGGAACGTTTTCCGTTTCTTTGTATCTTCCTCAATTTCTTTCATAAGTGTTCTGTAGTTTTCAGAGTACAGATCCTTTACCTCTTTGGTTAGGTTTATTCCTAGATATCTTATGGTTTTTGGTGCCGTTGTAAATGGGATTGATTCCTTAATTTCTCTTTCTTCTGTCTCATTGTTAGTGTATAGAAATGCAACTGATTTCTGTGCATTGATTTTCTATCCTGCCATGTTGCTAAATTCCTGTATGAGTTCTAGCAATTTTGGGATAGAATCTTTTGGGTTTTCCACATAAAGTATCATGTCATCTGAGAAGAATGAGAGTTTGACTTCTTCTTTGCCAATTTGAATGCCTTTTGTTTCTCTTTGTTATCTGATTGCTGAGGCTAGGACTTCTAGTACGATGTTGAACAACAATGGTAAGAGTGGACATCCTGTTTGTATTTTTATTGTTAGTTTGATATTCATTTTATTTATTATTAAACTTTCCTTTATTCTTTTCTTTCCTGAATTTACATATTTTTGTCTCACATGGTCTTTTTTGGCTGAAGAAGTTTTTAGTGTTTCTTTTTTAAGTGATGGCCTTTTGATGAAAAATTTCCTCAAGTGTTTGTGTGAACATATCTTTATTTCACCTTTGATTCTGAAAGATATTTTTACTGGGCATAGAAATTCAGGCTAGCCATATTTTTTTTTTATTCAAGCCTTTAAATAACTTTTTTTCATTATTTTCTTTTTCCCATTTGTCTTTTTCTCTTTCTTTCTTTCTTTCTTTCTTTCTTTCTTTCTTTCTTTCTTTCTTTTTCCTTCCTTCTCTCTTTCTTTCTTTCTTTCTTCTGTTCTTTCTCTTTTGTCTCTTAAAAAGTCAGTTATCAGTCTTATAATGGCCTTTTGTATGGTAATTGTTATTTCCCTCAGGGTACTTAAAATATTTTCTTTTGTCTTTCAGCATTTTATGGTCAACTTGGGTGGTTTTTCTTTGTGACTATGATGCTTGGTTGGTTTTCACTGACATTTTTAAATCCATGAGTTGGCATTTTTAATCATTTTTGAAAAAAATTTTGGTAGTATCTTTTCAAATATTCTTCTGTGTATTCTCTCTTTCTTCTGTCCTTCTGAAAAGCCAATTCTAATGTTAGAACTTTTAAGTGCATTCCACAGTATTTCCCAATTTCTGTGTTATACTCTTCCTCTTTTGTCTTCTTTTCCCTCTATGATTCACTTTTATTATTTTCTATTTACCTGTCTAATTTTGTATTCAGCTCTGTCCAATTTTTGTAAATAGATCTACTAAATTCTTCATTTCAGATAGTTTATGCTTTATCCCTGTAGTATCCATTTAATTGATTTTGATAGATTTCCATTTGCTGCTGAAACCTTCCATCTTTTACCTGATCTTCCCATTTAATCCTGTATATATTAATTAATTAATCATAGTGATTTTAAGAATTCTTTAATGCTAATTCTTATATTAGGATTATCTGTAGGTCTGTATTTGTTGTATATTTTTCTTCTTGATTATTGATCACATGGTTTTTGTATACCTGATTTTTCATTATATTCTGAATATCATATATATATCATTTATATATATATACACATATATAAACTACTGGTGTTACAGATGATGGTATCATCTATCAGTGAGAGTTCACCTGTTCATCTATTAAGCATGAGGGTGGACACTATCACCAAAATCGATCAGAATCTAAATTTTTCAAGGACAGATTGCAGTTTTATTGAACCTTAACAATCTGTGATTTGTCCCTGTTCTTACTGAATTATTCTCAAGAACTTTCACTTGAGTATCTGGCAGATCTTTTCTTTCTCAGTACTGAGAAAATATGAGAGATTAAATTTTATAAAGTTTTCTTCTAGTAACCTTTAGTCTCCTGATATAAACAACTTGAAAGTTTAGCAAAAATTTTGAGATTGACAATTTTTTTTTGTATGTGTTTTCTTATATTCCAGTTTTTCCTGCCAGCCTTGCTTACATATCAAAATTTCTATTAGGTAAAAAAAAAAAAAAAAAAAAAAATTCCACTGGTTTCTTTGCCCCCAGGATCAGTCTTCTCTGAGGGCTGAAGCCTGCATCCTCAACCTCTACAAGTGCCTAGAGTCAGTTTCTATTCCCAGATGAGAGGTGACTGTGAATCCTCAGTTTCAATTATGTCTCCCTCCATAACTTTATCTCTTGCATGCTTTTATTTCAATGCCTGTTTACCTGGTTGATCTCTTCATTCAAAGTGCTGTGAAACTGCAGATTTCAGTCTTCCTTTGAGATATTTAAGATTAGTTTTTTAAATTGATTTTAAATTAATTTTTAATTTATTTTTAAATTGATGTGTATAGATAGATATTGATAAATAGATATGTATGTTATTTATGATATACACATACACATCCCATAAACTACACTAATCTTAAGTGTATGCCTCAATAAAGTTTTACATATGTATATGTTTTCTAAATCACAACATAGATGAAGACATAGAACATTTCCAGGACTCCAGACCCTATTTTCTTTTTTTCTGATTTAATATTCTTAGGACTCTCATGAGCTTAAACACATGTCTCTTCCCATTCAGTTTCCTCAGGACCATAGACCCTAATTCCTTTTCCTATTACATAATCCCCGAGGCAACCATTATTTTGACTTTGTTGACCATATGTTAAATTGCTTATTCTTAAAGTTCATGTCAGTAAAATCATGATATGTACATCTTTTTTCATTTTGTCAACCTAATTTCCATATTACATAGAAAAATGTATTATATATTATATACTATAATATATATTATGTTCGATGAATCGATATTAACTTCTCTATCTTCTTGACGGACAATGGGTTCTTTCTAATTTTAAACTACTATGAATAAGGTTTCTCTGGTCATTTTAGTATATGACTTTAGTAGGCCTATGTCCTCATTTCTCTTGGGTATATACTTAAAAGTGGAGTTTCTAGTTCATAAGATAAGCATATGTTTAGCTTTAGTAGATACTGCCAGTTTTTCAAAGTTGTCCCAATTTACATTCCCACCAGCAATTCCAGTTATTTACATCCTCACCAACATTTGATATTTTTAATCTTTAAAAAAAAATTAGTCATTTTAACAGATGTGTTGTCATATTTCATAATAACTAATGATGTGGAATATCTTTTCAAATGCTCATTAGTCATTTTGGTTTTCTGTTTCTTTAGTGCTGTTGAACTTTGTCTATTTTTTCAATTGGGTTGTCTTTTTATTGGCCTGTAGAAATTTTTTTTTTAATTTATTCTGGATATAAATCCCTGGACATCTTATTGCAGTCTATGATTTCCTTTTTGTAGTCATAATGATATCATTTGATGAGCACAGAAGTTTTTAAGTTTATTCAAGTGTAATTTATTAATGTTTTTCTCCAATGGTTAATGCATTTTTATCGAATTTAAGAAATTCTTGCTTAAACATTCTTATAAACTCATTGTTTTTGTTTTGCCTGTCATATTTTTTGCTGTAATCCATCTCACTTTAATGTAGTTCTTTTGCCCAGCCCAATTATTCACTTTTTTTTTTTCAGAAGTTGGCTTTTTATTTGAGAACTCACAAGTCTCCGGTTTTGTCACTGATCATTCACAGTCTCTCTCCCTCACTTTGCTAATTTCCTCAAGTAGGAACAATCTTCCTAACCCATAGGCCATGCCCAGAATTGGCATATTTCTGAAAAGGACTGGGGGAATGGCCTTTAATCATTAGCAAATTTCTGGATTGTTTTTCCCTGTTTGGAAGGTTTTATTTTATTTTTGTAATTTCATTTTTGTAATTTTTCTGTCTTTTTGTAGTGGATAGCAGAAGTGTTGCCTTGCCATGATCTACTAGATCCTACTTGGAAGCAGAGGTCTTTCATTGCTTAGTTATTAAATTTGAAACCAATTCTGTATTACTTGGATAAAACAACTCATTGTGTCATACTATCTTTTGTATATATTTCTGGATTTGGTATATAAATTCTTTTTAGGTATAAGTATGAGTGGCTTAATATTCTTTTCTTATAATGACATTGTCCAGTTTTGGAATTAAGTTTATTGTGGCCTAATCAAACAAATTGGAATATATTTCATTATTTTACAATCTCTGACTTTGTATAAATTGGCATTACTTCCTTCTAAAATAATTGGTGACTTCTTTAGGAAGTCACCTGTGCAGGCTTTATAAATTATATTTTTGTAGGAATTATCTGTTTCTGAATTTTAAAATGTACTGGCAATAAATTCAGTGGATACATTCTTTACAGTCTGTAGGATGCCTCTCTATGTATCATTTTCTTCTGGTACAGTGGTAATATGTCTTCTCTTTTTTTATTGGTCAATCTTTCCAGGGGATTATTAAATTGATTATTGTTTTCAAAGAATTACTGGATTAGTTGGTTACTTACCAGTTTTAATATATTCTGGATATAAATCCTTTGATATCTTCTCCCAGTCTGTGGTTTGCTTTTTTACTCTTAATGGCATCTGGTACTATTAAGAAAGTACACATAATTGTAAATTTGTTTTTAATTTGATTGATTTTGGCTGTAATTTATTAACTTTTTTCTACATTTTTGTGTCTGTGTTTAGTTCTCTAATATCTTTTTTTTAAACACATTTTTTTTTTAAGATTTTCTTTTTTTTTTTATGTATTCATTCGGGACACAGGGATACAGAGAGAGAGAGAGAACATGAGCAGGGGGAGAAGCACAGGGAGGGGGAGAAGCAGGCCCCCTGCTGAGCAGGGAGCCAGATGCAGGGTTCAATCCCAGGACCCTGGGATCATGACCTGAGCCGAAGGCAGCCGCTTAACCATCTGAGCCACCCAGGCGCCCCTAGTTCTCTAATATCTTCAAGCAAATTTGACTCCTAGGGATTTCACCTGCATTCTTGAAGTTTGACTGCAACTTTAAATGAATGCATGTTTATTAATTCATTTATCCATATATTTATGTATATATATAATATAATATTATCACAGTTTTCTTGGCAGTTAAGTGGGAAAAAACTTTCTCGTGATATCTAGATATCTAGTCTAAAGGTTTGCTCGAAACAGAAGACATGATTTTTATTTACCCCATCTTAGAATAATCTTCATCCTTTTGAAGGCCAGTATTAAATTCTTCTTGGATGATTTTTTTCTCAATTCATTTTTCCCTTTTTATTATTTTGGAAGTTATTGTTACTTTTTTCCAAATGGTTGTGCTAATCTATTTCCATTTCAAACTAAGGAAGTCTGACTTAATCACTATTGACCTGCCTCCCAAGCCCTACAAGGTCCTTTGAAGGCCTTAGCCTTGATGTGTCCATTTCCTTTCTTATGAACTATTGATATCTAGTTTTTTAAATTCTAAAATTTTGAGCTTTTCAATTTGAAATGATTATAATCTTACAGCAAGTTTTCCTGGGCAGCTCAAGGAACTCCTCCCATATCACAGTTGCCAGCATTTTAACCTATTTAGCCAATCATTCTCCCATCCTGTACCATTTGTAAATTGCAGACATAATGCCTAATTATGCCTTAGAAATTTTGTGTGCACTTACTAAAAACAAGAGGACTCTTTCACATAATCACAGTACAGCCATCAAAATTCTAAAATTGAAATTAATACTATAATGCCATATAATCCACATCATTCAGAAATTGTCCCAATAACATACCTGACAGGTCCAGTATTTAATTCTGGATTGCTTGCTCCATTCAGTAGTCTTGTTTCCCCAGTCACTTCAAAACAGAGTAATTCCTTGGTCTTCTTTTAATCTTCATGATTTGGACATTTTCTAAAAAGAACAGGCTAGCTACCTTGCCAGATACCTCTCAGTTTGGGTCTGTTGTTTCCCTAAGGTTCTGCAACTATGGCAAGTTGTGCCACTATGACAGGAACACTGCAGTGCATCCGATCAGTAGGTTCATGATACCAATCCATCCTGTTACTGGAGATGCTAAATTTTGCCACTTGGTTAAGATAGTGTCTGCCAGTCTTCTCCATTGTAAACTTAAGTATTTTCTATTTATTGTTAATAAGTGATTATTATTTTTTAAGACTTTATGTATTTATTTGGCAGAGAGAGAGGGAGAGAGCACAAGCAGAGGGGGAGCAGCAGGCAGAGGGAGAGGGAGAAGCAGGCTTCCAGCTGAGCAGGGAGCCTAATGCGGGGCTCGATCCCAGGACCCTGAGATCATGACCCGAGCTGAAGGCAGATGCTTCACCAACTGAGCCACCCAGGAGACCCAATAAGCAATTATTTATTTTTGCTGTCATTTCTGTAAGATGAAGTTTTTTCTCTGTGTCATTTATTTATGTATTCTGTTACTTATATATGAATGGACTCAGGATTTCTATTTTATTTAATCAGTTATAATCCATGGCTATCATTATTTATTCTGGAGGTCAGATTGTCACATATTTGAACAGTGGGAGTCCCTTCCATCTAGCTTATTCCTTGAGTACTTTCTTACTTAAAGGCACAATAAGATGTTCTAGGGTTCATCTTATACTTTTACCCACCCCAGCCCTGGAATCAAGTATTTCTCCAAACTCTGCTGGTATGGTACCTGTAGCAGACAATGGTATTTGAACACCAAGATATGGGTGCCAGGTGTGCTTATTGCTCTTGAAGTGCCAGTGCTTCTAGGTCTCTTGTAATGGACAAAGATAAGAAATACATCTGCATACGGACACATATACACACATATGCTTTATCTGTATGCATATCCATATATATTAAAATATCATAAAGTTTATACCAATGACTCTAATTGCAATCTTACACCACAAAGTTTAATTTAGCTTACTCCTTTCTATATTCGTAACTTTCTTCTCTGACAATAAAATATCTAAGTTCCATTATTCTTATATATTTATTTATTTGCTCAGTTGCTTTATAATTAACTTTTCTTCCAGTTGAATCCCCAAGGTGCTGCTGATTCTGGGGGCTACCATGTGCCAGATGGGAACCTTCCAGTCATGCAAGCCCCAATGAACTGCATCATGGGAACACCAGGAGGAAAAGAGGAAGAGGGAGAATCTAGTTTGTTCTTTCTTTTTTGTTGTTGTTCCTAATCTACAAATTAGGGGTAATTGCTTTCATTGTAAGCAGTCCTATTTGCCAATATTTATTTGCTCAAGATTGCTTTTGGCAATCCAAATCTAACTTTGGATATCATTTAACTTCTGCACAAATGATATTTTTTTAAAGATTTATTTATTCTACAGAGAGAGAGAGAGAGGGAACAGGGAGAGGGGCAGAGGGAGAGGGAGAGAGAGACTCCCCAAGCCTACTCCCCACTGAGTGCGGAGCCCGCCATGGGCCTCCATCTCAGGACCACGAGATCATACCCTGAGCCAAAATTAAGAAACGACTGCCCAACCAACTGAGCCACCCAGGACCCCCAAAGGATATTCTTTAGAATCTGCTGTAGTGAGTGTATGTTGGTGTTTTTCTGAAAACATTTTTATTTCATTCTCATGCTTAACAGGTAGTTCTTCTGATTATAGAATCTTAGGTTGACATTAATTTTGTTTTGGTACATCACTGATTTTATTATTACATAATCTTCTGACTTCCATTGCTGATGTTGAGGAGTTGGTATTTGGTTAGATAATCATTCTTTGTCAAGGATTTGTCTTTTCTTTTTGGCTGCTTTTATAATCATATCTTACACATTGACTTACTGTAGTTTTCATGTGCATCTTTATGTACCTCCATTTTGCTTTCATGCTTGAATTTTTTTTAGGCTACTTGGATTCAAGAATTGTTTTTCCAAATGTTGCCCATATTTTGAATGCTAGAAAATGTTTAAACCCTATTTTCCCCTGTTTCCATTTTTGTTTTTTTGAGTTTTGATTAGATATCTATTAGAACTTCCCATACTGTCCCCCATGTCATTTCACATGTCTATCACATTCTTCATTTGTTTGCATCACTGTGCTGTGTTTATGCTGTATCTTCCTCTTCATTTATTCACTCTCCAGCTGTGTCTAATCTAAGTAACCACCCACTGAGATCTTATTTCAATTGTATGTATTATTTCTAGAAGTCACATTTAATTCCTTTTTAGAGATACTTATTTTTCCTTGATAGTCTCCTTTCCTTTTTGTGAAATCAAGACTTAATACTTTATATACTGATATAACATTTTCAGTATTAAAGTTTTGTGTCATTCTTTTTTTTTTTTTTTTGGTGGGGTTCATTAATGGTGACTTATTTCTTTGTGTATTTGTAATTTTTGACACTGAGCATTTTCTCTGGAAATTTATCTTGGGGATTATTTGTGTTCTGGGTTAAAGTTGCATTTTCCTTGAGAATGAAGAGAGGATTTTTGTTTGCTTTTGTCCGTCCTCTCTTGGGCACTATCTTAAATCATTCTAAATGCAATTCTTTTCTTTATGTTTTAAAGATCCTCATAAGAATTAATCTTAAAGATTTAAACTTGTATATATTCTGTCTTGTCATTAGAAATTCTCAGGGAAGATTATTTTTCTATCAACTCAGGATGAATAATGAAGACAAGCAAATTTAGTCTTTATCCTTCTTTGCAGCAGATTTATTTTTCATTTAGCCCTTTGGAATTTCTGCTTCATGTATGGGCTCTTATTGGATGTGCTGATCTGGCAATACCCAACACTATATATATGTATCCTTTCAGCCTTCTGAGGGCACTAAAGCAAGGGTTTGGGGTCTCTAGGGTTTGGTATAAACCTTCAAGTAAAGCCAGTATAGTGATAATTATTTTTCAGGCTTGGAGCTTTACTTCATTTTGACCACTGAAGATTTCTTCCTTTCAGGGTACTTTAGCAATTCTTTTAAACAGAAATACATATAATCAGCATTTTGTTTGTTTTAAATGGGAGAGTTGCTTGGTATATTTAATCCCCCAATAGCTAGAAAACAAAGGCCATATTCAACTCAGTGTTCTTTCTACTAATTCCATTCATATAGTTAGTTAGCACATTTTCTCTCATGTTCTGTTTTTCATATTCCTTTGGGAATTCAAGCCCATTCTTACTTTGTTCAGAAACTATTTTCACAATCTTTTTTCCCTTTCCTCTATTTTATATAACCTGCACCCCAGTCATATATCACATGTCATACACTACAAAATATTTGTACTGGGCATTTGACTTTATAAAGAACTCTGAGGCCCATTAACTATCTCAGTGGATCCTGTCCACACTGCTGTGAGTACCAGCATTATTGCCCCATTATGCAAAAGATGAAGCCTTGTATCAGACATGATAAATAAATGCAACCAAGTTCATATAGCAAAAGTGTATAACATTTGGCAAGGTCCTGTATGCCAAAACTCAACTCAGATGCTACAAGTTTTCTTCCAGAACTCATTCCATTTTGAGTTGTTCTATTGGACTTTAAGAGATGTCTTATAGCTTGAGCTTTTGAAAGAAATTTTTATGGAAAAGGGAGAAAGGACTCATCAGTGTTTCCAGATAAAGAGACTATGTCTCACAAGTAGAACAATGAAAAAAAAACGTGGAGTTCTCATTTTATGAAAAAACAAAAGGCAAAACTTGTCAAGACCTGTTCTTTATGGTAGCCATATCTGTGATCTTATTATTTGCTTACTCCTTGAGGAGGCAGTAGAAGAGAACATTCACTCATTTATCTTCACAAATAAATTTGTATTTATCATAAAAATAACTTAAAACCTAGTAAAAATCTCATTGAAGAAAAGAAAAAGAAAAGAATCATTTCACTATCTTTTTAAAAGGTATTTTCAGTTCTTGGTTGAGTTTTTATTAGATCTTTGACTTTAAGAATGATGGCTCTTTTTCTTTTACATATAAGTTAGGGAAACTTGTAATTATTTTAGTGCACAGTATCTGGACAAAGTTATATGATGCCTCAGGTGCCGGCTTAGCTCTGGTGAAGTGGGTAAATTTATCTTTGGCTGGAAGATCCACCCATTTCAATTCTCCCTGTGACCCTCTTCTTTCTTGTTATGCCACTCATCCTGTCTGTACCAGTGGCTTGCATTCAGCATCTTAATCAGTATTCGCTAAGACTTGATGATAAAGGCTCACAGAGCAACTATCCAAATATAGTCCTCAATTATCTGTAGCAGAAAGCCTGAGGTGTCCGTTACACTTGCCTATTTCTGGGCCACCCTACCCCCAGGTGCACAGAATCAGGTATTGTGAATATGAGCTTCCAAAATCTCTATTGTAGCATTTTCCCAGGTGATCCTTATGTACCACCGAGTTTGAAAAGCACTGATTGAAACGCTTGCATTGCTTGACCTAGTTGACCTTTCACGTAACATGTCCCCATCCATCTAAATCACATACACAGTTAAACTCAACAAAAAATTTGCATTCCAATCAAGGACATAAAGGTCCAAAATGAATCATTATAAAAAGGGATTACTTTTGATTTCTTCTCAGGTAATTTGAGGAGAATTAAGGAATATTTTTTGAGTATAAGAAATACTTAGAATTCATGAAATTATATGATAATTGCCTCTTCTGCCTACACATAAGATAAGCTTTGTGCCAAGAAGGCTTCTTGGCTCTTTACACTGTGGGTGCAGGTGAATGTAGGTAATTACATGTTGATACTGTGGTTATGTGCATAGTTTAGAAGTACTGTGTGGAAGACTTCAGAAACTCTCTTTACTGGTTAATAGTCTTTGTTATATTGTCAGATCTCAGGAAATCATAAAGCTGAGGAATCATAAGGAAAATAAGGTTCAAATATAATTTGATATATAATTCAAATACAATTTGAAGACCTTAGTAGCAGAGAGTCAAAAATATGTAATACGCATAAATTTGAAAACAAAACGTCGATATACTACAGGGCAAAACAATATGGGGTCTTAGAGTTTCTGGAAGCACCTTGAGGAGTTACATGGAGTTTTATCAGACCATCAGTGTGATAAAGTAGAAGGAGGATGAATTTCAGTAACATTCGAAATGGCCATTTTGAAGACCATTTCTTGCAGTTTATTGGGAAAATAAATTGTAAAAATTCCTGAGTCCTTTATACTACCAGATTTATCATCCATAAAATGGAATACTAGTGTCTACTTTGCAATTGAGTCTGTATTTTTAAAGTTTCATTATTCAAGCATAATATATAAAATACATAATAATGTAACACATACATGTAACTACACCCAGATCAAGATATAGCACATTATCAACACAGAGGCTTCACTTGTGCCCCTTCTGGTCATTATCCACACCAAAGTTAATCACTACTCAGTTGACATAGACTTGTTTTATTTGCTTTTAAATTTAACTAATATAATGGATAGAATACTATATGAACGTTTGCAGTTGACTTCTTGGCTCTACATTATGACTTGAAGATTCATTCATGTTCTTGCATACAATACTAGTTCACTTTTTGAAATTGCATACTATGCCATTTTATGAACATACCAATTTATTTATCCATTCTAGCACGGATGAATATTTGAGCTATTTTCAGTTATCTGTTATGTATAATAATTGCTAGGAATATTTTTGTATATGTCTTTTGTTTCTCATATTAATGTATTCTGAAAGAGCAGAATTGCTGGGTCAATGTAGGAATGTTTTCACCTTTAGAAGACACTGTCAAAAAGTTGCTAAAAACTATACTAACTTACATCCCTATAAACAGTTCTGAGAGTTGCAGTTGCTCCAAATCCTCACTGGTACTTTGAATAATGTTATTATTACTGTCATTGTTTTGTCTATTTTGGTCTCACTTATAGTTATTCTGGTAAAGCGGTAGTCTATACCATTACAGTTTTAATTTGCATTTCTCTAATGACTAATGATGTAGAGCACCTTTACACATTTGAATATTTTGTGAAGTGTCTGTTTAATCCTTTTGCCTGTATTTCTATTAGTTGTGTCTTTAAAAAATTATTATTGGGATGTAAGAGTTCTGTATATAATCTAGGTGTAAGTCCTTGGTTAGGTACATGTCATGAGTGTATAGCCCCTCACAATTCCTTATGCATTTTAGAATCGGTTTGCCAATGTTCCAGAAAGAAAGTCTTTGGGACAATTGAGATTTCTTTGGATTTATGTTTTTAATTTAAGGTGAGTTGTTACCTTTATACTTAGTCTTCCAATCCATGAAAATAGTATATTTCTCCAGGTGGTAGGTGTTCTTTCAACTTTCTTACATTTATATTCTAGTTTTTAGTGTAGAGGTCTTGCATATTTTCCCTTACATTAATAGGTATTTGATTATTTTATTACTCTGCATTGTACTATTTCTTTAATTTTTTCCTGGTGTTGCTGATGTATAGTAATACAGTTGGTTTTGTATATTGTCTTTTATAAATTAATCTTGTTAAATGCATGTGTTAATTCAAAAAGTTTATAGATTTTTAAAGATTTTCTGCCTATTATATTATGTGGAGGATAAACCAACAAGTTTTTGCCTTCCTTTCCACTTCTTGTGCATCTGGTTTCTTTTTCTTGCTGTAGCACTAGCTATGACCCACAGTAGGTTGAATAAAAGTGCTGATATTGGGTATCTTTGTTTATTCCCATTCACAGAGTAAAGGGTCTTAGTATTTCACCACTGGATTTAATGTTTGCTCTAGACATTTTCTTGCTATTTTCAGATTAAGAAAAATTCCTTCTTTTCTAGTTTTCTACATAATTATTATGTGTTAAGTTTTATATTTTTATCATCTACATTTGCATAAATGTACGTGCATATGTACCTTTTTGTTTTATATTAATGTGAATTGCTTTGTTTTCTAGCACGTACTTAGCATTTGTTTTGATTGTATTTCATAAGTAAAATTCAATATAATGATAATTACTGACTTTTATTGAATTGACTCTTAATTTTATTAAATGTACTTCTTTATCTTTGGTAGTATTCTTAAGTTCTACTTTTATAGATATTAGAATTTACTTATATAATATTAGCTTTCCTTAGGTTTATGTTTGCATTATTTAACCTTTGTCATTCTTTTATTTTCAAACTTCCTTTTTCCTCATATTTTAGAATTGTAAGCCATATGTAGTAGATTTATTTTTATATCCAGTTTGCAATGTTTGTCATATATTTTTACATTAAGTAAAAATATTGCTATATCTGAATTACAGTTTCAGTATTTGTTTCCATCTGCATCATTTATTTTGTTCTTCTTTTTTTTATGTTGCCTTAATATTTCATCCTATCCATTGCCTGATACTCCCTGTTAAATTGTAACTTAAACTTTACACTGCTTTCTTTTTCTCTTAGTGGTTACCCTGGAGACAAACATGCATCCTTGATTTATTAGAGATTACTTTAAATTAATACTTTTACCACATCCTAAGTAATATCTCCCTATATGGCCCTTTAGCTCCATTTATCTCTGAATTTTTCTATTGTTATTAGTTGTATAAATTCAACAAATTTCAAATTTGTATTTAAAATCCCAGGAAGTATCATTATTATTATTTAAATAGTAAATGTTTACTTAGATATAATCACATAATTGATCTTTTACTTGTTTTTAATTTCTTTCTGTATTGCTTTACTTCCCTCAAGAATCCTGTTTCTTCCATGTGAAGAAGTTCCCTAGATAAGGTTTTTATTTTTGTGCAAATCTATTCTCGGCAATTATTTTTCCCAATGGTTCTGTATTTTACCTTCAGTTTTGATACTTATTTTCACTAGGCATTGCATTCTAACTTGGCCATTATCTTCTTTCTACTCTTTAAAACTGGCATTCCAGGGTTTTCTGGATTCTATTGTTTCTGTTGAAATGTCAGCTGTCATGTTTTTGTTATGCTTTGAAAGTAAATGTTTATTTTATCTGGCTGATTTCTTAAATTTTTAAATTTATCTTTAGGTTTCCAGAGATTTACTCTAATGTGAATAAGTATATCATTCCCTCAATTTATACTACTTGGTGACTGTATAGATTCTTCATTCTTTGGCTTTATGTTTTTCATTAGTTTTGGGAAATTCTTAACAAGTGTATCCTCAGATATTTCATCTATCTCAAATATCTCCTCTGTTTTTTGGATTGAAATTACATACATGTTTGACATCTCCATGATGTGCTATGTTTTTATCCATTTCTCTGTGATTACTTTTTGTAGTTATTTTTCCTTCAATACTGATATTTTGTACTTACATATCTCACTTTTGGATATTTTATTTTCTGCACTGTACGTTGTATTGTTAAACTCATATATTGAATTATTAATTGAAATTATTGATTTTTAAAATTCTAGTGTTTTCATTTGATTGTTTTATAGATACCAATTATCTTGTAGAATTCAGTATCTTCTGAAATCTATTTTTGAATGTAAATATCATCATATTTATTTTAAAGTTCATGTCTGAACACTAATATCTTGGTCATCCATTAGCCTAAATTTACTGAGTAATTTTTTCACTTGAATTTGATCTTTTTTTTTTCATAGTGTGGCTGGCAAAGTTTGTTTGTATGCTGTATAATATATGTGAAGAAATGTAGAGGGTCTAAATATCATTACATTATCTCCAGGGATAAAGTATGTGAGGTAGTGAATGTATGCTATGCCCTTATTCTGTCATTAATGCTAGTTCATATTTCTCGTGAGATTACAACTAAACTCTAAGGTTTTTAGGAGGGATGGGTTTCTATTTCTTCATGACCTTAAACTCAAAAAAAACACAAAAAACTATTTAGCCTCTTAGTCCCTTAAAAATTGCTTTCTGTATGGTTTTTTGGATGTAACCACGTCCATGTGCAATTTAGGAGTCAGCAAATTGCTCAAGGGAAAGCTATATGCAAAATGTTCAACTCATCTTGGAATATTTGCTCTTCAGAATCTTAGCTCCCATGTTCTGGCTTATTCTGTTGCTTTTTCATACTTTCAGTTATTCATTGCTTTTGATTTCCAGTTCTTGCTATGAGCTTTCATCTAATAATTTCTTTTTCATAGCAGAAGGAGGACATGGTTTATGTATATCTAAATCAATAACATCCACTGTATTCTTCTTCAGGATAGCAACAACTATTTCCTATTACCAGAAGTTTATGAGCTTTGTTGTATCGCTACTTACTTGCCAACATTTTGCGATGTAACTGGTGTTGTGATATCTAGTCTTGGAAATGTTTAGTTTTTGTTTTTTTTTTATTACTGATGAGTTTAAACATATGTTCATGTCCTTAATAACTTATGGTTTTTTCTCCTCTATAAATTTCTCATTTCAAAATAATTTATATATACTCTGTCTTCAAGCTCCATTGTCTATTAGTCAAACACTTCATTTAGGTTTTGTCCTTAGCTTTCATTTGACTGATGTTTTCTTTCCTTTCCTTCTCTTAAGTGGCTGATTCTTGTTTATTTTGGAAGACCCAGCACCAACATCGTCTTTTGTGAGGAGCCTTCTTTGATATCTAGGCAGAATATTTTTGGTAGAAAGATTGGTGGAGCATACAGCTCTGTACAGGTTGTAACAGAATAGGCCATGTGGTACTAATTGCCACTGTAGTGGACAAAAAAAGCAAAACTAGTTCCTTCTTACAAATTTTCTAAGAAAAATTCCCACAGTTTCTGTTAAGAGCTTTAATTTATGTAGTCCCAGATTCAAATGCCCAGTTTTACAGAAAGACAAATGCTGTGCTGTGATTATTATCCCCAGCACTGGGGTAAAAATCTACCTCTCTCAGGAGGGCTACATTCCCTTACTATAGTTAAGACATTCCTTGGCTGATGCCCCAGTTATTTGGAGGTTATCCCTGGTAATAGATGCATAACAAAGGTAATTCACTGAAGTCCACTTAAGAGAATTACTGGTAAAAGAATAAAACTTTTATCGAAATCAATTCTCTCTGCCCCCAAACCTCTCAATTATAACTGTAGCTGTTAAAGAAATTGCTGCTGCTGAATGAATAAAACAGATTTTAAACAGGGATCTCTGAAAGGCCTTCAGTTCCAGTCACATGCTGATTACTGGAAAGACTCCCCACCACCTTCACTTTTTGGCACTTGAACTTTCATGTTAAGTTTGAATGTGTATGGAACACAGCAAAGGTTGGAAATACAGAAAGTGACAAGGCTTCCTGTTAAATGGGTAAATGTTCTCTCCCTAAGAGAAACTAGAGCTTTGTGGTAAAAAGAACAGTGTCTGATACACATGTTTTGTCCATAAGAAGAGAATTAGTAGGTGCCCAGTAAATCACTCATGATGAGAATATAATTGAACTATTATTTTAATATATTTTCTGGGGTACTTCCTTGGGTAGAGATCTACACAGAGCACCTAGAATAGGCCCTGCCCTCAAAGAACTTCAGTTTAAATGGACTAATAAAATTTATACTTTAAAAGTTAGTGTTCAGTATAAAAATTATTTCCTAAGTATTAAGAAACTGCAAAAATTCAGATGTGGAGAAGATTGTCCATTATCTATTGTTAGGGAAGCCTTCATGGAGGAAGTGGGAACTACCATGGAAGGTACTTTAGCCCTCCTCAAATTCTGACCAATCTACTATCCTTCAGTACCTCTATAGCACATCAGTGAATTGCATAAATCTTCCTACTTTCCCACGTACCTCAACCAAGGGCTGCGAAACACCCATCAGACTCTATGTGCTCTGTCAAGTTTATTGTGTCCTTTCAAGGGCAAGGATGATGTCTGTCTGAAGAATGTTGGTCTTTAATTTAGATGTTCTTGAATTTGAGGTACATCTGAAACACTTATTTTACATCCTCAGAATGATTATTTAACACAGTTTGTGCTCAGGTACCTCATTTGTCAATTTGGAATGATAATATAGGAATTTGCCTCATAAGTGTGCTATGAGCATTAAATTAAATAATTCATGTAATTCACAGCCAGACCCATAGTGACTACTTACTAAATGCTATCCATCTTGATTATCATTTTCATATAATATTTTTTGAGATATTCCTTTTTTAAAGCTTTTATTTAAACTCCAGTTAGTGAACATAAAGTGCAATATTAGTTTCAGTGTACAGTACAGTGATTCAGTACTTCCATACAACAACTGGTGCTCATCACAAGTGCCCTCCTTAATCCCCATCACCTGTTTAACCCATCTGCCCATCCCTGCCCCTCTGGTAACCATCAGTCTGTTCCCTGTAGTTAAGAGTCTGTTTCTTGGTTTGCCGCTCTCTCTTTTTCTTTTCTCCTTTGCTCATTTGTTTTGTTTCTTAAATTTCACATATGAGTGAAATCATGCTATTTGTCTTTCACTGATTTATTTCACTTAGCATAATACTGTCTAGCTCCATCTATGTCATTGCAAATGGCAAGATTTCATTCTTTTTTATGGCTGAGTAATATTCCATGATATACACCATCTCTTCTTTATTCATTTGCCAGTTGATGGACATTTGGGCTGTTACTATAATTTGGCTACTATAGACAGTGCTGCTATAAATATTGGGGTGCATGTATCCCTTTGAATTAGTATTTTTGTATTCTTTGGGTAAAACCTAGTAGTGTAATGGCTAGATTATAGGGTAGTTGTATTTTTAACTTTTTGAGGAACCTCCATACTGTTTTCCAGAGTGGCTGCAGCACTTTGCATTCCTGTCAGCAGTGCAAGAGGGTTCCCCTTTCTCCACAGCCTCACCAACACCTGTTATTTCTTGTGTTGTTGACTTTAGCCATTCTGGCAGGTGTGAGGTAATATTTCATTGTAGTTTTCATTTGTATTTCCCTGATGATCAATGATGTTGAGCATCTTTTCATGTCTTCAGGGCTTTACACAGATAAACTTATTTTGTACTCCCCAAAGCCCTAGATGTAAATAATACTATTATCCCCAATTTACAGGGGACAAAACTGAGACAGAAAGGATAAATCATTAGCCTAGATTACAGAGCTAGTCATTGGTAGAGCTGGTGATTGAGCCCAGAAGTAACTTTTACCATTTTCAGTTTCTATTTTATGCTTTATTTGTACGTTTATTTATATCTACAGAGCTTACACAATTTTTAGCCTTTGTTAGTTAGAATGATCCAAGAAGCAGATGTCATGACAGACAAGATTTATTGTGCAAGGATTTTACTGGGGATGCCTGGATGAGGGAAAATGGGAGAGAGCCAGGGAAGGCTGTGAGGACTATAAAACTATGATACAAATCAGATGCCAAGTGAAGTACAGAGGGAGTAAATATTGGGTGGAAGGATCCTAGACTGCCATGCCAGCCAAAGAATGTGTGGCATAGCCATTAGGGGAGCCCCAGATTTCCCAGAAATAGGTCAACCCTTAGTGTAGCCCTGCTGAAGTGTGGTCTCTTAGCCAATACAGACATTGACTCCAGAATGAGGCTCTTGATCAGCTATCCTCCCTAGAGGTGGAGGTCAGTGAGGGAAGAGAATAAATTTTCACGGTTGCCACATAGTTTAATTATACATACATAATTTTGATTGCCTTTAAATTATTTCCTATATATTAATCTCTGATGAAGACAGAAGCATAGAAAATGGTAAACACATAGCAGGTGCTGAATAATATTTCTTGTTTTTTTGATGTGATCTATTTGAGTATTTTTTAATGGAATGGACTACTTAAGACAATAATTTCCAGTGTTAATCTTAAATGACCACATTAGAACTGTTTTAGGTTATTTCATATGACAACCTTCCATCGAATAGCAGGCAAGTAGACAGGCTTCCCGTGCAAAAACTCTGTTTTCAAACTTTAAAGGATCCTTTTGAGATCATAGAGAAATGAGATTATTTGTCTCTAAATGCCATCTTCGACAAAGGAAAGAGCTAAGGTTAAATAAAAAAGGTTACATGATTTTCACGGCGTCGCACTGGGAACTAGTTTTAAAGCTAAAACACAGAACTTCATGGGTGGCTTCCCAGCCCAGAAGTAACTATCATGCTGCCTCCTTTCCATGCCAGCCGTCTTTATCTCTGACACAGGAGATACTGCTTCCTGGATTGAAACCTGAGCATTCCCCACACCTATGCTTTAGCAGAGCAATCAAGCTCGACATTGTTAACTATTAACCTTTCTGTTTGCCTGGTAGAGGAGGTGAGAGGGGGTGCAGGCAATGAGCCCTTGGGGTGCTGGAGCAATGCCAATGCAATTATGCTCCTCTGGCTCTCTGGGCTGGCAGCTGGGGCAGAGGTGGACAAAGAGGGTAGGGGAGGCATCCCTGGTCACCCAGCTGCATGAAGACTTCAGTCATCTGCCAGTCACCTCGGGCTGGCAACATAATAGTCAGTGCAGCCAGTTCAGCCTGTGACCCTTTGGAGGGGAGGAGAGAGAGTACTGAGAAGCCCATCAGATAAGGGCTGCCTCCCTGCACGCCCCCCCAAACATAGCAGCCCTCCGCCTGTCGCTCCTGATTACTGTGAGCAGTTCTGTGTGCATGATTAAATAGTGATGGCAGGCTGCCCCTTCCATAATCACATCTCCTGACCTCTTGACGGGGTGGCTGTGATTGCAGATGGAGTCCCACCAACACGAAACAAACTTTTTTTTTTTCATGTAATGTTGTCTCCCATGGATATATAGTCTAATCATCTTCTTTTTTCCATTATATAAAATTCAACTGAAAATTTGAATGATTTCTTATTCTACACCTCTGTTTTCATATACTGGAACCAGTATCTCTGTTCTCAATACGGAGTCTGATGATAGATTCAAATCCAGGAAAATAACAATATTTGCTGAGATTTCTGACCTGTTCTAAGAGCAGATTTTTAAAATACATATATGTATTTGTCTGCACTTAACATGTGTAAAACTAAAATGAGATGTAAGAGCAGAAAGGATAGAAAATATGAAATAGAATATCATAAAGTATTAAGCTAAATATGAAGACTCAAAATGTATAGTAGTAAGCACTAATGATAATGTCATAACAATAGTATTTGTCATATGTATAAAGCTTAGGAATGTTATGGCCATTTCACTTAAGACTCTTTTCCTCGCTAGAGCTTCTGGAGATGAGCAGAGCAAAAATTATTATTTCTGCACTAAAGATAAACATGAGATGGTTTTGTGCAATTTCATATAACTACAACATGACAGACTTTGGGAAAGGACTGTAATTGGTTGATACCTAATAATGTATGTCAGGGGCAATAGCAGAATTATTATCAGATGGAGTTATCAGAATCTTTCTTGTTGATGTTGGGAGTTGAGAAAGTAAAATAAATCAACAAATACTTACTGACAGCTTTTACTCTGGGTCCAGTCCTGCATTGAGAGCACTACAAGACATAACAGAGAGAAAAACATGCAGAGGATCTCCACTGGGCTTGGCTGAGGTAACTTCCCATGCAGGGCATGCTGAAGGACCATTTTCCTAGAGGTGGTAGATTGATTACTCACCCTAACTTCCTTGAAGGCCAGATCACAAAGTTATTCCTTGACAATTCCAGAAGCTTCTGATAATATTTTAAAGGCATAAAATTTGAATTTCCTAGAATTCTAGTGAGACTCTAACTAAATCCCATGATGTAATTAGGAAAGAAAAAAGAGAGAGAAAACATAGCTTATCCTTAAATGCTAGATTTGCAGTTAGAACTCTCTGGTGCTATAGAAATCCAGAAAATTTATTGTTTTATATTCAGTAAATGCCTCCTATAAGAGATGTAACATTGATTGGATCTGAAACAATAGGTAAAATTTAGATGAGTAGGAAATAAAAGCACTTCAAGAGAGGAAGCTGTGTGCAGTGACAGGTGTTTGGTATCTTCTGTGTGCCCAACAGATTTTTCTACTGGATTTGGGAAACTATTTAAATGAAAGATTTTTAGAGAAAAAAATATGCTAATATAATGAAACATCACTTCTCACTACTGAAATCAGAAATCCAAGTGTTTAATCCTTTTAAAATATTTTATAGTAAGTTTGAGGAATTGTCAAGGAATATCATTGCTATCTAACCTATGAGATACTTAGGACGAATAATCAACTCACCACATCAGGGAGAATGACCTAAAATGTATGTGCCCTGTCTGTGTGGGGAGTTACCTCAGTAATGCCCAAAGGAGAGGCAAACCTCAATACTAGGAGTGTGCCTCTCTCATACTTACATATTTCTATACATGATTATTTCTTCCAAAATAAAGCACAGAGAGAAAACCAAGCAGGCAAGATGAATACTAGCCCCACTATTTAATACTAAAAAAAAAAAAAAATGTGTAATTGGCATATATTTGTTTGAAAAGCATTTCACTTTGCACTGTTCACTCACCTACCACTCTAGACTAGATGCTGAAAGTGTTCTACACAGCGCTCCTCCCCAACTGCAGAAGCCATAATTTCCTTTTATACCCTGCAAAGAATCTGATAAACAAATTCTTACCTGGATGGCTCTTTGGGGTAATGAGAAAAGCTATTAGAGTGAAAAATCAGTGGTATATGATCCAGTAATACAAGCTACTTACACAATTTTAGCCAAACCGAGATCTCTTTTGGTCCTAGTAAATGCTGGTGTTGGAGAAACGACCTCCAACAAATTTTCCAGCTCTAATGCTTTATAATGTTACAGGAGAAATGTGAGTTCCCAATGAGTGAATAAATATAAAAGTGCTTTGAATAGCAAAATATATTTGATAATTGAATGTCATGAAAATCATCCCATGAAGTGCACTCACAAAAAGAAACATCTTCCTAGGAGAAGAATGACCAGAAACATTGTTGTTTGCTGATCATTTGCTCTTTGGCCTCTGGCATTCGACCTGCGTAGACAGGCACATTGCCAATTTTGCTGCTTCTGCCATCCAAACTTGGGGGATTAATCTCAATGCTAAGACCTTGTATGACCACAGGGCTCCATCTCCAAAGAGACCAGAGCAGGAGCTTTTTGACAAATCACCTCCAGCCATGGAAATTATAGAGCCATCCTCAGATTGATTTTCTTTTTCAAGACAAAACTGGATATTCAAGCATCTTATTACAGGCACTGTGTCCCCATGCCACAATGCATTCTACCACCTTCCTTACTATTTGTCTCTGTTTTGCCTGTTATTTCCATCATTATGGAGCAAGGCTAACAATGCGGGCATAGTGCCAGCTCCCATTGCTCCCTAATGCTCTGATGGGCTTTGGATATATGCACATGTTGAGGTGACATTTAAATGATTTTTGTGTGCTGCACAGTCAGAAAAAAACATTTCCACACTGGTTTCTTTGATCTCCTAAAAGCTAGCTATCATAATACAAGAGGATGTTTTAATAGATATAAATAAATCCAGGTGGCTTCAGCCTACCCCATGGGGCCTCATGTAGCTCCACTGGCTTATCCAGGTTTGCCTTTCTCCAGATTTTAATAGGCACAATTATCACTTTACAACCACACAATTTGAAACAAACAAATAAACCCCCTTTCTACTAAGATGGCAAAGAGACAGTGTTTGAGTTAAAAAAGAAAAGGAAAGGGGAATCACAGTTTCTCCCATCAGAAAAATCAAGGGAGGAGCACCTGGGTGGCTTAGTCGGTTAAGCATCTGAGTCTTGATTTTAGCGCAGGTCTTGATCTCATGGTCATGCGTTTAAGATCTGCATTTGGCTCTACGCCAGGCATGGAGCCTACTTTAAAAAAAGGAGAAAAGAAAAGAAAAATCAAGGGAAATCACAGTTTCTCTCATCAGAAAAAGTCATGGATTATTAGTAGCTCTGAGGCAAAACAAAAGATGTGCTCGACTTTAGTTTGAACCTGGTGCCAGCACCAAAATACAGATAGCAACAAATTGTAAATACCTAACAGGTGGACAAATTTATCTGAAACCAATTGGAAGTGGGGGGAACTCAGGAGGGACCAAAACTCAGAGAAGACATTTGGAGGCATTTGACCTGGAGAGAAAGAGCATTTTTAGCAGAGGAGAATCTGTATGAGAAAAAGAAAGCAGACAAAAGCATGACATATTCTGAAAGCTGTGGAAAGAACATATGGTAGAGCATGTATTGCATGAGCTGGGGGTGAATAGAGAAGAGGTAAAATAAACTAGTTGGGGATGTTTGGAGTCAGATTGAGAAATGACAGGGACTTTAATTAAAGATGGCAGTGAGGCTACAGCTGACAGAAGAGTGACACACCTGGGATCTACATGAGAGGTAGAATCAGTAGAGCTTGAGTTGCAAATAACTATAAAAACTCCAGTCAGAGTTCTTGAGTGAAACATAGGCTAAAAATATAGGAGAAGAAAGTGATTTGATGAAGTTAAGTTTTGTGTATAGTGCATCAGATACACCCATATGGCATGGATATGGAATACTTAAGCAGTTGCTGGAAATACCGGTCAGGATGTGAGGTGAGGAGAAGGGCTGAAAACTTGAGTTCAGAGCCCAGAATTTAAAATTAGTATAGTTTGAAAAGAGTTGGGAAGATCCAAAGATAGACAGATGAGGGAAGTGATGGGTGTAGAAAACGACATCCAAATGGCCAACAGACACATGAAAAAGTTCTCAACATCGCTCGGCATCAGGGAAATCCAAATCAAAACCTCAATGAGATACCACCTCACACCAGTGAGAATGGCTAAAATTAACAAGTCAGGAAACGACAGATGTTGGCGAGAATGCGGAGAAAGGGGAACCCTCCTACACTGTTGGTGGGAATGCAAGCTGGTGCAGTCACTCTGGAAAACAGTATGGAGATTCCTCAAAAAGCTGAAAATAGAGCTACCCTACGACCCAGCAATTGCACTACTAGGTATTTATCCAAAGGATACAAATATAGTGGTTCAAAGAGGCATATGCATCCCAATGTTTATAGCAGCAATGTCCACAATAGCCAAACTATGGAAAGAGCCAAGATGTCCATCAACAGATGAATGGATAAAGAAGATGTGGTATATATATACAATGGAATATTATGCAGCCATCAAAAAAAAACCAAAACCAAAAACGAAATCTTGCCATTTGCAACAACGTGGGTGGAACTAGAGGGTATTATGCTAAGCAAAATAAGTCAATCAGAGAAAGACATGTATCATATGATCTCACTGATATGAGGAATTCTTAAT
>NC_138381.1:26839212-26921078 GCF_054177405.1 Leptonychotes weddellii | reverse complement strand
AAAAAAACGAGTGGTCAGGAATGAAGAAGAAACAAGCATGTTTAGGACATGAAAACTAGGATAGGAGAGCCTTTCACAGAGTGTGTACCTGACATTGTAAATGTCACAAGGATTTCCAAGAGTATGAGAAACAAAGAGCATTGTTAGATTTGGTAATTAGAGGATTAGCGGTAGAAATAGAAGAGCCATTTTGGGAGAGAGATTGGAAAAAGCAAAATCCCAGAGGGAGAGTGGGTGAGCGATCATGAACTAGAGATTAAAGTGTAACTAATCTTTAAAACAAGGTCAAAGTGAAGAGCAATAGAGTGATACCTTTGTAGGAGAAGATTACAGGTGTGAAGAAGTAGCAGGTGAAAGGAAAACTTGAATATATCACAAATATCAATCCCAACCACCGGGCCTCTGATCATCTCTTGTAGAAGTTTTGGAAGATAAAGTATATGTTATCACCTTGGCTTCCACTTCTCAAATTGGCCCTGTTAGCTGTTAGTAACCACCTAGAACCTTTGTGCATAGTACTCCTTGATATGATGCTGCAGCCTCCACACAGGCTTTAAGGAAGGGGACATAATGTGCTTTTCTACATGCCCATAAGCCAAATGGGTGAATCAGTCTCTATTAAGATGTTGCAGTAACTCAAGGGAAACAGGAGAGGAAATCAGAATCTAAGCTAACGGGAACAAGCAACATGACTGTTAAGAAAATTTGATGTTACATCTGAGTTGCTACAAGTTCAGTATAAATGGAACAGAAAAAAGAAAAGTTGTCTAGAACAAATGCTTTGTGATTGAATTTAGATCCCAGAACCAGAAGGAGGATCAGGAGTCAAGATGTTTGGCAAAAGAGACAGACAGACACGACTGGAACAAGCAGGTAGAAACGTTGATGTTCAATCAAACAAATGGGTTATTAGGAAGGGTACAAAATCTCAAATAAGGGTGCTGAGCCAAATGAGGAAATAAGTAGCAATTATTGGTACCCGATGCTTTTTTCTCTGCAGAACTGTTAGGCAAAACCCCAGGAAATCATTTAAAGTTGCAATGGTTAGCTCTCTGATTATACCTCCAGAAGCAAGTCACATGCACCCAAAGTACATTTGGGAGATCTGGCAGCAAAGGCAAATACAGGCAAAGTGGAAATTCAAATTACAGTGGATGAATTTTAAGAACAAATACCGCTGTGCTTGTGAAGAGTGGTGGCACAGATGGGACCAAGTGGTGGGGCCTTTGTAATAATATCACCTTTGATTTTTACATGTTATATTTCATTATGATTTTCTCTCAGTTGATCCACACAATAACAATGTTAGCAAATGCAAGGGTAGAAATAATAATCACCATTTGTAGATGAGAAGAGGGTGAACTAGCATATTAAAGTAATTATCTCAAGGTCTTGAAATTACTGACTGAGTCAAAACTAGAACACTAGTGACTCCTGGTCTAGGGTCTGGGTTTTTTGTTTTTGGGGGGTTTTTGTTTGTTTTGGGGGGTTTTTTTTTGGCGCCCTATTTCTTTATAAATTTTAGTGATTTTTTTTTAAATTTCAGATTAAAGCAAAAATGACTGAATAGCCTAATATGACAAATACAATTTTTTCTTCTTTCTTGTCTCTTTTTTCCCTCAGGTTAAAGGTGTGATAGATTCAAAATTCTACATTCCAAGGTAAAAAGCAATTCCCTTTATTCTGCCATCCAAACTTCTTAATGAGGGTCTAATAGGATCAAGAAGGACTTGAAAAAACTGAAACAAATCCCATGAGAGCGAGATTTGTCTGCTTCTCCCTGTGCTCCTTCTCCTTGATCTGCAAACACACAAGGCCAGCAGCTAAGTCACATCTTCCCCTTGCTCAGACTCACCCCCCTTCTTTTTCTGGGGTCTTCCGTCATTTAGGAAATTAGACTAAAATAATGAAATAGTCCCTGTGAATCGTCCTGTAAATGCTACTAGTCTAGTCGCTTAGAGCAACAGCTCTTCATCCCTGTAGGGGAAACAAGGAGTGAGTGGAGAGAGGTTTGAGGAGACAATAAAAATGACCAGCTAAATCTCAAATTTTTTTTTTAAATTACCAAAAAGAAAAGAAAGATTAACTGTTCTCTGAATGGTGGAGCCTTCCAGGAGACCAAATAAGTCTTCTATAAACTGATTTGCCTTCCTGACTGTGATTTACCAGACTGACACCTAATTTGTTCTGAGCACAGTTGATGCCTCAGACACAATGGCGGATGACAGCCCACATAACCTCTCTTTCAGCTTTCATCTCATATATTCCATTTGAAGTTGAGTTCCGACAAGAGAGAGGCACAGAATTAATATTACCTTGGATCAGCTCAGTCTCCAGAGGGAGCAGCAAAAGCTTTTCTGGAAACAATAAACCCTTTAAACATGACAGGGGGAATGGGACCTTAGGAGGTCTCTGAAAGTATCCATTATTAAAGAAAAAGGGGGGAAATCCTCGTGGGCGACTTTGATTTTTTTTTTCCTCAGCAAAAGCAGTGATGAACTGGTGCCAGTTTTACATACAGATTTAAAGATCTGGGATGGTTTATGCTAAAAATCTCTCTTTCCCCTGTCCCTTAACACAAGCAATAGAGAGAATTCATTATGAATTGTATTTGTTATGACATTGGTACTCCCTTCTTATTTAATCTTTACCAAAATAAAATAAAAATAAAAATCAATAATAACTTCAGCAATGAAATTCAAAGGAAAAATACATTATATCTGATCATATATACAGGGTCAAATTTAATTATCCAAATGTACACATAAGGAGTATGTATGAGTCTCAAGAATTAGAGAAAATTTTAATTGAAAGTTAACTGTGTAGATTCCCACAAGATTCAAACAGGGAAAAAAAAATCACACACATGCATATATACATATGTGTGTATTAATAACAATATTTTATAGTAGTATGATACTTTATTACAGTTAAAAACAAGTAAATTTACTCAGCACTTAGTACAGATGGTCTGATAATTTTTCAAATCTCTTTTTGTTTAGTAACTTGTCAGAGCTTCTCTGTGATATATAAGAGAATAAAACAGAGATAGCTTCAGTATAATATTTTTAAACCTGGAGTCAGAAATCCTACTTCTTACTTGTGCAAGTTGCTTTTTTTTTCTGAGTGAAAATAGCATTGTCTGTAAAATGGAAATGATAATATTTATCTCACAATATCTTAGGAGAATCAAGGTGAGTCATTGATGAGTTGTTATAAATAACCAAAATCCCTCCTGGGTGAGCTGAGGAGCACTGGAGCTCAGGTTTAGGACGATGGGTGCATGGGCCTGAGCATGGGCTTGGTTAGGACTAAGAGATGGAATAAGAAGGTCTTGAAGTCCAGGTTCTATGTGGTGGTAGTCTAGGGCTTTAAGAAGAAGGGCCAGTGGTGGTGTCCCACTGGAACTGGGGAGACTATTTTAATTATCTATCAAAGTATAAAAATTTACCTCAAAACATTATGGCTTAGATCTACAGAAATTTCTTATCTCACAATTTTTGTGGGTCAGGAATCCAAGCAAGATACAGCCTTGAGCCTCTGTCTCAGGATCTTTCACAGGCTGTAGTCAAGGTAATGGCCAGGACTGCAGTCATCTCAAGGCTGGGCTGGGAAGGATATGCCTCCAAGCTCAGTCACTTGGATGGTGGCAGATCTCAGAACATCCTCTTCCAAGTTCACTCAGGTAACTGTTGACAAGCTTCAACAGACATCAGTTCCTGGCTACACACAACATGGCAGCTTGCTTCTCCAAGAGCAGTGTCTCAGAGAAGAAGCCAGTCTGTTTTTTGTTTTGTTTTGTTTTGTTTTGTTTTAAGATTTTATTTCTTTATTTTAGAGAGAGAGAGAAAGAGCATGAGCAGGGAGAGGGGCAGAGCGAGAGGGACAGAGAGAATCCCAAGCAGACTCAGTGCTGAGTGCTAAGCCTGATGAGATGCTTGATCCCACAACCCTGAGATCATGACCTGAGCTGAAATCAAGAGTCAGAGGCTCAATGACTGAGCCCCACCCAGGCACCCTGAAGCCATTCTTTTTTTAACATAATCTTTGAATTGATATCCATTACTTCTTATGTATTCTCTTTGTTATAAGGGAATCACTAGGTCCAGCCTATACTCAAGGGAAGAGGGTTGGACAGGACCATAAAAAATGGGGAGGGGTCCATGAGCCATTTTAGAGGCTGCTTACCGCATTGGGAAGCAAGGGAAGGTCTGGAAGATTCTGATCGGGAACACTCTAGAAACCCCAGAAAAGATCAACTTACAAAGAACGGGAAGGTAAAGCACATAGGTTCAGGACTTAAATTTCTTGCCATCATGGCACACAAAGGAAGGGAGATGTTTTGAGCCCTTGGAAGTCAGAAGGACCCATTAATGATTTTAACATGTTCCAGTGTCTCCCATTGTAACTAGAAGACTTGTGATATTTGAGAATCTTATTTAACTCAGTTTTAAAAATTAAATAATGGAGATTTGTATTCCCTAATTGAAAGCTGAGGAGAGAGTCTCTGAGGCCCTGGCTGTGGGTTAAGCTAGGTCTGAAACCCAAGTGTTCTGATTGCTACCCTATATTCTTCTAAGGTTGCCACACCCTCATTGATATGAAAGATACATGACAGCACAGAGCAAACCATTCCATGACACAAATATTTGTACTGAAGCTTGGTGTTTATTCATCAGGCCCAGGGGATCCTGGCAGAGATGTTTTTATATCTCACTGGGGGCCCGTGAGAGAGGTCATTCAGTACAAAGAGTTGCTCAAGAAAAGCTTTACCGTTTACCTTCTCTTACTAGGTTCCAGGAAACAGCAATGAACTGGAATATAACTAACTCAGGTAAGTACAGTTAAATACCCCACCCCCAGAATTTTTCTTTAAGGAGAAAGAAGTTGATTACAGTAAAGTGAGCTGATGTTAGCAATTTCTCTCAAAAAGCCACTTCCTGGCTATGTCCTGGGGTTGGGACATGCTACCTGAATTTCTTATACACTTAATTAATGTCCCTGCGGGATCACAAGCTTACTCATTTATTCAGGAAAGATTCAGTGATATTCACCAGATAGGAATTAATGAGGCAAGAACATAGAACCATACATTTAAGAAAGTTTTCCACAGCCAAATTGGATTCAAGGTAATTGGGATTTGGGGGTAGATCTGTTTCCCAGAATAAAGTAAAATAAAATGAAATAAAATAACCAGAGACTACCATAAAGGATGGCCTATATGTGAAGAATTGATCTCTTAACTGTCTTTAGTAGTTTTAATTTCTTTAGGTTAAAAGTAATACCATTAAGGATTTAAAATTCAGTTAAATTAAATTAACTACAGTTTATTTTGTTAAGCCATGCCTTCTATTTTACAAAGTATTTTATATACATTATCTCCAGCTAACTTCAGTCATAGGCCTTTGCCCATTTCAAAAGCTTATTAGAACTTTTCCCAGGTAAAAAACTTTGTCTAGATTTCCTTCTCTCATTACCATACTACTTAACCGTATTTCTCCCAACACATACACACATATAAACACACACAACACACACATACGCTCTTCACCTGACCAACTAACTCCTGAACATTTCAGATCAGCTTAGCCCTTACTTCCTCTAGAGTCATTCTCATCCTAAACTGAACCATAGAATCAACTGTAAAGGCCATCCCCACACCAATTATGTCAGGATCAGAACCAAGCATCCATATATTTTTAAAGTTCCCCAGGAGATTTCATTTACATTCAAGATTGAAAACCAGTGCTCTAGATCTATGAATCTGGGTAATAAACAGGAGTAGAAAGGTTTTGTATTGGAGCAAGCCTGGTTTTAGTCGGATCCAGACAAACCAGAACTTAAATACACTCTATCTTGTGAGAAGTCCCCAGATCCATTTATCTGGACTGTAAGCAAGGACTGCTATATGCTTTAAAAAAAAAAAAAAAAAGATTTTATTATTTATTTGAGAGAGAGAGAGAGCACGAGCAAGCATAAGTGGGGGGAGGGGCAAAGGGAGAAGCAGACTCCCCACGGAGCCCAGAGCCCATCACAGGACTCGATCCCAGGACTCTGGTATCATGACCTGAGCCGAAGGCAGACGCTTAACCAACTGAGCCACCAGGGCACCTGTATATGCCTTTTGTTTTAAATATCCCTACAGCATGTAGCTCCGCTGTTGGGGAGGGTGTAGAGAAAAGGGAACCCTCATGTACCATTGGTAAAAATGTTAAGTTGGTGCAGGCACTGTGGAAAACTAGTTGTACATCAGCATCTCTAGGGAGGCTAATGAAATACAGAAATTCATTGGTCTGACTCCATACCGATAGAATCAGAGTTGGGAGATTCAGATAACTCTAGATTGAGGAGATTGGTCTAAAATTCATATGACTTCTATGTGAAGGGACCTTGGTATTCAATTACTTTGAAAACTTAACTAAAGCATGAATCATGTACAAAACCTCCTCATGGATGCTTCAACATTTCCAGTGACATAATGTTCACCATTTTTCTTCAAGAGCACTTGCTGTTAGACCACTGTGACATTAGCCCATTCTTGCCTCTATTGTTTGAAAGCATTTTTTCTTTCTAACAAATATTTATTAGACCTCTCAGTCATCTCTCAAAAAATGTAATAAATCTGAGGTTGCAGTAGTAAACATGATAAATTGCCTGGTCATAAGAAACTGAGGGGGGTCAATTAAAATAATGTTAAGTATTACCAAAGGAGTTCCAAACAAGGTAATGACCCGGACTTGTAGAATAGGCATATGTCAGTCTTAGGGAAGTCCAGGAAGTTTTCCTAGAGAGACTGAGGACTTAGATGAGGGCTAGAGGGTTCATAAGCGTCTCTAGGAGGGGAGAGGGCATGGCAGTAAATAAGGGCATTGCACAGCAGTATTAGGCAAATAGTTTCTCTAGGGATTAAGGTGACCAACCATCCTACTTTGCCCAGGACTTTCCTAGTTTTATCAGGGAACATTTCATGTCTGGTAAACCCATTAGTCCTGGATTAGTCACCCTAGAGGGTTAAGGGACATTACTGTGATGAGACAGCCAAAATGATTTCACGAAAAAGAAGATTGTTAATAAAGTTCACCACTGATGCTCAGTCTGCTCCTTTTTTTTTATAATTTTTTATTATGTTATATTAGTCACCATACATTATATCATTAGTTTTTGATATAGTGTTCCATGATTCATTGTTTGCGTATAACACTCCGTGCTCCATGCAATACGTGCCCTCCTTAATACCCATCAATCTGCTTCTGTGCACATGAGGAGTTAAAGGAAGGGCTCCAGAAAGTATGGAAAAGGGGATTAAAGAGATGCTAGGATGATAATAAAGACACACTTGGCCAACTTCACAATTTTTCTTGCATTATCCTGCTCATGCCTTCAAAATGACTCTTGTGTGTCACCTTTAACACATACACCATCGATAGGGACCTGATTCTTGTGCTAAACAGGTATGGCAGGTCTAGTCTTCCTACAGACCTTGGAGAAATACTCAGGATAGGGGAGCTCATTAAACCCAGAAACTGGTTTCACCAATCTCAGGTGATAAGAAAAGAGTTTGTTAAATGGCTTGGTCAATTTCAAGATTTAAGAGGGAAGATTACCAGGAACAGACCACTCTGATCTCAGACTTAGAGGGAAGGCAGATGTGATGTGAGAAAGAAGACAGATGTGAAGTGATGCCCTAGAATTTCTTGGAGCAGAGTTTAATGAAAAGCTCTCTTTTAAGTGGCCATGCTAGTGGGATTTTTAAAGTTGATTAGTTGACAAGACTACTTAGCATATTAGAACACTGGATACTCCAAAGTTAAAGATTAAAAAGAATTTTTTCTCCTACTGTCTCTCACTTAATTGCTTTCTGCAGCTTGCTTGAAACAGCTGTCTTCTTACTGTATCCTAATGAGGCACGACCGCTGGCATGGAATATTCAATGTCATTTTTCAAATGTGATTCATGGAAAAATAAAAATCCCTTTTTCTATAATTTTCCTGGTTGACACGAGGAATTAGGAGACATTGGCCCAAGGGGAAACATTAGGAACTCACCTGGGAGCTCCATGCCCTAGGAGGAAATGAGAATTTCATTGCACAGGTTAGCATAGGGAATTATTCTGTTATTTTTTTAATGGATATTTTCATTTTAAGTGAGATTTACAGAGAAAGAACAATGTTTAATCTGAGGGAATTATTTCTGTACTCTAGCAAATTATGAAGTACTAAAGGAACTATTTCAGGTGGGGGGCATTATGCCATAACAATGTAGGCTGATTTCAGGATATGTAATCTTACGATTTTTGTTATTACCAATTTACAATTATTATTAAAATATTTGCTCAGTATGGTATATGAGCCAAGCACTATTCAAGACAATGAGGATGCAACAGGAACACAACAGATTAAGTCCATGCCCTCATGAAGTACTACTATTTTATTTTTCATGGTAATTGGGTTGCCATAATCATAATTATGTTTTTTCCTTAGGATTCCTGAAAGCAGATGAACTAAGAATAAAGGAATTCATCATTTCACCTTTCAACAAATACTTACTGAGTTTTTCCTACATGGCAGGTACTGTCGTAGGTGCTAGAATCAACACTTTCTGTTGAGCTGTGCTTAAAAGTTTCAGGTCCTCAACTTCTTTTGAGAACCAATCATCCTGGCAACTTATGGAAGTTATATGAGACTTTCCCTTGTTCTTATCATGATGGTTTCCCATATTCTTATTTTCTCTTTCTTTTTCTTATTTTTCCCATGATTGCTGGGCTATAATCCTGATACTGACTGTCATTTAGGTAAAGGTTTTATATTTTAACTTCTTTACATATGTCTCTACTTTCTCTAAATTTTTTAATTGTTCACAGGCAGTGTTCTTTGCACTGATTGAAAATATACTCCTGATCTTCTGTTCCTTGCTGATGAAATTTGTGATGTGTGAAAACTTTTTCTTAGCTTTAAAAGTGTTAATTATCCTTCTAATCTCCTGTTCCATAATATGACCCCTAAGTGGCCATTTGCTTTGCCTAAGTTATCAAAGCATGGTCACAGTTCTGACTGAGTGGCACACAGTTCTTTCCATACTCTAGTTTGGGAAATGTATTTTTCCTAGTGGTGAAAGCTGATGCAGATGCCTCCAACAATATGGGGTTTTCTTGACCATGAATTTTGTGAAAAAATATGAAGAATTCATTCGTGAGGGATTTATTCCTTCACTAAATATTTACTGAGTGTAGGACCATATGCTAAGAACTGATCAAGGCACTTGGGATACAGCAATAAAACAAACTAACCAAACAACCGACCATCCAAGTCCCTGCCTTCTTGGAGTTTGCTGGTTTGCTGATGAAATTTGTGATGTGTGAAAACTTTTTTTTTTTTTTTTTTAGTTTTAAAAGCGTTACAGATAGTGTAAAGTGTAAAATTTATTTGCTTGCTTGTTTATTTCATTGCATATTTATTTCTTTTAAGATTTCCAGAGAAATCTGAGAATGCTATGTAACAAAAAAGACATTTCTCATAGTTATGGTCAAAATCTGCTTCCTATTTTGAAGCTAAAAGAACAAAACTGCAATATTTAAGATGATATAAAAAACAGCCCATTCAGTCCTCTTTCCAGGCAAATGGTGGAGTTAAGAGAACTGGTCACTTGTGGTTTATGCATTAGACAGTCTGCTTATGTGGATACAAGCTTGTATCAATATGCATGTGTATGCACAGATATGCATATGTCTTCATGTTTTTTCCTAGTAGGTGTGTAGCTACTTACTATTATCTTCTGAAAGCTAAAAGAAAACTCTCAAAACTTACAGAATTATCTCCCAACCTCAGTTAACACAATTTCAGGACAAGGGTCTTATGAGTGTTGTTAGTGTTCTTGCTGTAAGATGTGACCTTATATATATATTTCCAGTGATTGGTTTTCAACTCATATTTATTCTATATTTCAGTATATTTATTCAGCTACATTACTAAGATGTCTATGCACTATTTTACCATAAAATAATTAAATCGATGTAGCTGCTAAATGAGGAAATTCATTTTCACATGTGAGATGTCTTTGGTTAGAAATTTGACGTGTGGGAATATCTTCTTGTTTTTATAATCTGGGCACCATTGCTTCAGCATCATCTGGTTACATCCATTTGGAGGAGTGGGTATAAAAGAGAAATATAAAGCTAATCTATGATTGCCAGTTGCCAAGAGTATACATTCAATTGCTTAAATATTGATGGCCAACAATCCGTTACTTACATTACTTTTATAGGTTCCTTAGTTTTAAAGCATTTACCTTCCTTTCCTTTGACTAATTATAGTAACAGAGTCAGTCCGATACATAGAGTGAGAGGTTCCCTAAGGGAGAAATTTCCAAAGCACTAGGATGACTGACTTCACAAAACACCTCTTCTGAGGGGATGAATACTGACTATGGTTCTATTTAAGAAACCTATCTTTATTTTCACTATTAGAAGTGAGTCCAAAATGAATCCTCCCTCTATGAGGGACAGTGAAGTAACTCACATAAATTTTGGGTCATTAGGGCATATATCAGGGCTTTTCTCGACAGTGTATACTGATGTTTTATAAGACATCATTAATAAGATGAATATATATTTTGGAAACCCCAAAATTTGAAAAAGTGTTCCTTAAAAGAGAAGAATTAGAGCATATATGAATTCTCCACTAGTATTCTGTTGATATGTGGTTCGATTGCCCAGAGGATAATGTAAGCCCCCTTTGTGAGCAGGACAGAGGTACTGGCGTCTGGCTGGAATTGGAGGCGGTCCGAGGGCTGTGAGGGTACTGTTGTAGTCCGTCAATCAGGAAATATAAAAACAAGTGACTTCTGTCAGGTGACATTAGACTGTCTGCGGGATTTCCTAAATATATAATGTCACACTTTCATGGATTTATTTATAAAATAAATGGTCCCTCCACCTTCTGTTCATGACACGGGCATGTTGACTCAGATATCATACACTAAGCACGTTCTATATATAGATCAAGTAGGTTTTCTTCTTTAGCTTAATATAAAAATAACACGTTCATTTTCGAAAACTATTTAAAAGACAAAACTATAAAGAAAAATAGAACAAAATAAACAGCTTCGTCAGGAGGCCAAGAATCTAAATGCATACCATGTCTATCTACTTGGCTAGAAAAGAGACACCGGTAAATAAGACAGCTGTGTTGGAATGGGGAAGATGGAGAAGGGACTGGATTGTCCCCCTCCCAAGCCTCCACAACTCCTGGAGGTGGAGTTCAGGGCAACAATAGAGTACAGGGGAGAGTAGGGATAGTAGAGACCCAAAGCCTTCTTCCCTAACGTAGTTCTGGGAAGTAGCCAATCTTTCAGAAGCTGTGCACAATGAGGAGCAGTGAACTAGGAGTGACTGTGAGGCTTTTATTTTAGATAAAACAGCTGACCCCACACACATACAAGAAGCAAATGCTCATCATCATAAGTCACTGAGTGTTGAGGTGGTTTGTTGTCCAGCACTGTTGTCCAGCAGACTGGTACAGATGTCCAGTCAATTGGCCTGAAACCATCTCCATGTTCTGCAGCCACCAGTGTGGTGAGGAAAAACCCAAATGCTTCCCTGTGGCTGAAAAAGATAAATATAAGGAATGGGGAAGGATACCTCCAGGTCAATTAGGCTTCTAATAGAAAAACAATGTCAGTCACATTGGGTGTGTGTGTGTGTGTGTGTGAACCCAGAAGTCTAAAAGCTTCTTAACAAGATAGTTGCAGACTGGAATTAATACTCTAAAATAAACACAGAAGTTGGTATAATAGAAAAATTGGGTGTACTGACCTTCAAAGTTAGCTGGTCCTCACATTTTCTGTCTTAGGAATATGAAAGTGAAGGAACCAGTTGGTTGGGTTAGAAGGCAACAAATCAGCGCAGGAAACTGGAGTTGGAAGTATGGCAAGCTGAGAGCCGTATTAAGTCAAAGCTATGATGGACTGAAAATAGTGAGTTAGTAGACATAGCTGATTAGAAGAGAGAGGGATTTTAATTCAGAAAAAAATCAGATACACAATGAGGAAGGGACTTAGTTACTTGGGTTCCTGGTACTTTTCTGATTATGTTTCTAAATGTTGATATTTATTCTGGCAATAAAAATCCCCATTACTTAAATAAGTTGACTGGTTCTCTGCTACCTGCAGCAAAAACAAAACAGAACAAAACCCCTCTGTTATTTAAACACCTGGCAATTTGAAATAAGGCTAAAAACAATAACTTCATTTATAGTTCTATACCCAATCATCTTTGATTCTAAAATAACACATGACAGTATGTTAAAGTTCTTCTCTAGGTGGCTGACAGACCTTTTTATCTCATTACAAATGACACCAATTTGTTCCAAGGGCCTCTCTTCATGAGTAGGTCTGTGTGAGTTTCTCCAATTTCCAGCCTAACTCAAAATTGCAGTAATTTTTTTTTTGGCATCATCCCAGGACTGTATGCCATTTTAGGAGAAATGGTGAATGCATTTCTAGGGGATGCTATGCTTAGAAAATTCTCCTTAATTCATCCCATGTTTCCCCCCTCAGCAGAAAAAAAATGCCCACCTCCATTCACTAGTGCCATTCACTTCTTAATTATGAGAGAACTAATTGCCAGTTCTCTGTGGTGTACAGACTTCTACCCTCTCAAAGCAGCCAAGAAGCTAGGTCAACACAGGGAATTTGACCGAGTAACTGAACTACTCTTTTAACTGGGGGTGGAGTAAGGAGGAAAAAAACAGAGAGGTTGCACAGACTGCCTATGAAGTATAAGGAAGGCCTGCTGATTCATTTACATATCTAAATTTAGCCAACTTTAGGCTCCTAACAAGCTTTCTTCCTTCCTTTAACTCAGCACTTTAAAGGGATTTGCAAAGAGGTTCCCTGAAGTGAAATTGAACCTGAGAGTAAACAGTGAAATGTACTTAAATGTTTTCTCACTTGAATATTCTGAAGACATATATTTAGCCTATATTTTTAATTTATAAAGTACTTTTAACAATGACATTTCATTACTTACATGAATTGATTCAAGAACTTGGAATTTAATACTAATATTGGCCTTGCTGAATTACAGAGACAGTAAGATATATATCATATAGTATATGACTATGGCAATGATAATTCAGATAAATTATGCTCTAAACCCTTCATTTGCTTAATTATCTGAATATTTCAGTCAAAAATGGCCTGGATTACAACACCAAGCCACAATCTTTGACATAAAGAATTGATAAGCTAGACATCATTAAAATTAAAAATTTCTGCTCTGTGAAAGACACTGCCAAGAAAGTAAAAAGATGGGGATGCCTGGGTGGCTCAGTCGTTAAGTGTCTGCCTTCGGCATCCCAGGGTCCTGGGATCGAGCCCCACATCAGGCTCCCTGCTCAGTGGGAAGCCTGCTTCTCCTTCTCCCACACCCCCTGCTTGTATTCCCTCTCTCACTGTGTGCCTCTCTGTCAACTAAATAAATAATATCTTCAAAAAAAAAAAAAGAAAGTAAAAAGACAAGCCACAGACTAGATGAAAATATTTGCGAAATATATATCTGATAAGTACCTTTATTGGGCCTCTTTTGTATATTTGGACAACAAATATCCAAAGAAGTCTTAAAACTCAGCAATAAGAAAACAGACAACCTTACTAAAAAAAAAAATGGGCCTGGGGGGGCCTGGGTGGCTCAGTCAGTTAAGCAGCTGACTCTTGATTTTGGCTCAGGTCATGATCTCATGGGCCATGAGATCCAGCCCCATGTCAGGCTCTGTGCTCAGCGGGGAGTCTGCTTGAAAGATTCTCTCTCTTTGCCCCTCTCCACCCCCCCTCACCCTATCTCTGTGGCTCTCAAATAAATAAAATAAGTCTTTAAAAAAAATGGGCCAAAGACTTTAACAGACATCTCACCATAGAATACACAGATGGCAAATAAGCATATGAAAGAATGCTCTACATCATATGTCGTCAGAGAAATACAAATTAAAAAACAATGAGATACCACTACATACCTATTAGAATGGCCAAAATCCAAAACACTGACAACATCCAAGGCTGGTAAGGATGTTGAACAATAGAAACTATTGTCTGTTGCTAGTGGAAATGCAAAATGGTACAGCCACTTTGGAAGACATTTTGGCTGTTTCTTACAAAACTAAATATACACTTCCCATGATCCAGTGATTGTGCTCCTTGGTTAAATACCAAAGGAGTTGAAAACTGTCCACACAAAAGTCACACAGATGTTTATAACACACATCTGTAAACACACAGATTTTAATAGCAGCTTGATTTATAATTGCCCAAACTTCAGTAGGTGAATGGATGAATAAGTTGTGGTATATCCAGACAATGGGATATTATTCAGTACTTAAAAAAAAAAAAAATGAGTTATCAATCATGAAAAGACATGGACGAAGCTTAGATGCTCGTTACTAAGTTAAAGAACCAATCTGAAAAGGCTACACCCTGTATTAGTCCAACTATATGACATTCTGGAAAAAGCAAAATGATGGAGACAGTCAAAGATCAGTTGTTGCCAGGAAATAGGGAGTGGGGGTTGGGGTGATAGGTAGAGCACAGAGAAATTTTGGGGAGTGAAACCACTCTGTATGATACTATAATAGTGGATACATAACATTATACTTTTGTCCAAACCCATAGAATGTAGAACCCACTAGTGAACTTTAAAGTAAACCATGGACTTTGGGTGATCATGATGTGTCAGTGGAGGTTCATCACTCCACTGTAATGAATGTATCACTCTGGTCCAGGATATTGGTCATGGGAGAGGCTATGCATGGGTAGGGACAAGGGGGATATGGGACATTCCTGACACTTATTTTTAGTTTTGCTGTGAACCTGAAACATCTCTAAAAATTAAAGTTTATTTTAAAAAGTGGTCTGAATTGAGAAGGCACACATTTATTTTTTAATTGGTCTCCATTTTACCAAAATCAGTTGTATGCTTAAATATATTTTGATTGTTGCTTATTTCTTCAGCTCATTGTTTGGATAGACCGGTCAATCAAGCATCATGAGTAGTCTGATCTTTAGAAAGAGAAGGCCATCACAGAAAGGCCCTGTAAGTGGGAAGTTATTCTTTTTTTTTTTTTAAGATTATTTATTTTAGAGAAAGAGAGAGAGAGCATGCATGTGAGCGAGCATGCAAGTAGGGGGAGGGGCAGAGGGAAAGAATTTCAAGCAGACGCCCTGCTTAATGCAGAGCCCAATGAGGGGCTCAGTCTACAACCCTGAGATCATAACCTGAGCCAAAATCAAGAATCAGGCGCTTAACCAACTGAGCCACCCAGGTGCCCCAGGAAGTTATTATTTAAATATTCTTTTATCATTATTATTCTTTCAGTCAAGGGGAACAAATGTGGATTTATTGCATGTGGCCAGCTCACCCACCCCAGACTCCATTTATAGGAATTCTCTCCACAGAGTCATGAGAAGTGAATCACTGAGAGGAGTTCTGGCATCCTTGAAAAGTATTGAATTTATTCCCTGCAGACCAGAGATGCAAGTAAAAAGATGCTAGTATTGTGATAGGACTACTGATTATAGGGCAGATGATGGAACTCCTGGGAAGTAGAAGGCAGTTGCACTTAACTGTCAGAGACAAAGTAGGGGTGGCAATCAGAATGTTTTGATACGTAGAGATCTTTGATGATGTCTCACTGATTATGGGATCCCTAGAAATAAAATCCTACTTAATCTGATCTGAATCATAGCTCCTCAACCAATTCTACTCTAGCAATATCTTATCTTAAACAGTAAAGAACAGTTTCTCTTGTGAAAAAAAAAAAAAGTGGGGAGATTTTGGAGAAGCTTAAGCAAGACCTTTGCAATAATTTCCAAGTATGAGCTTAAATTTTCCTCTGTGCTTAAACTTTCCTCTCCAAAGTAATTGGTGTTTACATGATGATTGTTATAGGCATAGCAAGGTGGCTGTGCACTGGGGAAAGGAAAACACCCATACATTTTTGGGATAACTTGAGTCCAGAATCTGAGTTACTGTTAATCTTTGGGGACCCAGAAAGCCCTAGTGATACACTGGTCAGAGTGAGAATTTATGAGATTAGGAGGTAAATGGAGATTTGGCTCAAGTTTACTTCAAAGCAGAATTACCATATGGTTTTTCCCCAGTCCTTATGTGTATAGTTAGACTGGATGCACTCAGCAAGTGGCAGAATTCCCATACTGATTCCCTGACCCATTAGGTTGGAGCTTTGGAAAAAGCCAAGTAAAAAACCCAGGAGCTCTCCATTCTTATGAAAAATAATAAAAAAATGCAATACTTCATTCATCAGAGCTTCTCAAAGATTAGTGCCATAATCAATCATATAAAAGACATAAGGTGGTTATCCTTATCATATCTCCCTTTAAATTACCAATGCAGACTGTGCAGAAAATAGATAGATCTTGAAGAAGGAGAACGATTACCATAAATTTAGACAGTGACGTCAGTTGCAGCTGAACTACATGTAGGCTCCTCAATAGAGCAAACCAGCATAGTCAGTGACATGATATGTAGCTATTGATATTTTGAGTACATTTTACTGTGTACAAATGTGCATAGTTTAGATTTCACCTGACTTGGACAATGGTATAACATTATATTCTTATATCAGGGTTATATCAACTGCAATTAGTCTGCAAGAAATTTGATATTCTCATATCCCACAGGACACATTGGTCTACTACATTGATTTTCTCACACTGATAGGACCTGATAAGCAGAATGTAGGAAGACGTTTTGTGTCCTGGTAACTTGCATTTGTTACATCCAGAGGTCAGTAGATAAACCCCTTAAAAATTCAGGCATCTGCCACTTTGTGATTTAGAAATCATTCTTCTGTGGTCTCTTGGGATATTCCCTTTAAAAGGAAAGAAAAACTGTAACACCTTGCAACAACAGCTACTGAGAAAGTATTAATTTTGGGGTAGGTAGGGATCTTAGGACTTTAGAGGCCACATATGATATATCTGGTTGTTTTGCTTCTAGCTACTTATTGAGAAGTCCCCAAACTGGCAACTTTGGGTAAGATCCAGGGAAAAATAAGGCTTTTCACTGGTCTGGGATGCAATTCAAGCACCTCTGCCATTTGGTGCCAATGGCAAATTAGAGTGTTGTAAGCAGGCTCTGAAAAGAGAGGCTCATAGTGTAGGTGCCTCGTGGATTGCTCCTAGAGCAAAACTCTGCTGCCCTCAGCAGATAACTACTGTTCTTTAGAGGAGTTCTCAAACTTTTTGGTCTCAAGAGCCCTTTATGAAGGGCTCTTCATTTATTGAAATGAAAACATTTATTGAAAACCCCCAAGAGGGGCGCCTGGGTGGCTCAGTTGGTTAAGCGACTGCCTTCGGCTCAGGTCATGATCCTGGAGTCCCTGGATCGAGTCCCGCATCGGGCTCCCTGCTCGGCAGGGAGTCTGCCTCTCCCTCTGACCCTCCCCCCTCTCATGTGCTCTCTGTCTCTCTCATTCTCTCTGTCTCAAATAAATAAATAAAATCTTTAAAAAAAAAAAAAAAGAAAACCCCCAAGAGCTTGTGTTTATGTGAATTGTATCTTTTTAAAAAAGTTTTTACTTAAATTCCAATTAACTAACATACAATATAATTCTAGTTTCAGGCATACAATATGGTGATTCAACACTTCCGTACAACATCCGGTGCCCATCACAACAAGTGCACTGCTTAATCTATTTACCCATCCTCCCACCCCCTCCCTTCTGGTAACCATCAGTTTGTTCTCTTAAGAGTCTGTTTCTTGGTTTGCCTCTCTCTCTTTTTTTTCCCTTTGCTGATTTGCTTTGCTTCTTTAATTCCACATATAAGTGAAATCATATGGTATTTCTATTTCTCTGACTTAAGTCACTTAGCATAATACTGTCTAGCTCCATCCATGTCATTGCAAATGGCAAGGTTTCATTCTTATTTATGGCTGAGTAATATTCCATTGTGTGTGTGTGTGTGTGTGTGTGTGTGTGTATAGTTATATATATTTATATATTGTTGATGGACACTTGGATTATTTCCATAATTTGACTATTATAGGTAATGTTGCTATAAACATCAGGGTGCATGTATCCCTTTGAATTAGTATTTTTGTATTTTTTAGGTAAATACCTAGTAGTGCAATTGCTAGATTATAGGGTAGTTATATTTTTAACTTTTTGAGGAACCTCCATACTGTTATCCAAAGTGGCTGCACCAGTTTGCATTCCCACCCACAGTGCAGGAGGACTCCCCTTTCTCCACATCCTCACTAACACTTGTTGTTTCTTGTGTTGTTGATTTTAGCCATTCTGACAGGTACAGGTATGAAGTGATATCTCCTTGTAGTTTTGATATATATTACCCTAATGATCATTTGTCTGTTGGCCATCTGGATGTCTTCTTGGGTAAAATGTCTATTCATGTCTTCTGCCCATTTTTTAAATTCGATTATTTGTTTTTTGGGTGTTGAGTTGTATAAGTTCTTTATATATTTTGGATACTAACCCTTTATCAGAGACATCATTTGGCTTCTCCTGAAACTGAACCATCATAGAAGGGGCCACTCTTCCATGCCCCCTGTGTCAGTTAGGGTACTTAATCTTTTTTTAAAGTTTTATTATTGAATTATAGTTGATGCATAGGGCACTGCTATATAAGGGAGATAAGAAAAAGTGTGTATGGAACACATGGAATACTCTGAAGTGCCTCCTAGTATCTCTGTGACCATCAGTAAAATTCAGCAGACCAATATAGAAACTCGCATGTACATAGGGCAGCCACATGTCCTGTTTTGCCTAAGACTGTCTTCATTTATACGTCTTATTACTAGCATAATTTTTTTAAGATTTATTTATTTATTATTTTAGAGAAAGAGAGAATGAACAGGGAGAGGGGCAGAGGGAGAGGGAGAGAGAATCTCAAGCAGACTCCCCACTGAACAAAGCCTGCTACCGCAGGGCTCAATCTCATGACCCTGAGATCATGACCTGAGCCAAAATCAAGTCAGATGCTTAACTGACTGAGCCATCCAGGCGCCCCTTTACTAGCATAATTATTAATAGCACTCTCCGACTCAAAAGTTTCTCAGGTTAAATATAAAGTATATTGTGATCTTAATCACATTGTGAACCATCAGAGACTCAGATTCTTCAGGATTTGTGATATGAATTGTCCCTCTGGTAAAAAGACTTCTGACGAAGTGGGTGTTGGTTGAGGACAAGAGGAATGTTGAATGAGCATTGGAGAAAATAAGTTAAATATACCAACCCAGCTTTGTGGCCAGCTGCAGAAATGAGAACTCTAGAACATACCTGTTATCTTTCTTGCTCTCTATTATCTATTTATCTATCCAACTATCCATCTAGATATGTATCGATAGACTTATATCTCCATCTAGATATGTAAGAAGAATGTGATATATATATAGTATATTATCTATAATATCTAAATTATATATATATCTTGAAATGCAGATAAATCTAGATAATAATTTATCTAATATATATGTGTATATATGTATGTATGTATAATTTATTTTTTCCTACCATTTTCATATGGCATGATAATGATTAACTGTAACTTAATGCAGACTTTACTAGTTATAAAGAGGATTGAAGTTAATTCCAATTCCTAGAAGGAATAATAGATGGAGCTTGGGCCATCCATTTGTAGGAGAAGGTAAATGCATTTTAATTTATTTGAAGATTTGCATTGTCAGGAAGTAGGTTCTTGCTGCTATTGTTAATTATTCAAAAATTAAGTATGGGAAGAAGTGTGAGGGAACTTCTTAAATATGTAGAGATATGTATATGTGGAAATAGAAACATATGGTCTTATCTCCCACAGTTACTTATAAACTAAATGAACTTAACAGAACTTAATTAAAACAAAGATAGTGATTATTAATGGCACACTTTTTTTTTTTTACTCATCTTAACAAAGAATTTGCTAACCATGGTTTTATTCTGTGGCCTGGGACATAAAAATGTGCATAATAAAAGACATCATAAAAACCTATGGTGGATAAGGAAAGGAAGATAAGAGGAGATCTACAAGTAACATGATTTTGCTCTAATGGCTGAAGTTTCCACAAAAGGAATTCACCTTCTTTGATGGATTTGAAGTAATAGAGGAACTGTACATGGACTTAAATGCAACTTGGCCATCCTATGTGATGCCAGTCACACATAAGCTAAGTAAACCCCCCAATGTTCCATTTCAATGTCTCTCTTGTTTATTGCTCTGTGGAGTGACAGATGAGACATAAAGAGTACTGGTGTTCCAAACTTAGCTGGGCATAGCTCAAGGGAAAGAAGAATTTAATTTGAACATTGACATCAGAACTCAGTGAGGACTGAAAGCAGACTCTGGGTAGGGCCGCCTTCTGGTGAGTGCTGAAAGTAGAAGGAGATAGCATAGAGTTTAGAATCCTGAGATGAGAAACAATGACAGCAAATTGTACCTCAGTTCAGATAATAGTATCATTTTCATAAAATCCAAGGAAATAATATATACAGAATAGTTGTCTTGACAAAGTAGAATTAAATGTTAAATTAGTAAGAAAGGGATACCTGGAAAAAGAAAAAAAAAAAAAGAGCACAAACAGTTGGGGGAAAAAAACCCAGAACACTCCTAAATATTTGCTAGGTTTAAGATAACATTACAGAGAAATTTTTCCAGAGCATTTTCAACTGAATAATTTCATCTTCCTTTTTTTAAAAAATAGCTTTACTATAGTATAATTGAACAATAATTTGTTAGGTGAAACCAGAGCAGCATTTAGTCTTGGGCTAATTATCTCACTACTGAAGCAAGACCCTTCTGGGTTTTCTACCCAAAGCTCTGTGAAGCATAAAGATTTCCAGAATGACTTATAGAAACAAGTATTATCCTTCTACCTGTGTCAGGACCAGCCATTCTTACCTTCCTGGTCTTGGGTGGTTTCCTCACACAAACTGACTGAGCAGCTCTCCACTGAGAATGTGAGGGGAGTCCTCTGGAGATCTTCAGAGTTCTGTCCCTCTGAAATTCTTTTTCCTCTGGTGTGCTGTGAACTTCAGCCACTGTGGTCTCCCTGGACTCTCTCAGATCTATCTCCTCAACTCAGGGAATCCACTGGACTTGGCCTGGTTTCCACATTTCAGTACTGTGGCCTAGAAACTGTCAGCTGAGACAGTCATTTTATTTTCCATTTCACGGGGATACCTGCCCCTTCATTGCTGATGTGCAGTGTCTTAAAAGTTATTATTTCATATATTTTGCCCTTAAAATGGGGGAAGTACAGTTGTTTCAGGTGATAAGGTAAACACTATCCCTATTACATTACTTTAAATTGGTTAGAAGCAAAAGTCCACCTTCCATTAGTTTTAACTAAATAAAAAATGAATTACTAACTAGATACAGAATTTTGTATTGTGTGCTGCTGATTCAAAACAATTTTAAGATACGTTCAAGGAAAAAAGATACATTCAAGAAGCTTACTCTCTTTAGGGAATATAAAACATGAAGGTTAATAATTGAAATGCAAAGGTTGAAAAGGATAAGCACCAAATCAATGGGATCAAGGGCTCTGAAAGTTTGGATATGAAAGATTGTTCTCAGTTCACAGCATTAAGGAAAGTTTAATAGAAGAAAACACTTTTGTGATGGATGGAAACTGTAGGACAACCAGGAGAGGTGGAATAGTGGTAATTACAAAGTAAAGATAGACTGGTGTAAAGCCAGGAAGAATGTCAGGTTCCAGACAAAAGAGTAGCAAATTCTATCAAACATTCATGAAAGAAGTAATAAGAGTCTTTAACAAACTCTTTCAGAAAATACAGGAGGAGGGAGCCCTTCCCAACTCATTTTATGAGGTGATTATAACCCTGATACCAAAACCTGACAGAGACACTACAACAAAAGAATATTATAAACTAGTACATGTCATGAATATTGACACAGAAATCCTCAAAACAGTATTAGCAAATTAAATCCAGTGACATATAAAAAGAATACTTTATGACCAGTGTTGTATACCCCAGAAATGCAAGATTTATTCAACCTTTGAAAAATCAATTAATGTAATTCACTGCATTAACATAAAAAAAAGGAAAACCTAGTTTCTCAACAGATCCAAAAAAGCAGCTGACAAAATTCAACACACACTTGGGATGAAAATCCTCAGCAAGCCAGGAAAATTACCTCAATCTGATAACGGGCATCTGAAACTCCTTTACCATATGACATTCTAGGGAGTGAAAAACAGAACACTTTACCCATATGAAAGAGAAGAAGGAAAATATGAATGGTCATTAAGTACATATGAGTATGTTCAATATTATTAGATATCTGGGAAATGTAAATTAAAATCACAACGAGAGTGGGGCACCTGGGTGGCTCAGTTGGTTAAGCATCCAACTCTTGATTTCAGCTCAGGTCATGATACCAGGGCCAGGGGATGGAGCCCCACCTCGGGCTCCATGCTCAGCGGGGAGTCTACTTGAGATTCTCTCTCTCCCTCTCACTCTGTGCCTCCCCCACCTTTCTCTCTCTCTCTAAAATAAATAAATCTTAAAAAACATAAAAATAAAATCACAGTGAGGTAGCATTACACATCCTCCAGAATGGCTAAAGCTATAAAGCAACACAAACCCAAATTAGTGAAGATATGGAGGAACTGGAACTCTACCAATGGTGGGGTTGGGACTCTATCAGTGGCAAAACCACTTTGGTAAAGAGTTTGCTGGTTTCTTGAAAAGTTACACCTACCCTATGATCCAGCAATTCCATTCTCATATATTTACCTGCAAGAATTGAAAATGTATGTTTGTACAAAGATTTGCTGATGGATGTTCACAACAGCTTTATTTATAATGGCCAAAACTGAAAACAACTCAAGTGTCCATAGTAGGGGGGATGGATAAACAAATTATAGTATATTCATACAAGGGATTAATACTCAGCAATAAAAATAGCCTATTGATCAATGAAACACCATGGATAAATATGCTGAGTGAAAGCAAGCTGTACATAAAAGGGTAATGCTCTAATAACCCATTTGTATGAAGTTTGGAACAGGCAAAGGTAATTTATGGTGGTAGAATGCTGAACAGTGATTGGTGAGCATATTGGGAGGGGAATAAAGGAGCTTTCAGAGATGATAGAGACGTTTCATATCATGATAGTGTGAATTATACAGGTGTAAGCATTTATTAAAATGCATTGAATTCTACAGTTAAAATCAATGCACCTCACTTTTGTAAATTATACCTCATGATGACAAAAATATTTTCATGAAAGTGTTAATATTTATTAACAGAATACATATATTTTATGTATTCCTAGTGCTGATAAGGTTGCAGGAATAGAAATGGCTGCAGAGAATAGCCACAGTCTTTTCCCCATGTATATATATATATATCAGATTTCTGATATACTCCTAAGAAAGTGAGGAAGAAGTCCTATATTTGCAGAAGCCTATGACAGTACTTTCAGACATAAAGAAGTGCAGGGATGCCAAATTTTGTTTATAGAAATCCTTGAGAACCAAGCAGATGATTTATATTTCGATACTCTATCAAAATAAGACCCACAGGTGCTTTTTGAATAGGAAATATCATGTTAAAGCAATGTTTTTAGATAAGTATGCGCAGTTGCAAGAGTGTGTGCAGACTAGAATTAGGATGTGGTAGGAAGGGATCCCTGCTCTACAAAACCACAGCACAAGGCTGCTTGTAAAGGAAACCAGGCTGCTGGACAACCGCAGGCTGCAAAGTCGAAGGCCAAGGGAACAGTGCAGTGTAGGAGCACTTGAAGCATAAACAAGTCCAAGGACATTCTTTCAGTGAATGAAGGACTCTGTTTATTATTGAGATCTGGGAAAAGGATGGGTAATAGACTAAAGCCAGGAAGTATCCACACAGGAGTAGCCAGTCTATATCTTAACAACATAAGCATTGAATTAGCCTGGAGGCACAGAGTCAACACCCAATTACTGAGGGAAGTGCAAAGAGAAGAGACATTGCAGTGCATTGAATGTAAATGCCTAATAAATAGAGATTCTCTTGCCTTTTCTAAAGATGCAATTAAATTCCTTCAGTTCCAGTAACCACATGTTCTGGAATTAAAATGTTGGTTCTCCGCCCCCACCCCCACCCCCCAGATGTAAGATGTTCCAGCACAAGCTTCATTCTAGTACATTTAAAAACGGGCGCCTGGGAGGCTCAGTGATTAGGCGTCTGCCTTCAGCTCAGGTCATGATCCCAGGGTCCTGGGATCGGGCCCCGAATCGGGCTCCGCATCGGGCTCCCTGCTTGGCGGGAAGCCTGCTTCTCCCTCTCCCACTCCCCCTGCTTGTGTTCCCTCTCTCGCTGTGTCTCTCTGTCAAGTAAATCAATAAAATCTTTAAGAAAAAAAAAAAAAAGATTCAGGTCACCATTCAATCCATAGACAAGTATGGAGTATATGTGTCAATAAAGTCAATTCTATGTGTATATAGGAGGCAGAGGGTTGAGGAAAAATGATAATAAACAAGATTATCCCTCCCTGAAAATACAGAATTTATATTTTAGTTGAGGTGGCAAAACTCATAGATAATGTGTTTTGTTTTGTTTTGTTTTGGTTTGGTTTAGAAACAAACTTAACATAGCCAGATGAATTTGTCCTACTAACGGTCCCTTTGAAGCTGCATGTCTCTTTCATCCTTGGACCATTATTGGACACCTTTAATAATTGTGCTCAGAACCTATGAGTTACGATGTTACTAAATATCCTGAAGAATGACAAATCTTGGCTCTTTGAAGGTGTCTTTGATTTGTTTGGTTTTTTGTTTTTGTTTTTTTTTTTTTTGAACAGTGGATAGTTCCTTCAATATAGATATTTCAAATAAAAAGCGAAATAATCCCATTAGGGTTAAAAAAAAGTGAGGGAGAGGGAAAGAAGGTGTTGACAGAAACCAGTTTCCTTGTATGGAATATGTTCGGGCTCCGAAGAGAAATCCATTTTTAAAAAAAATGAGGAACTATGCTATCAATTGTCTAGATGTTTCCCAATACCCAGCTGTTTGGCATTCTGCAGTTCCTTCATCCGGTTGATTGAACAGTGAGTGTTTCACTTTACATCTGCCCGTTTGCTGCTTTGTAAACACTGCCATTAGCTTTGTGATCGTCACTGCTGCGATCTGACCACGTGAATAAGTCCTCGCTCATACAACTCATTAATGTTTTATACTTTTCCAAGGATTACTTATCTTCTGTGTCCTACTATCTTATTAGGTTAAGTGTGTCAGGTATGACTTGACCCACTTTCCAAAGGAGACATGGTCAGGGCCTTGATGTCACTGACTGGCCCTATGTGCAGGTTAGGAAAGAGGGTGAGCTGTGAGGAAGGAGACCTGCCTTCCTGCTCATTTCCGTATCTCCCCCCGGGGCTGACTTCCAGGGAGGGTCATCTCAGGAGTGGTCCTGTTCCACACCTGTGCTCCGAGGATTGTTCTCTCTCTGTCAAAGTTTCATTCCATCCTTTTCAAGAACTGATTTCACCCTTTGTGTGAGAGAGAACTGGACATAAAAAATATTTTCACCTACATCTCCTATAGGCAGATAAATCATTTGAACTTGTTGTTCTCTTTTTTCATATTCTGATCTTTTTTTTAAATTGCTTCTGGTTTTTGTCATGGAATTACAAAATATTATTCTTTTTGACTTAGATATCTGAGGGAACCAACACCCACGTTTATTATTCTACTTATGGGGAGAATTCCTTCTTGGAGGATGGAGGACAAAAAAAATTTAAGGTTATGTTTTGGAGTTAGTTCTCTTGAGTAAAAGAGCACCAAGCTCTTTTAAGACTTAGAAGATTTTTGCAAGTAAAATAATATAATAGTTACAAACCATACCAGTAGTCTCTTGTTACTCCAGTAATAGACAAGTCACAGAGGATCAAAGTTACTTGCTCTAAGATCTGTTAGAATGGAACATACATAATTGGGAATATAAACTGCATGTCTCTGCCATGTTTCCCCTTTACTCCACCCTTTGATTTTCTGTTTAAGCCCGGGTTCCTATTCTCTATCATAGATTTGTTATAGGCATGGTTTTAAAATTTATTTTTGCTAAACCTGGCACATCCATCTAGTAAATATTCAATTTAGTTCTTGAGAGTATTTTTAGTTAACCACCGTCTAACTCTTTTGCCTAAATTTGCACTTAAACTTTCACAAACCGTACCCTGTACATCATATAAGCTCTTTAAAAAGCAACATGACAAAGCTTATTGACAGGGTGAGGGGATTTAGTTCTGATCCATGTCACTAGCTGAATATACACATAAGTTTAATTCTAAAATATACAGAGCTTTCCACCAAGCAACCCAGTGATAAAAATAACACTTAACCACCTTCACCTAACAGAGGTACACCTCAAGCTGTACTATGAACATAGGAAGTGCTCAATGACTGCACACTGCATCTGATGGACAGAGCTTAAGGGCATAAAATTATTTCAGATAATAGTAAAAGAGCAAGAATTAATGAGCCCTGACTATGAGAAACTACTGTCCTCATGACAAGCCTGCCTTTTCTTATAAAGAGGAAAGGCAGCTTGTCCAGGGTCACTCCTTTGTGAGGTGGTGAAGGTCTATCTTTCAGGCTTATGCTCTGAAACACAGCTCTACACCACCTCCCTCTTAGGAAAGGGAATGCCAGCAGTACATCTGTTCAGGTTCTTACCTATTTCTAATAATTTTACCGTGAAGTTTCTATTGGAATTCATAGAGCTTGTCCCTGATGCCCACATATGGATCAGAGACAGAGAATTTGCATAAAAGCAATGTTTTGCTTATCCACTTAAGAATCATTTATTAAGTACATACTATGTTCCTGGCACATGTAGGTGAACATTCCTGAAAGGAAAGTGGGTATACAAATAGCCAGAACACAATGCAGCATGGGTCACCACAAACCAGAGAGAAACTTAGCAGAGGATGGAATGAAGTCTGGTGTGTCAGGGAGGCTCTGTGTCTACACTCAATGTCCACTTTCACTCCCTTTGGCATTCTTTCCAAACTATTTCTGATTCTCCAAGGTGGCAACCCTGTCTCTGCTCTTTTTTTATTTTCTCACTTTATTGAAAACGTCTAGGTCCTCTACCACAAGCGTTTCAAGCCTCTTCTTTCCCTCTGACCATCACTATGTCACCACCGGTCCTTCTTCCCCATTTTTACTTCCTGTTTACTCTTCAGCCCCTGCATGGATAATAGCCTTGTCCTCCAGGATCTGGCCTCATAATTGTTTCTTCTGATTTCCCCTCAGACTAGAAATACACCCAAGTATCCCATATGCTTAAAAACAAAACAACAGCGACAACAGACTTGAATCTAGGCAGCTGGGGTGTTACTCTTCTCTCTATTTTTTTTTATTCTCCAATAAGCATATGCAAAGAAGGCCTGGGGTGGCTGCTGCCACTTCCCCATCCATTGCACCTTTAATTCAAATCAAACTACACCGAGACTCTCTTTTCTCATCAGTTCAAATCCAACGTATTACCCTCAGCCTCCATTCTGTTTTACACTTCATCAACATTTGACTTTGACCCAATTCTTTCCTCCTGCTGCCTTCATATTCCTAAATTCCATAAAATTTCTCTCAAACAGTATTTTCCTGAATATGCTTCTGATATATCTTCAGCACTCTTTAGATATCATTCTAAATATTTTTCGCTACCCCAAATTAAATTGATTCTGCTTAGAATGGCCTTCCTCTTATCTGTCTGCTGAAATTCTGTGCATCACTCAAGATCTAAAGTGAGTATCATCCACTCTGTAAACAGCCTGTTTCCTCTTCACCAAAATTTAGTGCTTTCCTCTGTGCTTCCATAGCACTTAGTAATATTTTTCACCTTCTGACTTTTGTTGTTGTTTCTTAAATTATGACACTTTTCAAAAGAAGAGAGAAAAAATATATAACAACACTTATGCTCCAACAAAACTAACATTTTCTGTATTTGTTTCAGATATATTTTTTTAGGAAAAAAAATATGCATATGACAAAACCCTCCTACTTTCCCAGAGAAAACCACTGTCCTAAAACAATTCTTAGAAGTAAGAGACTATCTGTTCTATGTTTTGAATGCCTAAATGTATGTATGTATGTTTATATGTGGCTAGTAAATACACATATAAGTGTGTGCATATATATGTTTGTGTGTGTGTGTGTGTGTATATATATATACCCTTAAATATATCATATTGATGTCTGTTTAATTTTTTTCTGTACAGAGGTACTGTATGTGGCTAGTAAATACACATATAAGTGTGTGCATATATATGTTTATGTGTGTGTGTGTGTGTATATACCCTTAAATATATCATATTGATGTCTGTTTAATTTTTTTCTATACAGAGGTACTGTATGTGGTACTTTGTAACTGGCTTTTTGGTGAACCATGTTTACTAATTTGTATAAGTTGATATGATAAAAAGGGATCATCAATCTTAAATCTACATATGAATTCAGTCACACCTACCCATTCCTGTATCAGTGGACATTAAAGATGTTGTTTTTGTTTGTTCCATTTCGCTATTACAAACATTGCTAGGATAGATATTTTGTACTTGTTTCTTTGTATATATATGCAGATACTTTTGCATGGTATACCTAGAATGGCCACCAAGTCTTTATATACTGATAGGAAGTGATTTGAATGCTCTCTTCTATTCTTAATGTAAAGTTGATTTTTCTCATTTGAGCTTGTAGACACTTCCCTGAGAGTCATTAAGTCAGTTCCTGATAGTTCTTTTCAGATCATCCTTATGAGTAAGGATCTCATGTATGGAGACGATGTAGTTGCTTTTTACATGGAAGGGCATTGCTGAATAATTATTAAATATTGCCAAAGGGATCTCCAAATAGATTGGTCCTATTCACACTCCCACAGGAAATGCAAAAAAGTTCCCTTACTCCAGGTCATTGCCAAGAATTTGTACGGTCAGATTTTTAATTGTTTGCCTGGTGAATAATACAATTTATTAATCTCATCAATTAGTAAATTATTTTAGTTAGTAAGAATTTCACTCAGTATAAGTGAAGATTAGCATTTTTGCATATATATTGGCGATAACTATCTATATCTTAACAATTGTCTATCCATAATTTTTGCCCACTTATACTGTGCTATTGTTCACTACTGACTTCCAAAATTTCTGTGTAGAGTCTAGACTAACACTTCGTACTATGTACAAATATGTACTTCCCTCTGTGGTATATCTTTTCACATTGGTATGTTGTTTTCTGTCATAGGATCCATTTTCATTTTAATGCAAATACATCAAAATATTTCTGTATGATTAGGCATATTTAAGTAATCATCTTGGATGTGATCATTCTGAAGATAGATGCTTATAAATTATCTTATGTATTTTCTGAAGTTTTGAAGCTTTTTTTTATACTTTATGTTTTTAATACATCTAGATTTTACTTTTTTAAGGTGCTAATGTATTGATTTGGGTTGGAGATAAAAGAATAGAAAAAGAGTGGTAAATTATACTTTTATTTTAATACATATCTCTGTGAAGATTTTCCTTAAATAACAATGAGCGTGTATTACTTTTATCCTTTTAATCAAAATGAGATTACTATCCAAACATTCATTTCTAAAGTCAGCAATATCAAACACATTAACAATGTTGATTCTTGATGCCCTGAAGAGAAGAAAAAAAATTAAATACTGTTCAATTGTAAGAGTTACACAACTGCTACAGAAAATTTGGGGGTAAATTTTATGTGTAATTCCACCAATGGAAAAAAAAAATCACTGCAAGCCAATAGATGGACTTTTTCAAGTAGCAGTGACAGAAATCATAATCAAAATACCTAAGTAATTTTGTATTCTTCATGCTTAAAATACAATTTTTTTTCTAAAATTCCTATGCATTTATTTTGTGATGAATGTAAATGTTTTCCAGAAGATGGGTCCAGGTCAGCTAAATACTATATCATAGATTTTTTTTTTAATATCTGTCTTCTCCGTTATATTTAACATCCTTGAGAACAGATGCAATAGTTTGGGCATTTTTGGAAAAGCCAAAATTCTGAGTGGAGTAGTTTTTTAGCTGATTAGAACTAAAATCCTTTGTATCCATAACAGTGCATTTTATCGAAGTAGTGCAATGAGCTATCTCAGACTAAGGGTAAGAAGATTCAACTCTATAAGAAGTGATCTGTTTTTATTGTTTTATAAGTTCTTCTTTACTTTGTTCACATTCTTAGAATTTAAATTACCTTCCCTGCTTGAATCCCTGCAATCTAGCTATATCTACGTTTCTGGGATACTTCTTACTCACTTGGAAAACACACATTTACTGCTCCTAATTTTCTGCAACTATATATATATAGCTTCTTGACTATTCTACCATACTCATTTGCTTCTGAAATAGATCTTTAATAGAGTAGTTTCCAATTACATTCTACCATGTACAAAACTGTCTCAATTCCATGGCTAGTTTTGTCAGGCATGTGTTTACCAATTACCATACTTTTTAGTGAAAACGAAAGATCTACTGATAAGGACAATAGAGTCTTTCCACAATTAAAAAACAGAAAAAAAAAATAGTAGCTGGAAAAGTCTAGCTGTCCGTAGTCTTTATTCAGACATTTATCTTCTTGTGGTCTCATTTTACTTAAATAAAATGAGAAGGATTGGACTACTCACTCTTACAGACCATTTCTAGAAGTAATTTTCTATCACAACTACTCATTTAAGAGCTTGCTTTGGTAATTTTCCATGTACCGTATATTTACTTTACATTTTTATCGACCTTTCCTTAAAACACTCTTTCTCAATTGTTTTCATTGTAACATGCTCATGTAACATGCTATTCCTAATTTATTGCAAATGGTAGTTATATAAGGTCAAATAGATCTTTTGCTTTTAAAGGTCATGTCCCCATGCCAAATTCCTTCATTTCACAAATACCTTTCTGTAGAAGTTTATTTATTCATAGAGATCTGGCTAGTTATTACAACAGAGAGACAAATAGACCCAAACAAGCTATTTACAATTACACAATCAACGAGAATGAGTTACCTGCTGTACTCTCGGACAATCTTCACATATTCTTTTGTAATTGTTTCCCCAAACTCAATATGAATTTTCTGTTAAATACTAGTAGCTGTAGTTGAATTGCTTATTAATTTATAAACACAAATTATGCAGAAATAGAATTACTATATTTTTGTTCTTTGACCAGGTCACTCTTCTCTCTTAACCACAATACCTTCAAAGAAAAAAAAAAAAAAAGAATTTTTACAGACTAAATTCCTTCATAAAACACCTCATGATTCCTCATATTTTTTTTAATACTATGGATGAAAAATAGTTTTTTTAATATATTTTTCTTATGCATTTGGACATACATAAAAATGCATGTTGATTTTAAGTGACATAGAAATGAACCTCTTTTATTTTAAAGTAGAATATTACAAGAAGTTCCACAACATTTGACATAGAAAGAATTTACTTTCCTTTGATAAAAGAATACCTGCATGAATGAAAATTTTTACTGTGTTCAAAAATAGACTTAATGTCCTAAAAAAATCCATTTTTACTAAATTAATCTACAAATTTGATACATATCAAAAATAATTGTGAAAGAATATTTTATGTAGTAAATCAGCTGATTCTAAATATAATATGGAAGATCAGAGTCTTTCCAATGCAGGGAAACAAGAAGAGAGGACTTCCCAAGCTATCAAGACTTATCATAAAGTGGCATAAAGTATTTGTTATTGACAATAGGAAGCAAAATCCAAGCACTGGAACAAAGTAGAGGGCATAATAGTAGATCCACATATTATGGATTTCATATATATGACAAAAATACTTTTCCAAATCTGAAGGAAAAATATTAGACTATTCCTGATAAAATAGATTAACCAGTGGGAAAAACACAAGTATATCCTTACCTCATACCATATACAAGAATAAGTTCCAAATGGATTTAATGTCTAAGTACAAAAACAAAATTTCTTGGGATGTGTGGGTGGTTCAGTCTGTTAAGAGTCTGCCTTCAGCTCAGGTCATGATCCCAGGGTCCTGGGATATGGTCTCGCATCCGGCTCATTGTTCAGCAGGAAGTCCGCTTCTCCCTCTGTCTGCTGTTCCCCCTGCTTGTGCACTCTCTATCTTTCTCTCTCTCTGATAAATGAATAAAATCTTAAAAAAAAATTTCTTAAAGGAGAAAATGTAGAATAACTTTATAACCTCAGATAGAAAGGGATTTATGAAAACAAGATGCAGAATGTTACAGAATATGATGCAAAATTTCACATTTTTATTGCATAAAAAATAATTCTTAAGTACAACAAAAGAACAAACCTGATTTTAAAATGCAAGGTACATGCAAGGGAAATGTATTTACAATATACGCATGTGGCAAAATATTAGAATACACAACATAAAGAGCATCAACAAACCAATTTTTTTAAAGATTTTATTCAGTTATTTGATAGAGAGAGAGAGAGCACAAGTAGGCAGAGGGAGAGGGAGAAGCAGGCTCCCCCCTGAGCAGCGAACCCGATGCAGGGCTCCATCCCAGGACCTGAGCCAAAGGCAGACGCTTAACTGACTGAGCCATCCAGGTGCCCCAGCAAACCAATTTAAAATATATAAACACTGAATAGAAAAAAAATAATAAGTAATGGAGATTAAGAGACAATTCAAAGAAAATAAATTATCAATAGCCAATGAATATGAATAAAGATATTCAACTTTCCTAGTAATCTCTAAATGTTTTAAAAACAACAGATACCACTTTATATTCATTTGTTTGGCTAAAATGGAAAGAGGGGAACAGAGGATCATCATTAGGCAAAACTGCAGTAGTAACTGTTATTGATAAGATCCACTGATAGATGGCAAAAGTAGGTGAAATTGTGAAGAGAAACAGATTTTGCATAGTCTTAGAGTATCTCCCTCAAGGTATTTATTAACTACAAAGTGAAAGAGTAATTTCACAATGGAGAAACCCAGACAAACACCACCTTAACTAAGTGATCAAGGTTAACAACACCAGTAATGATATGTTGATATCATAAATCTCTTGATGCCATGCACCGTGGACATGTCATGTCTGTGGCATTGTTGCCCCCCCCCCAAAAAAACCCCACATAATCTCATTCCAATCTTGACAGAGCATGAGATAAACCTAAATTGAGGGATGTACTACAAAATAACAGATCAGTATTCTTCAGAACTGTCAAGACAAGGAAAGACTGTGGAAATGCTACAGATTGGAAAAGCCTAAGGAAAAATAGCAACTAAATGCAATGTGGGTCCTTAATAGGATCTGTTCTAGGAAGAACAGAAAAAAAAAAAAAAAAATTAAAGGAAAAACCAGTGAAATTTGATCCCTGCTCCTTGGGAGCCTGCTTCTCCCTCTGCCTCTCTCTCTCTCTCTCTGTCTCTCATGAATAAATAAATAAAATCTTTAAAAAAAAAAAAAACGGTGAAATTTGAGTTAAGGTCTGTCATTTAGAGAATTGTACTGTGCCAGTGTTAGCTTCCTGGTTTTAATAATTGCACCATGGTTACATAAGATGTTAACCTTAAAGGAAGCTAGATGAAGACATATGGAAACTCTCATTTAACATTTTTGCAACTTTTCTGTAAGTATAAAATTATTTCAAAATTAAAAGTTAAAAAGAGATAATGAAAGGCATGTAGAGAAACAGAAACTTTCATTAATTGTTGGAGAGAGTTTCAAGAACAACTTTAAAACATATGGTAAAGTTTAATATAAGCATACTCTTTAACCCAACACAATCTCTTCTAGGCTTATACTTTAGGTAGTTATTTTCAAATTTTGAGTTGTAATCCATTAATGGGTAATTAAATCAATTTAGTGGTTACATTAGAATCTTTGAGAATTCAGGGGCGCCTGGGTGGCTCAGTTGGTTAAGCGACTGCCTTCGGCTCAGGTCATGATCCTGGAGTCCCGGGATCGAGTCCCGCGTCGGGCTCCCTGCTCAGCGGGGAGTCTGCTTCTCCTTCTGACCCTCCTCCATCTCATGCTCTCTGTCTCTCATTCTCTCTCTCGCAAATAAATAAAATCTTAAAAAAAAAAAAAAAAAAAGAATCTTTGAGAATTCAGAACAGAACAATAGGAGAGAATAGAAGAGCAAAGAGAATGTCAAAGCGTTTTACAGTAACAGGATTGTTTTGTGAATATACAATTTATGTATGTGTGTACTGTGTCAGTAGGTACAACTGGGCACACTTAGAGGAGGCAGGAGGCACCCTAGGCTTTGACGTGAGTCATATCTCTGTATCTGAGCAGTGAAAAACCTAGCATGCTCGTACAGCACACTGGTGTATGTACCGGATTTTGTTTTCAAATATATTTCTTATTGAGGATGGGTGTCAACACCATTTGTCTAGAGAAGTTTTAGCACTTTTAAGAAAATAGGTTAGAATAATTTGAAGTTTTGTTTGCCAGAGTGAAAAATTGGAAACAAATGTGGAGCTGAAGAAAAACGATCAAACTGTGCTATGTATGTATACAGTGGAATATTATATTCCGGGAATTGACAAATCAGTCCCATCGTCTGCTTTTGTAAATTAAGTATTATGTAACATGGCCCGCAATTTATTTATGTATTGTCTGTAACTGCTTTTACCTATAAAAGCACAATCAAGTAGCTGCAACACCGACTGTGATGTAGACTAAAATAGTTACTATCTTGCCCTTTACAGGAAAAGTTTGCTGACCCCTGATATATTAAAAAGAATGTGAAAATGGAGCGACATATATCCACATGGTTAAATTGAAAAAAATAAAATGCCACTTGGAAAACAGTTGCAAAATACTATGCCATTTTTAGGACTTTTAAAGTATTTGATATTTATATATAGTTTTATTATATTTATATAACAAATATGTTTGTAATGTAAATATAATAATTTATAATACATAAGAAACATTTATTATTTGTACAATAAAAGGCATTAAATATATTATTAATTATATATGTATATATATGTATATATACACACATATACACACACGGTTTTTATGAAAAACATGCATGGTTTAATTTTTCTGCATAACAAATGAACACAAACATAGTGGCTTAAAACAAAATGCATGGGGCACCTGGGTGGCTCAGTCGGTTAAGTGTCTGCCTTCAGCTCAGGTCATGATCCCAGGGTCCTGGGATCGAATCCCACATCGGACTCCCTGCTCAGCAGGGAGTCTGCTTCTCCTTCTCCCTCTGTCCTTCCCCCACTTGTGCTCGCTCTCTCTCTCTCTCTCAAATAAATAAGTAAAATCTTAAAAAAATAAAATAAAATAAAATCTAATTATTAGCTCACACTTCTGTATGTCAGAAGTATGAGCATTGACTGACTGAATTCTTTGTTCAGGGTCTCACAAGATTGATATCAAAGTGGGGCTGGGGTCTTATTTGAGGCTGGATGTTCTTTTACAAGCTCATTCAGATTACTGGAAGATTTTAGTTCCTTAGAGTATATAAAGAGGCTCCTGTGTTTTTTGCTCTATTAGCTGGAGTCCTTCCTACTGCCTGCATTCCTTGCCACATGGCCCCTCCTATTTTTACAGCCAATGATGGAGAATCCCCTGCCACCATCACCACACTGAATCCTCTTTACATTTTGAATGTCTTTCACCAGGAACAATTCTTTTAAGAGCCCCCCTGATTAGCTCAGGCTATTTGAGAATAAACTTATTTTGTTAAGGTCAGCTAACTTGAGACCTTTATTACATCTGCAAAATCCAATCACAACAGCATAGTGTGTGAATAATAGGAGAAGGTTAATGTATACCAGATGCTGGGGACCTTGGGAACCATCTTAAAATTCTGCCCATACAATGCAGTAGAATGATAAAAACCATTTAATAATATTATTTACTTCAGGAATGGTTAAATACAGACATATTTATTCTAAGAGGTACTCAGATGTCTGGAAATATACCTTTGTAATATTTCTTTTCCTCAAATAACTGTAAAACAAATATGGCAAGTTATTAAAAATGAAATTGTGTTACATATTTAACACATAGATGTGCATTATAGTATTCTTCATCTTCTGTATATTTGAATTTTCCAAATTAGATAAACATAAATTTGTCTTCAAGTTTCATTTCAAATCCCTCCTCTCAGCTGAGCATTTTCAACCTCTTTTTCATTTTTTTTTTTAAGATTTTATTTATTTATTTGACAGAGAGAGTCACAGCAAGAGAGGGAACATAAGCAGGGGGAGTGGGAGAGGGAGAAGCAGGCTTCCCGCCGAGCAGGGAGCCCAATGTGGGACTCGATCCCAGGATCCTGGGATCATGACCTGAGCCGAAGGCAGACGCTTTAACGACTGAGCCACCCAGGCGCCCCCTCTTTTTCATTTTTATTTAACCACAGCCCCTTAGCATTTTTGTAACTCTCTTATCATCAGAGTTAACACAATAATTTCTGAACATCAGATGCATGTCATGAACAATTTCATGCCACATACATATATTGCCACTAATCAATATATGAAACCTGTAAGAAAGGTTTGAATATCTATAGGCCAAAGTTGAAAAACAAAATGTGACCCACTAGTTGAGTTTCTGATATTCTCACAAGTGGAGAAGTTTGGTTGCATTGAAACACTTTTTATTTTTCACTTCATCTAACTTTGTTATTAATAATCAGTGCCCATGTCTTCCTTGGTACTAAACTCTAAATTCTTGAAAGCAAAGTTCCTTGCTTTATTTATTTTCCATAACTCATAGCTCCTGAAACAGTAATGCTCATATAATAGGTACTCTTTTAATTGATTACATGTTGTAGGAGGGTTCCCAGCATCGGTGAGAGAATGTAGTAGAAGACTAAAATTCCTTTATAAATGGGACAAATGTGTGTGTATGTGTGTGTGTGTGTCTGTCTGTCTGAGGGATGTGGAAGTGGGCAGGGGTTTGATAGAGGATCACATTTTGACATTGAGAGTTGATAATAAAATTCTATTCTAATTCTGATGCTTGGTATCATCCCCCCTCCCAAAGATTGGAACATTCCATTACCTTTTAACAATGAGAACTTCTTTTCTCTGCCCTGTTCTAGAGGTTCATTAGCTGTAACCTTTTGGTTCTCACATCTCACCATTTTGCTGGAATCTCAAATACTCAATTCTCCTTAGAAATAAATGTCATGGTATTAACCGTGCATATTAATAACAATGCTTACAAATTTCACGATTAATTAGAACTTCAAAACAGCACACCAAAACTCTCGCTGTGGAAACTGTACTGAGTATATATTTATATCTATAGATATTTAATCATGTTCATTTTTGATGATCCAGGCATAGTCATGTAATAGTTACAGATAGAACTGGGCTTCCATGTATGTAGGGTAAATTGTAACATGTGATGAGCTGTTGGAACTCCTACTCTCAAATATAAATTTCTCTCCTAGCTACCAGCAAATTCCCCAAGAGATACTCCTAGAAGGTATTCTGACTTGCCAGGTGCCTGGGTTTGCCAACTGCAAATACTACAAGCTATAACTGAAACATGGTATCTCCCATACAGACCTCATTAAATGCTACAGGTATGATATAAATAGCAAGAATAATGAACAAAGCTCAAAAATGTGTATTCTAGGAATTTCCTCAGGTACAAAAAACTCTGTGACCTTCAACATATGAAATAAGTTATCTAGACCTCGTATGATTCAATCCTTAAATCAGGATAATGTACATTACCTCACTATATCAATTCAGTATTGGATGCATGCTTCAAAAAAGAAGGCAGGGTGGGTTTTTTTTTTTTTTCCTGCTATCTCTCTCTTTTTTACATAAATTAAGTCTGGAGCTAGGCTTTCCAGGGCCAACATATGGCTTTATGTATTTTTCAGGGACCTAGGCTTCTTCTGGGTCTAATATGGTCAGTCCATAGTTCTCAGTGTCATTAAGTTCCAGCCTTGACGTCTGCATTCCAGGTAGCAGAGCAAAGAAAGGAACAACAAAATGTGCAGAGTAATCCAGCTATCTCTTAATGTGGTTTCTCAGAAGCTTCTGCATAATCATTCTGCTTGTGTTGCCATGCTCTTTGTAAGAGAAGTGAGCAATACAGTATTAGGAGGTCACATGTCCAACTCAAAGTCAGGCATTCTATTTTCTAAGGAAGAAAGGGAGAGGACATATTAGTGTACGATGAGCAGTTGCAACTACATGAGTTAAATCCCAGGCCTGGGCAGATAGTGAGGTGTAACTTCCACATCTTAGAGTTATAATTCTATAATCTTTGTCTATACAAGCATGTAAAAAATCCTCACCATATGCACATGCACACATATATTTAACCTGCCTGTCAAATTTATGAATATGAAAATCTAGCATAAAACACAATCTTTTTGATATGCACAGCTTTTTAAAAATAACATTTCCATGAGGCACTAAAGCTTTAATATCTACAACATTCCTAAAAAGGGAAAAAAACATACACATACCACAGAGCTTAGAACCTGCTATCAATTCCATTCACAGTGGCAGAATGGCTCTAATAGCAAAGACATTTATGAGTCATAAATTACCATTTATAAATGCAGTGTTTAGTGTTCATTTCAATGGACGACATATGGTCGCAACATTTCCAAATAGCTTGAACTGATAAGTAGGCCACTGAAGTGGTTCAGTTTGTTAAAATGCTAACACATTAACTCCTGCAGGAGTCAGGCTGCAGGTTTGCATCTGAAATGCTGAGCACTGACTTTGAGATTGCAAGATGCTACCTTTGGAAACTGGGCGAGGATTTATGAAGTGGGCTTCAGAGTCCATTTTTCATCATGATTTATATGATTCCATGTGGAGAGACTTAGTGATCCATCAGGGAAGAACCCCACTCATTTCCCTTCAAGTTTCAGAATAAGACTGCCCCCAATGCCAACAATGTCCTACTGTTTTTGTTGAGCTATATTTAGTGGACGTGATTGGGGGGCCAAGGTATTTCCAGATACTTTAATACAAATTAGTGAAATCCTGTAACCTTTCCAAGGGGAGAGAAAAGAACCAGTAGAGAGATGTCTGATCTACTGTTAGCACATTTATATTAGAAATTAATTTAGAAGGTCCAGCATGTAAAGAGCTAACAAGTAAATAGCTGAACAAACTGAAAACAATAAGTAAATCGCTAAACAAACTGAAAAAAAGAAAAGAAAAAAAAAACTCCTCTTAAATATGTCAAGAGAACTTAAGTCACTGGGAAAACTGTTAAACCCAAAATTGGAGAGATAGACAGGCAGATAAAGAAATTCACAATTTGCCAGAGTGGAGACTAATAAGCAGAAGCCTCCACAGGAACCAGTACTTGAGTAAGAAAACTTGAATTATAATTGGCAAATTTCTAGGGGCTCGGTGTGGGTGAATCTGAGCATTATGACCTCCACAGGGACCCAGTCTAAGGGGACCACACACACACTTGCATGAGTTTTACTTTCAGTTCTACCAGATTCTTGCAGTGCCTATCAGAGAAAAATCCCCCTGTGCTTCCAGCAGGAGGAGAGAAATGTAACCATTTTGAAATCTGCCATATAATTCTGTTCTTAATAAGGCCTCTCCTTAGGAGAAACTCTTATCAGAGCCGAACCTATTGGGGGTTTGTAAGATCCTAACTGACCTTGGGAAGAGTTACCTAACTCCAGCCTGCCCTAGCCTTCCACACAGGAAAGGGAAATAACTAGGCCTCCTCTAGCATTCCATGTTGGAGAAGAGTGATACCCAACTCTAGCCATCCTGTCCAGCTGAGATTAGCCATCCAGGGCATAAGCTCACTAAAAGACTGAGACCAATCATAGGAATGTCTTCTCCCCTCACACCTTACCACTATATTACTAATGACCTATTTACTACAGTTCCTTGCACACAATAATCATGTCTGGCTTCTGACAACAAATCACAAGGCATGCTAAAAGGAAAACAACACCACCACAGACTGAAGGGACAGAGAAAACAGAACCAGACTGAGACATGGCAGGGCTGTTGATTATCAGATGAGGATTTTAAAATAAGTGTAATTAATAAATGAAGGGCTCTAACAACACCAACAACCCCCCACCCCCCCAAAAAACAGACACTGCACAAGAACAGATGGATATTGTAAGCAGACAGAGTAAATTTCTAAGAAAGAATCAAAAAGAAATGTTAGAGATAAAAAACACTGTAACAAAAATGAAGACTGCCTTTGAGGGTTTATCAGTAGACTGAACATGGCTGAGCAAAGATTCTCTGAGCTTGAGGATATGTCAACAGAAATTTCCAAAGTTGAAAAGCAAACAAAAATGCCTGAGAAAAATAGGCCAAGAATATCTAAGAAATGCAGGACAGCTATAAAAGATGTAACACATGCATAATGGGAATATCAGAGGTAGAAGAAAGAGAGAAATGAACAGAAGAAATATTTGAAACAATAATGACTATGAATCTCTCCAAATTAATGTTAAGTATCAAACCACAAATACAGAACGAGAACACTGAACAGGATAAATGTCAAGAAACAAAACAAAACAAACAAACAAAAAAACTATAGCTAGTCATATCATATTTAAGTTCCAGAACATCAAAGACGAAGAAAAAGTCTTGAAAGAAACCAAAGTGGGGCAACTGGGGGGTGGGGAACAGCTGTCCTGTAGAAGAGCTACTATAAGAATTACATCAAAGTTCTGAGAAATCATGCAAGCAACATATTGGAGTGAAATATTCAAAGTGCTGAGAGAAAAAAACCACCAACCTAGAATTTTGTATCCTATGAGTTTGTTCTTTAAAAGTGAAGAAATAACAGGACTTTCTCAGACAAAAAGAAGACTTCAGAAGAGGAAAAGTCATCATGAATACAGAGGGGCATTACATAATAATAGAAGGGCCAGTTTAAAAAACAACAACATAACAATTCTAACAACAGAACATCAAAATACATGAAGCAAAAACTGATAGGTATACAGGGGAAATAGATGAATCCATATTGTAGTGGGGACTACAGACCCCTCTATCATAATTGACAGATCGAACAGGAAGAAAATTGGTAAGGATATAGAAATCAATATCACCATCAATCAAGGGTATATATTTTATATCCTTAGATTACTTCATGCAACAACAGCAGATATACATTCTTCTCAAGCTCACATGAAACATTTACCAAAATATATTACATTCTGGGCCATAAAACACCTTAAAATTTTTTTGAAGAATAGATAACTATACAATATATGCTCTCAGACCACAATAGAATCAAACTGGAACTCAACAATAACAACAAAGTACCTGGAAAAATCCCTAAAATACTGAGAGATTAAACAACACACTTCTAAATAGTCCATGTTTTAGAAAAAGAAATCTCAAGAGAAATTTAAAATAATTTGAAATAAATGAAGATGAAAATGCAACACCAAAACTTGTGGGAGATAACAAAATTGGTATAGTGGGAAATTTAAAGCACTGAAGACATACATTACAGGTGAAGAAATACTAAAATCAATAATCCAAGCTTCTTCCACTTTAGGGAACTGGATAAAGAAAAGCAAATTAAATCTAAGATAAGCAGAAGAAAAGAAAATAATAAAAATCAGAGCATAAATCAATGAAGTTGAAAACAAAATCAATAGAGAAAAGCAATAAAACCAAAAGCTGGATCTTTGAAAATATCAATGAAATTAACAAAGTTCTAGCCAAACTAACAAAGAAAAGTGAAAGAAGATATAAATTACTAATATTAGAAGTGAAAGAGGGGACACCCCTGCAGATTCTATAGACATAAAAGGAATAATAAAGGAATACTATGAACAACTCTGTACCCACAAATGTGATAACCTGGATGAAATAGACCAATTCCTTGAATGATACAGTCTGCCAAGCTCATGAGGAGAAAAAGACAATATGAATCGGCCTGTTTCTATTAAAGAAATTGAATAATTACTAATCTTAAAAAGCACAAAGCACCAGACTCAGATCAGTTTGCTGGTGAATTCTACCAAACTTTCGGGGAAGAAATTACACCAATTCTCTACAATCTCTTCCAGAAAATAGAATCAGCGGAAATACTTCCCAACTCATTCTTTGAGGCCAAGAGATAAAATACTCAGAATAGTCAACATGATATTTAGGGAGAAGAACAAAGTCAGAGCACTGATGCTATGCAGTCAAGATTTACTATAAAACTGCAATAATCAAGGCAATGTCATATTGGTGAAATAAAGGACAAATAGACGAAGAGAACAGGGTAGAGAACTGAGATATAGATCCACACAAATATAGTTAGTTAACTGATCTTTGACAAAGAAGCAAAGGCAATACAATGAAGAAAACACAATCTCTTCAACAAATGGTGATGAAACAATTGGATATACACATGCAAAATTATTAATTTAGACCCAAACTTAACACTTTTCATAAAAATTAACTTATATTGGGCCATACGCCTAAATGTAAAATGCAAAACTATAAAATTCCTAGAGGAGAACACTGGAGAAAATCTAGAAGACCTTGGGTTTGGCAGTGACTCCACACACAATACCGAAAGCAGAATCCATGAAATAAATAATTGATAGACTGGACTTCATTAAAGTTAAAACCTTCTGTTCTGCAAAAGACACTGTTAAGAGAATAAGATGAGAAGCCACAGACTGGGAGAAGATACTTACAAAAGACCTATCTGACAAAAGACTCTATCCTACATAGAACTCTTAGAACCCCCCCAAAATAAAGAAACAAACAAGCCAGTGGGAAAAAATGGGTAACATATCTGAACAGACACCTCACCGAATATGACATACAGATTGGGAATAGAGAAACTCGATGTCATACAACATTAGAAAGTTGCAAATTCAGACAATGAGATAGCACTACACACCTATTAGAATGGCCAAAATCCAAAGTACTGACAGCACCAAATATTGGCAAAGATGTGGAGCAACACGATTCTCATTCATTACTGGTGGGCATGCAAAATGGTAGTCACTTTGGAAGATAGTGTGGCAGTTTCTTACAAAACTAAACATAGTCTTACCATACAATCCTGCAATTGTGCCCCTTGGTATTAAAAGCCAGGGTAAAAATTTATTTTCACACACACACAAAAAAAACAACCTGCATGTAAATGTTTATAGCAGCTTTATTCATAATTGCCAAAAGTTGGAAGCAACCAAGAAGTCCCTCAGTAGGTGAATGGATGAATAAACTGTGGTCCATCCAGACAGCAGAGAATTACTCAGTGCTAAAAAGAAATGAGCTATCAACACACAAAGAAACATGGAAGAAACTTAGATGCACATTACTAAGTGAAAAAAACCAATTTGAAAAGCCTAAATATTATCCCAACTATATGATATTCCAGAAGAGTCAAAAACTATGAAGACAGTGAAAAGATCCATGGTTGCCACAGGATAGAGAAGAATGAATAGGCAGAGAACAGAAGATTTTTTTACAGCAGTGAAACTCCTGTCTGGTACAATAATGTTGGATGCATATCATTATACATTTGTCCAAACCACAGGTTGTACAACATAGAGTGAACCGTAATGTAAATTATGGACTTTGGGTGATAATTATGTGTCCGCATAGGTTCATCAGTTGTAACAAGTAAGCCACTCGTGTGGGATGTTGTTAGTGGGGATGGTTGTGAGTGTGTGGGGACCAGGGGCAAATGGAATCTCCATGTATTTTCTGCTCTATTTTTCTGTGAATGTAAAACTACTCTAGAAAAAATAAAGCCTATTTAAAAAATGAATTTAGAAAGGAGGAACAGGCATTGGCAACTTTTGGAGACAACCGTTATTCTAGCCTTGCCTGATCACCATAAGCATTCACTCCATCTATGCTACTACGCGTTCTCATGCAACCTACCATCTTTTCTTGAGGTATCTAACCCTGAGCTGGGCCTCCTCATCTTTCTAAGCTTTCTTGCCAGAAAGCCTGTGATTCATCCCTCTATAATTACTACATGCTGTTATGAAAGCCTGTTTTCTTTTTCTAGGGCCCATTTTCCCTCAGAACAAGGACCATGCTTCTCTTTCTTTCATCCTGTTGTAGAGAGACAGTATGGGGTAGTGTTTAAGCAAGAGGATTTGGGAGCCAAATTGCTTAGATCTGAATCCCAGTTTGAGCACTCGTTAACTGCATGATGCTTGCCAAGTCATTTCACTTCTCTCTGCTTGTCTCCTCATCTGTAAGATGGGGATAATAATAAAATCTACTGCAGAGAGTTGTTGAGAAAAGTAGGAGTAATAATAAATGTAAAGGGGCTAAGGAGTGAATGGCATATAACAAGCCGTATGGAGGTCTTAGCTTCCATTACTCTAACCCTGCTCTTGGCCACAATGTTACCCTCATTGGGAACACTCAGAATGTCACTTTTCTCTCTTGTAAAAGGAAGGGTCTTGTCCCCTGATAAAAAAAATTATATGCATGTGATGAGGAGCATTTGTGGGGTGAAGGGCTTTCTTTGCAGCCTTGAAATCATATTACAGGGAAAAATTTTTCTGTCTTCTGTTCTAACTCTGAGACTCTGCCCTCATCTGAAGATTTGAAAAGAGATTCAATTCCTCACAGCCCAGCATTCTCTTTTGCCCAACCCAAAGTCAGAATTGTTCATAATTGTCTGCTCTTACAGAAAAGAAATCACTTTATACGTTCAGATTTCATCAAGTGGATAGATGTGGTTGCTCCCAGCTGTGACATAGAAGCAAAAAAATAGGTGAAGAGAGGAGTCTGTGAAGTCATAGACAAACGGAGTCCTTTTATAAAAGATCACGTGCTGGCTGTGTTCAAACCCCAGGGCAGTTGTCAGGTGGCTATGGTCAGACATGGTCGGGAGAAAGAGGACTCTAAAAACAGGACTTAGCATAAAGAGCCAGGACTGCGAACTAGGAGGCTCAGGTTCCAGTCTGAATGATGTGAGGCATTAGCCAAGTGGTCTTGAGCAAGTCATGTTAATTCTTTGAATCAGAGATAAGACAGGCTACATTCCTGAGAGGATTAAATCAGAGGTAATAGGTATAGACATGATTTGAAAACTGTACAGGAAAATAAAAGCAAATTTAAGGCAATATTATTTTTCCCATAAGAACCTATTTCTCCCTATCTAGAAAACAGACAGAGGAATTTTTTTTAATTGGATAGGCCTTTTCTGTGAAAGAATAAAATATTATTATTATTATAATCCTTATTTGCTCTCTAACTCTTAGAGCGTTTTCTGTATGTTCATAATCTAAATGCCTTCTGGCTCCATAGCCATCACCATGTGGTAGGAATTCAGCTCTCTATTCACTTGTGCTGTCCTCTGATGTAGAGGACATCTCTAAGGAGAAGCCTTGCACAGAACCACTAATTTTTAGTCTACTCTGATAACTGCCTCATTCCCCTCTTTTATAGTCTCCCAGTCCCAGTCTGCTGCCTGGAGGCCACTTGGAGACATCTAAGTACTGTCCTGGCCTATTAAAAAGACACTTACATAGCAGGATTGCTTGCTGGCTCTGGATGCCTCAAATGCTCCAATATTCTGGGTCTCAGAAAGTGTGCAAGTTCTGAAGAAACAGCACCAGAAAAGGCCTGCCTCCCCTCAACTCTCCCAATCCTGTGCTGAATCTCATCCCTTAGACCCAGAACAACTCTCCTCATACCTGGAGTCTCATGAATTTTCTCTTGAACAGATCCCACTATCTCTGTCTCTGTACGATCTTGCCATGGCAATTGAAACTTAAAAACCTGATAGAGAACAGATATTACATTTCCTCTTGGTTCTACTTTCTTTCCCCTCCCACCATACTCTACTGATTTCTTTCAACCACAAAAATACCCCATGCATGTGAGTAGAAACAAATGGACATATAACAATAGAACTAAGACGGGAAAAGTGTATATTATCTAAACAAATAGCAGAAGCTAAACATATTTTGTTATAAACACGTATGTCATGGATGCAAGCCTACATACACAATTAAACTATATACAAAGAAAAGGTGACTTTTTTTTTTTTCCCTTAACTGGGCTACCCTCCCCATTCCACTCAAGTGGGCAGTAGGAAAGCTTGAATTTGTCCATTAATTATATCCAGATCGCTCCTTGATTAAATGATCTATTTGTATTTAATATTCAATGAATCCAATGAAGTCAGATTTCCTTTCTGTTTCAGAGCTGGTTTAATATTGTTTCTATTTAGATTTGACCAATGCCCAATATTTCAGATCTTTCTGCTTTCCCTATTCTTTTTCAAGATGGCATTTTGGTATAGGAGAGAGAGGGTCAAAGACCTCTGTCTGGGTGAGATGAGACCACAGATTCAGCATTTTCCCCTAAATCTTCTCTAATCTTTGTGGAGTGGTCTGGTTCCTGATGAGGTGATGGAATGCAGCTCTTCATTTGTTCTTTAGAGCTGGTATGCTTGACCCATTAGGCACAAATACCCAATGGTAATCACTTAACACTTTTTTTATTTATTAAAGATATTTCCTCTGAATATAGAATTATGAATTGATAGGTTTTGGGTGTTTAACTTTCTCTCAGATAGTATTTCATTGTCTTCTGATATATAGAATTTATGAAAATTCACAGAATTTAAATTGACACACCCCTGTGTGTAATGTGTCGATTTTTTTCTGGCTGTTTTCAAGATTTTTTTTTAAAGATTTTATTTATTTATTTGACAGAGAGAGACACAGCGAGAGAGGGAACACAAGCAGGGGGAGTGGGAGAGGAAGAAGAAGGCTTCCCACTGAGCAGGGAGCCCAATGCGGGGCTCAATCCCAGGACCCTGGGATCATGACCTGAGCCGAAGGCAGATGCTTAACCAACTGAGCCACCCAGGTGTACCCCTCAAGATTTTTTTCTTATTTTTGGATTCCAGTAACTTGGTTATGATATAACAAGGCATAGTGTTCTATATGTTTATCTTGCTTAAGGTTGCTGAGCTTCTCAATCTATAAATTTACGTCTATGAACAAACTTTGGAAATTTTTGGCCATTATTTCCTCAGCTATTTTTCTGTCCCCTTTCCTTTATTTATTATCCCTTTGTACCTCTAAATATGTATATTTTAGTCTTTTTATATTCTCATGGGTTCCTAGAAATATTTTTTTTGAAATTTTTTCTGTTTTTCATATTGAATCATTTGTATTGATCCATCTTCAAGTTCACAGGCTTTTCCATAACTTCCACTTTTCTGTTGTCTACCTAATACATTTTTAAAATTTTCCCATATTGCATTTTTCAGTTTTATAATTCCATTTGTGTCTTTTCAGAGTTATTTTAATTCTAAGATTTCTTTTTTTCACATGGCAAAGGCATATTTTCCTTTATATCATTAAGCTCAGTTAAAATAGCTACTTTAGAATTCTTTTCTGCCAATGCCAACATCTGTGTCATCTCGGAGGTAGTCTATATGGGTTGCATTTTCTCTTCAGAATGAGTTGTATTTTCCAGTTTCGTTGAAGATAGAGTACTTTTGGATTGTGTATTTGTGAATAGTATGCCCTGTAGATTAGGTTATAATCCTGCCAGGAGGATTGAGTGTTGAGTGTTGAATAATTTTATACCTTTTAGCAAACACTTAAATTGATTGGATTCAAAGGGCAAACTCTCTGTCTTCCTGCAATGGGCAGCATAATACCTCTGGGTTCAGATATTTTATCTTCAGTTGTGTTGTTTCTGTCCATGTCATTTCATGCAAGTTACTGTTATCAGCAAGAGGGTTGGGAAGAATTATACACAGAATTTGGAGATTCCCCTCTCTGGCTTTCATCTTTTCTGGATTTCTACCCTCAATTTCCATTGACTATTGTTACCTTTTATTCTATTTTCTGTTGTTACAAGCCAGAAAAACTGTGAGTTTTCTGAGTTTTTTCTACTTACTCCATGCGGTGCAAACTGAACCAGCTCTCATTCTAAAAATTATGAAGCTAGAAAACTTGCCCATTGTGTTGACTCCAGTCCAGTATTTGTCTGATTTTGATAATTCTCCCATGTTTTCAGGTAGGTTTGTGTGTGTGTGTGTGTGTGTGTGTGTGTTTTTTCCAAAACTTATAGTTGTTGTCTGCAGGACAGTTGGACTGATAAGAGCCACTCATCCATTTTGGAAAAAATATATTTCCTTCTGTCACTATTTCAGTTCTTCCTTGCTATATTTTATGATGCTCTTCAATGCTGTTGTTTTTCTTCTATTTTTTTCCTATAGCTCTATTTCTTTCAGTTTGATTTGAATATGTATTCTGTTAAGTTTATTTATCCCAACTAGTAGTCATTTTGGATTTATATTCCTTGAATTAAGCTCTGTTCGATACTGACCTTTGTTTTTTTCTATACACAGTTCTTTTATTCCATTCTCATTTTTAAAGTTTTCTTTTTTCCTGAAATGTTTGGATAGTGTTCATGCCATTATTTTATTATTCTCATATTTCACTTGGGTAGCCTAATCTGATGTTATAATTTATTCTAATGGAGGATGATTTACTTTGCTTCAGGAAATCTCTATATTATATTCCAAGCTTTACATTGGGGACTGGGATCATTTTGTTCATTCCACACTTTTTAACCTGGGAACAAAAGAAAAAGGAGAGATATATGCCAGTGGGGTAATGTGCAGCCTTTACTGTAGAACCTGGCCTGGCTGTATGTCTCTTCTAAGATTTGTCAATGTTTTCTACTGAGCTTCATCCAGTAGGGGAGTAAGGTAAGCAGAGTGTCATCATCTAACAGGATGCAGCAATCCGACCTTCATATTATTCCTTACCTTCACTGTGAAAACACGGAAAATGGAGCGTCCTAGAGAATTTTATGGATTCTGATGAGACCACAACAATTCTAAGTTTCTATTCAAGAGGATTTTTCTATCATGGTGCCATTGACTGCGTTATCGCACTCATTCTACTTAAGTTCAGTGTAGGAGTTATTAGTAAGAATTCTTGGATTTGCTTGAGATTCATTTCCTTTCCTTTGTATTTCTTCGTGAGGACAAGGGAGTGGGTATAATGTGTGTAGCTTTCTAAGCTGCACCTGGATTTTCACTGAATTGCCTGGACCGACACGTTTAAAGGTATATAGTATGTGGTATAATATATTGTTGCTTCTGATCATTTTTTCCCTGATTTTACTTTTTGTTCTTGTTGTTCATTTAACAAGATCTGGAATGTAGGGAGAGGAAGAATCTGGGCTCATCTATCTGCTTTCTTATCCATAAGCCTTTTTCTGTGGCTTATTAACTTGTCTTTCTGTCTTACATTCTTTTCTCCTCTTAAGTCACCCTCCACTGTCTCGTCTAAGAGATTCTAATATCCAAATTTAACTATATTACTACTCCACTTAAAATTCCCAATCACCTGAATATAGCACCAGAATCACAGGCCAACAATAACAAAAAATAAATTTGACTCCATTAAAATTGAAAACATTTGTGAGTCAAAGGGCACTATAAAGAGAGTGAAAAAATCCAGAGTGGGAGAAAGTATTTGCAAATCATGATCTGATAAGGGATTAATATCCAGAGTATATGAGGAACACCTAGAACTCATCAACAACAACAAAGAAAATGGGCAAAAGAGTTGAATAGACATTTCTCCTAAAAAATTATACAAATGACCAATAAGCACATGAAAAAACACTCAACATCACTAGTCATTAGGACAATGCAAATCAAAGCCACAATGAGATAACACTTCACATGTGTTAGAATGGCTAATATTTAAAAAAAAAAAGGAAAATAACAATTGTCGACAAGGATGTGGAGAAATTGGAAATTGAAAACCTAGTGCACTGCTGGTAAGAATGTAAAATAGTGCAGCCACTGTGGAAAACAGTACAGTGGTTCCTCCAAAAGTTAAAGACAGAATTAGCATATGATCTAGCAAATCCACTTCGTGGGTATACTCAAAATAATTGAGAGCAGGGACTGAAACAGAGACTTGTAGAACAATATTCATAGCAGCATTATTAACAATAGCCAAAAGGCAGAAACAACTCAAAATGTCCGTCAACAGATGATGGATAAACAAGATGTAGTATATACATACAACAGAATATTATTCAGCCTTAAAAAGAAATGAAATTCGAATACATGCTACAACATAGACAAATCTCAAAAACATTTGCTACATGAAATAGGCCAGTCACAAAATGCAAATATTGTGTGATTCCACTTATAAGAAGTAACTAGAATTGGCAAATTCACAAGGACAGAAAGTATAATAGAAGTTGCTAGGGCTGAGGAGAGGGTGGAATGGGGAGTTAATTGTTTAAGGCATACAGAGTTTCATTTTGGAATGATGAAAAAGTTCTCTAACTAGATAGTAGTGATGAATGTAATTAATGGTACTGAATTATACACTTAAAATAGTTAAAATGGAAAATTTTATGTGATGTATATTTTACTACAAAAAATATGAAAAATAATTCCCAATTATCTATTAAAAAAAAGCCCTTAAGGTTCATATTCCAATCTCTTTTTTTTTTTTTAAAGATTTTATTATTTATTTGACAGAGAGAGAGAGAGCTAGAGCAGGAACACAAGCAGGGGGAGTGGGAGAGGGAGAGGCAGGCTTCCTGCCGAGCAGGGAGCCCAATGCGGGACTCGATCCCAGGACCCCAGGATCATGACCTGAGCCGAAGGCAGACGCTTAACGACTGAGCCACCCAGGCGCCCATATTCCAATCTCTTTATGACCTAGCTCCTTATCTTCTTACCCTCTCTTACTGCTTCCTTCTCTGTTTTGTCCCAGCAGTATCTCAAGAATCCACAGGTTCTGCAAGAATGTTGTATTGCTTCAACCTTTTGTTAGATATGTTATGTTTAAAGAATGGTCATTATTTCTTATTACATGAGGAGTCCAAGTCACCTTTCAAAAGCAAGTTTACATATTTTTACAGTTTACATATTAAGTTTTACTTAACAAGTTTCCAAACATCCTACTTATTTTCCCAGAACTGGACCACTATCATAGTAAAGGCTTCTTTCCCTACTATAAACATCATGTTGGGGGCTCTTGGCTGGCTCAGCTAGTAGGGCATGTGACTCTTGATCTTGGGGTCATGGGTTCGAACCCCATGTTGAGCATAGAGCTTACTCAAAAAAAAACAAAAACAAAAACCATCATGTTGTTTTCTTGAGTGCTGTTGATTCACAGCTATTGCTGAATAACACCTGACAAAAGGGGACCAGTTAAGTGCCATCAATACAATTTCTAACTTAAAGAAATAAAATTTCAGTCTTTTCCATTTATAAACCTAGACTATGCATACTGAAGAAACTTATAATCATTTTTTTGGACAGTAGAGAAAGCCAATTTGACACCCATGGAAAAACAGAAAAAATACTTAAGATATGGATAAAAATAAAGAAGGAAAATTCTGGAAGATTCAGGTCTCTGAGAGCACACTATAGGACTAGCTGGTCCCTCCTCTTACTGTGGTTCCATGAGCTAATAAATGAACTCTGCACATAAACTCCTGAGATTTAAGTTTCTTTCATTTGCAAACACAATGACTACCTTTGATTACTTCTCTGATTATATACCTATGACCTTCCAATATTATCTCACCAAATTGTTACTTGGTTTTGTCACTGCTAGATGATGAGTCCATTAAGAATAGGTCCTTGCTTCTTTCATCTTAGTTTTTCCAGTACCTACCACATTGAATTTCAAAAATAGTTTCATACCTTTAAAATTGTTACTTTTCTTTGTAAGTCATAAACTGCATTCATGCAGCTTAGCCAAATTTCAGAAATATATCTTTACTATGTACACCCCCATGCTAAACATTAAAAATGTAAAGATAAAAATATAACTTGATCCTTAATCAATTCTAGAGCCCAGTGAGAACAGATAGATACACACACATAATTTTTTTTTTTTAAAGATTTTATTTATTTATTTGACAGAGACAGAGACAGCGAGAGCAGGAACACAAGCAGGGGGAGTGGGAGAGGGAGAAGCAGGCTTCCTGCTGAGCCGGGAGCCCGATGTGGAACTCGATCCCAGGACCCTGGGATCATGACCTGAGCCGAAGGCAGTCGCTTAACCAACTGAGCCACCCAGGCACCCTACACACACATAATTTTGATACAATGTGAAAAGTGATAAGATGAGATACATGTACTAGTATTTTCATTCAATATTTGTAAGCATCATTTTTGCTAAAATAATTAAACACTATTTTGTTGTGATGAAATAAGAGGAATTTATCATAATTTACTTAATCATCCTGCTATTGTTAACATTTCCACAGTTTCAATATTTATTCATTTATAAATAATAATAAGCTGAATATTCCATTTCACTTATAATTTCTTCATTTCTAATTATTTACTTAAGACAGATTTCTGAAATGATAGGCATGCCTTGGACATATCGTGGGTTTGGTTTCGGGCCTCCACAATAACGCAAGTATTACAATAAAGAGAATCAAATTAATGTTTTGGTTTCTCAGTGCATGTAAAATTACATTTATACTATCTTGTAGTCTCATAAGTGTGCAATAGCATTATGTCTAAAAAATGTACATAACTTAATTTAAAAATACATTATTGCTATAAAATATTAACCATCATCTGGTGGAGGGTCTTGCCTTAATGTTGATGGCTGCTTACTGATCAGGGTGGTGGTTGCTCAAGGTTGGGGTGATTGTGGCAATTTCTTAAAATAAGACAATAATGAAGTTTGCCACATTGATTGACTTTTTCTTTCATGAACGATTTCCCTGTAGCATGTGATGCTATTTGATAGCATTTCACCAACAGTAAAACTTTCAAATTTGGAGTTGATCCTCTCAAACCCTGCCACTACTTTATAAACTAAAGTTTATGCAATATTCTAAGTCTTTTACTGTCATTTCAACTATTGTCACAGCATCTTCATCGGGAGTAGTTCCAGCTCAAGAAACCACTTTCTTTGCTCATCCATGAGAAGCAATCTCTCATCTGTTCAGGTTATATCATGAGCTTGCAGCAATTCAGTCACATCCTCAGGCTTCACTTGTAATTCTTGTTCTCTTGCTATTTCCACCACATCTGGTTACTTCTTCCACTTAGGTCTTGAACCTTCAGTTTGTAAAAAAATGCAATATTAGGAAAGTGAAGCAGAGTAAAACAGGTATGCTCTGTAATCTTGAGTCAACAGCTAGATTAACTGTTAAAGATGTCAAAGATACAAGTAAATTTTAAGCCTAAATTTGGGAGGAATTGAGGCCTATAGAATTTAAATGACTTGTCTAAAGTTACAATTTTTTTTTTTTTAACTCTCCTTGTAGTGCTTCTTCTTCTTTTCCCTTGTACTTATAACTTCTGCCCAGCACTCATCAACCTTTCTTGCTTTGTTGCCTGTAAGAACTTGGATCTGGTTTAGTTATCAGCAGTGGTGGCTTAACCATCCATTCACATGGCACCGTTAATGGGAGTGGCCCCTGGGCCTAGGTGAGGGGGGATTGCCTCCCTGGTTAGTAATACTTTATCTTAATTAAAACACCCAAATAATTACCATTGCACCATGCCATATTAGTATAGGAAAGCTTTTAGCTTCTCCAATAATCACATAACGTAAGGTACTATTTCTCTTGCTTTTATACATAATTAGATTTGGTTTTGAGAAAACTTGTCTTTATTTCAGCGTTACAAATTAACTCACAGAGGGATCGTGGATAAATTTTTTCCACACAATTGTTCGGATTCTTCACTTGGAAAATATATCCAGATATGCAGATGTTGAAAAAGGCAGGGTAATCTCACCTGTAAACGAAAGCCAAGTGTCCTCTGAAAAGGAAAAACAAATAAATCATCAAGTAAATTGCATATTTTGGCAACAAAATGAGCTTAATTTTTGTTTGGTTTTCAAGGAAATATATCCTGTTAAAGAACATTAAAAAGAAAAATATCCCCAGCATCCAACTCACTAAAGGGGATGCATGTGTTTATCATTCCTCTCCTATGCCCACTGCCTGAGGCAGTGGAAGGATTTCTTTGCTGTCCTTTTGCCTTATCTCTTCCAATTTTATATCTCCATCCTCAATAGACTCCAAGGCCCACTGTAATGAATACAAATATGCTTGCTATATTAGGACTGTGAAACCACAGTTACTGGTTTCCCTACTCCCTCTGCCCCAGTGGGATATATCTCAATGAGGCTATTCAAGAAAGCATCATTTTACAGTAGTAGAAAAAGAGCCTGGACTTTCGCCATCTCCCAACTACTAATAAAGTGTTTCTTTCTCTAATACTGGAAGTAGGCTAATGAGGGACATATTTGCAGTAGAGGTTAGTTCCATTTTTAAAGTAGGAGTTCAGGGAGACTCCCATTTCTGGACAGTTGAAGTAAAGCAAAGAACTTGTTTATTGTTTCGAAATCGTAGTGGGGTTCTTTTCAGCCTTCTGAACTCTTTGATTATTTAATCACTAATTGTTGGAGATGTACTGTAGCACTCAAGAGTAAAAGGGGAGTAAGAGGTCCTAGACAAAGGAAGATACAAAAGAGATACAGATGGACCTCTGTTCCTGTGTCTTTTAAAACACTTTTTGAATACCATTCTATTCGTTCATTTGTTTGTCTTAAAAATAGATATATAATGTCTCAAAAATACAACACAACATACTAGACCTTGATAATATATAGCTTAAAAGGCCAAAACAATCTTCCTGAAGGAATTTGCATTCTGAGAAGTTACAAAAGTTATCAACCAAGACTCATTACCTACTCATTATTTTATAACTTGCCCTCAATTAAAAGTAAAATAAGTACAATGCAATTGTATGTTAGAAAGTTTAATACCATTCAGGGAAAGTTTACTTGAAGAAATAGGTTTAGAAGTGACTCTTAAAAGATGTATACCACAATAAGGAGTATCGCAGACAAAGGTAATAGCATTGCATCGACACCAAGGTGGAGAAAAAAATTGGCATATTCAAAGAATTGGAAGAATGCCAATGTTGTGGAAACAAGGAAACATCCTGATCACTGTATGAATATCATATCTGAGAGTTACATGTTAGGATTGAGTAAGAAAAGCTAAGACTTGAGAGAGAGTTTGGTAATTTATACTATGATAATGGCAGAGAAATCGATAAAAGTGGGTGAATTTGAGAGACATTTAGAAATATTTGTGTTCCAGGCCAACGGGGGATGAGGGGGAAATAAGAGTCAAAAGTGAATCCTGAGTTTCTGTCTAGAGCAATTGCAAGGATGGAGGTTGTAAGGCTTTGTTAATCTTATAGTCAAAGGCTCTTGATTGCTTGTCATAGAACCCCAAGCCAGCATAAGAAAAAAAAAAAAATGTAGAATTAGGAAATTTACCGGCTTAAAAGATAACCAAAAGTTCAGAAGAACAAATGTAGAATTTGTTTTATGGTTGATTGGAAGTCAATATTACAACACAATCAACTTCCCTTTCACCTCTTATTATTGATTCTCTCCAACTGTTGATTTGATATTGGGTAGATGGGCTTTCTTCACATCATGAGAGACTCAACTCTAGATAGCTTTATAAACCAGAAAGCCAGTAGACACCGGGAGCTTCTCTTCACCACTTTTAATTTGGTAAATCCCAGGGGGAAAAAAAAAACCCTATTATATATTTTCTTAATTGAGATATAGTTGACATACAACGTTACATGCTATCGTTTCAGGCATGTAACAGTGATTTGACAACTCTGTGTGTTATGCTGTGCTCACTCACCACAGTGTAGCTACCATCTGTCACCATACAATGCCATTACAATACCATTGATTATATCCCCTTTGCTGTACCTTTCATGCCTATGACATTCACTCCATAGCTGGAAGCCTATGCCTTCCTCCCCCCTTCACCCCTTCAGAATTCCTATTATCTTTATTTTCTGTGCTGCCTTCCTGTGGCCAGACGTGCAAAATGGTTACCTAAGAAGGGAATGAGCAGACAAGGCTATTGGGTGATTCACAGTGAACCTTAAAGTCATCACAGTTTGTATTCGCCAACGTGGAGAATTGGTGAATATCCAAAGATCACCTTGAGGGTTGAGAGAAGGTGAGTTCTATAAATATTAACTTTTAGATACCTGTAAACATCTAATTGGAAGTGTTGACAAGACAGTTTGATGATCAGATCTGTAGCTCAAAGTTGAGATCCGAGCTATAGATAATAATTTGGAATGAGTCATATATGGATTGCAATTGAAGTCATAACATTTAAGAGATAACAAAAGGCAAGAGTATAAAAAGAAAAGAACACGGTTGAGATGTACATTGGTGTAACATTTGAACTATCAGGCCAAAGAAACTGAGGAGGAGGAGCCAGAAAAATATAGTGGAGGCCAGAAACCAAAGGAATAACCCTTTTTGAAAAGGAAGGTGTTACAAACAAGTGCATGCTGTGAAAGTAAAGCCTGAAACATACCCACTGAATTTAGTGAGATGAATGGCATTGTTGGCAATAAGGAGTGTCATATTGGTGGAGTGGTGGTGGTAGAGAAGTCTAGTTAGGAAGTGGAGAAATTGAGGGCCAGTAACTCTACAAGAGGTGACTTTGCACCAAAACTTGGACAATTGGTCTTAACTGAAGCTGAACTGAGATCAGGAGTTTTTCTTGTGAAATTTTTTTTTTTTTTTGGTAGTATGTGTGGGTGCTTGTGTGTATGTTTAAGGCAGAACAGATGGTCATACTTAATTGCTAATGGGTCTGTGCATATTTTGTTCTTCATTTAAAAGTTTACATTAAGAATACTAATGAGAAGGAGTACAGTACAAGAAGCTGGAAGAAAGATATAAGAAAAACATAGAGGAGAAAAATAATGGACAATTTTTCTTTTCTTAACCTTAAATAAGTTTTTATGTCAACCATAAAGTTTGACATTTAAATATTCTGTTTTATTCATTTTGCTTTTGTCACCCTCATATTCTCAATGAATTTTCTTTTTCCAGTTCAGAATCTACATTAGAATGCCCAGTAGAGCACATAACAGGGTGGGACACAGAGCAAACATTCTGTAATTTATATTGGGCATTCAATTCTAGTCTGTATAGAAAACCAAAAACCACAGCAATTTGTGCTTATTTCTCTTAGTCCACTCTTAAATGGTTTATAAAATAAAAGGATGTTTGATCAAATGAAATGATCACACATTCTATGCAATTATTAATATTGATAAGAAGATTTATGTGTATTTTGAAATTATCAGTTGCAAGAATAGTTGCAGAGCTCTGAACCTAGAATTTCACATATGCCCAGGCAAGGAAAGCCTGTTAATACATTTTTGTGTGAGGATCCTTTTGTCAGGGATAAATGATTGGGCATTTTAGATATGGAAGTCAGTCTCCAGGACCATGCTCCCTAAAGATTTATGGAAAAAGATTGGTCTTAATGTCCTTAGAAATTGCACCAGTAGGAGAAGACATGCCTGGGTAGGAAATAGTTGAGATTCAGGTAAGGAGGGTAAAAGAAAATACAGTGAAGATTTGTGGGTAAAATGTATAGCACCGAGCCCTCGGTTACTTTGTGTCAAAACCTCCTATAGACCAAATCTAGAGACTGAGACAGATAGAGGTGTAGCAATGTGAGTCAGAGGACATTTACACATAGACACTCAACCCTTACATACAGACACACAAGCATTCATACACATGCAACATTGCTTTTGTTTTCCCTCCAGAATCTACATCACAATGCAGTAGTATTTTTGGCTTGACAAGTCTGTATAACATTAATTGAAAAAAGTCATCAACCACAGCACGAGAAACTATAGAATGCAACAGGAAATATACATAAAGGTGCTCATAGGATAATGATGCAGAAGAGAAGAGGAGGATTTTATAAGTAAACTGTATAGTGTAGACTCTCTCTTTTGGCATCTTTGGAAGAAAAAAATATGTTCACAAATACAGACAGGGCATAATGTGGTCTTTATTTAAATCATAGTAAAGACATTTGAAGTACTACGCTACTAATAGGTAAGGTTCCCTTTCTGTGCCTTAAGGCTTTTCCAATCTCCCAATCCTACTTTGAAATCCTGATTTCTTCCCAACACTCACCCCAACTTGAGCATTAAGCCACAGAAACTCTGCACAAGTCACTGTACTTGCATTCCTCTGAAATTCACCATTTTTCCTCCAGTGCTGCACTCCCTAGGCTTTGGCTTTTGGTAGTTCTTGCCTTTACAGCTTGACTCTCTCCTCCTCTCTCTTTTCACCTGGATTTGGAAACCTAAGCGTGTACTCAAAGAAATTCCAGAACTTCCATAAGACACTAAATAATGAGTAATAAAGGCCTCAGAAGAAGTTTATCCATGATTTTCAGAAGTCACTTTAAGTCCTCACAGTGTTCAGAAACTACAAAGCAGGACATTCCATACATTCAGATGACAGGGCCACCTTAGCCTGGTGCCAACTCTGTATGTACTCATGTGGATCCCTACCCCTTCCTTCAGAGAGTACAGTTGGTTGGAAGCTTTCTCGTCTGAAACCTCTGCAGGGAAGAAGGAATCCCTGTTATCATTTCTAAGTTGCATCAGGTGAAGTGAGAGATATGAGGGAGGCTGGAGGAAGCATTTTAGGGTAAAAAGAAAAAGGTTCCATAAATCACAAAAGATCAACACTTACAAAAAAAATACACTGGCACTAAAATGATAGATGAGCAGTGGATGCAGAATAAAGGAATGTTCTAAATAAAAGTGGGAGTGACCAGGGAAAGTTTTCAAGAACCTGTAAGCAGAAATTCTCACCACTTACAATATTAGGAAGGAAGGATGCCAAAAGGTAGAGTGCCAGTTCCACGTGAGAAGTGAACTATGATTAAAAAAATAAGGGACTTAACAGAGATTTGACCTGCCCTACCAGAGTTGGTAGGGCAGCATTGGCTCAGTTGTTTCTTCTACTTTTGCATCTGACCCTAAGCCTCATGTCACAGATCAGGGAGTCAGGGAAAGAAAATGAACATGAAGCAGAGACAACTGGAATCTATGCCCGTGTCTCACCAGATCTCATGTTGTTCTCTCCCTATTGTCAAGTCTCCAACTTTGTTGCCATGGGGACCTAGAGCTACACCCCCACCTGGCCCTGAAAGTGGAGAAGCTGCAGTAAGAAGTCCGGTGGAAGGTGGAGGAGGGGCGTGCCCCCCTGCTGCCCTCACCAGTAAGCTGAGCCAATCTCAAACCTGTAAGAGCTCCAAAGGGCCCCAGCTCTATCCACCTCCAAAGAATAGACTTGGGCTTCCCTTTACTTCTCATCTTTCTCTTCTGGCCAGCCCTAATCAGAGACATATAGGGAATTAAATTCTGAGAAACACTGTTCAGTTTAACTAAGGCAGAACATTACAACGATGTGGGTATCTTCTAGCAAAAATGTTCAGGTCCGTGGCTTGATTTTCATTGAAAAAATCAAATCTTTCTTGCAGAAAACATTATTGTTCAAGAGATACCCGCAGGCTCTAGATACCGTTGCCTTGACCTCCTTCAAATGAGTGAAGCCCAGATGAATTGTGGCCAAGTCAAGGAAACAAGGAGTTTTGAAGGGTCTGAACTTTAAGGGAAATTTACAATGGCTATTTTCAGTTTATTAGGAAGGAATCCAAATGATTGAAAACCATCAGCCATTTTTGTTAAGTTTACAAATATCAAGCTAATAAGTATTTACCAAATACTGTTTTATATAGTTGCTTAGTTTTCCTTAATCCCATTTCATTCTTTCATGATAGGTGTTTTTTAAACACGTCAAGAGCTGCTCAGGAAGACCCTTACATATGTCGTTTGTACATAATTATCTAAATAATGGGATTTGGGAGACACTAAGAATGCTACTCTCATGTAGTATTTTTCTCTTGTCTGTAATTCCACTGCTCATAATTTCTTTTTTCTGAGCATATTCCACTTCCTGCAACATCCTGTTGAAATATGAATGGGGTGATCCAGTTAGTAATTAGTTCATCATACTTTTTCATATAAGGGAAAATGAAGCAGGAAAAAAAAATACAAATACACTAGCTATCTGAGAGGAGAAAAGGAATAAGAACCAGATTTCATTATATTAAAGGTAAATGTCCTTAAGTTTAGCATTTGCCCACGAAAAGTATTATGCCAACAGCAATATTTTTTGTCAAAAGTCTTAAGGAAAAAGCATTCCAGCACATCACAAGCTCACTTACCTGTAACCACAGACAACACTTCGTGAATGCACAGGGTGCACCTGATACTGGTCCAAGGGCTGGACCTGCGGTCAGTGAGGCACTATGATTACCCTCCTCTGACAGATGATGAAACTGAGTCACAAAGGTGTTAGGTAACTTATTCAGGCCTACATACCCAGTAGAACGCAGAGCTGGAATTTGAGTTTAGAAAAGTCAGAGGCTGAGAAGGGATTCTCCAGTTTGGTTAACCTTACTTAGTATTCAAGCAAATAAATTCACACAATCATCCTCAAAATGGAAAAAAAAAAAATAGCTAAGTAATTAGGAGTGGAGAGAAAAGGGTTTTCCTGTAGTAAAATATTCACAACTAAAAATATTGAGGAATTATATTCAAATATGAATGGAATGCAGAAAAGATGGATGATTTTTAAATGAGGCCTGAAAATGAAAGTGAACCATTGGATATGACGGCATCAAGAGCACAACATCCTGTTCCATGCATTTGACCCACTGTTCTTCACTTGAAATGTTCTCTCCCCATCTCTCTGCTTCTCCGAATTTGATTTATTTATCAAGGTCCAGTTGAGAATGTGGACACAAGCCCCATCATCAGTGTGCTGGTAATGTTAACCAAGCCAAAGAACAGCAATGTTCCCAGTTATAGAATGAAGGCATGAGGCTAGATGTAGAGTGGCAGATTGAACAACACCCCACTTTCATTCAGGGCTAATATGCTCAGTGCCAGGTAAGATAACTTCTTTCCCCAGATGCCTTGGTACATACGGATGGCCGTGTGACACGGTTACAGCCAATGATACATAAACAGGCATCTGCTAGGTGTTCTGGACATGTTTTTTTGCTTTTTTGTCATTGTTATTGAGAGAAAAAGACATTTCTGTATGGCATTGCCATTCTTTCCTTTTCTCATTTTCAAGGCAGATGTTATATTTGGAGTTGCAGCAGCCATGTTTGACAGTGAGGCAAAAAAAATCCCAATATGTTAACAATTGCAAAAATAAAACAAAGACCTTGTGTTGCTGATGGAACTGTTGAACATCTAAATCAATTCCAGCAATATTTCAGGCTTATTTGTAAAGGAGAAATATTACTTCCCTTTTAAAGTTATTTGGGCCATACTTAATGTTAGTAGTAATGGAGGTATTTCTAACTTTTATTTTCAGGGATTTTCAAACTGAACTGAGGAAGGTTCTGAGGCTCCCAAGAAATGTCCTAAAAATGTCCTGGGGAGGATGATTTGGGGGCACATGGAATCTTACCCTTTCTCATAACTTCACCCATGATTATTCTACTTTGTAACAGTTCCATGTTACATTTATGCATAAGAGTTTATTTAAAGATATATTTCACTTATTAGAAACTGTTTGAAATCATTTTTCTGGCTAATTTCTAACTTCCCTTCCAGCTTTAAAATCCCAATTTCTGAATTCTTTCCTGAAACTTTCCCTAATATCACTCAAAGTGGTATTTATTTTTGACAGGTCTGAGTACTTATTTTCTATATTATTGTTTGACAGTTTATTCTGACCATTTAGCATTTACAGTATAGTTTATGCATAATGCATGGCACATGTTTATTTGTATTAGTCTTGTCTACAGAAATTGTCAATTAAAAACCATAGAGTTTGAAGTAGTTCTAGGAATGTAGTCAGAGTCCTGGGTATATACACATATATCAGGGGTCCAGTGTGTATGCATTCAGTTGGACTATATGCCATCCAAAAGCCTCTGATTCTTATTATCTGTATATTAGAGATTTCAGGTTATATTATTCATCACATTCAGAGTACAGTGGATGAAAATTACAAACATTTCCTACCCTCAAGATCCTCATCATAAAGTTAGAAAGGGGCTCCTTTTTGAAGAAAAAGACTTCCCTACAATCATTTTTATCTGGATTTCCCCCATGCCTCTAGTTTGACCTTGCCTTTATTCCTGATATAAAGAAAGTTGCAGGCATGGAGTTGCTAGGATTATTCCAGCATAATAAGAGTTATTTTTTTTCAGGTTGCAGAATTAATGTGTCATTTTTCCTTATAGCTTCTGACTTAATTTCTATTAATGTTGCTGATCATTAGTTTCACCAAGAAATTCATCCGAATTGAGTTAGTGGTTTTCTACCTTTATGCTGATAGCACAAAAGGCTAGATAGGTAATGTCAGAGTATCTGCAAGAGGCAAATAAAGAGATCGATACACTATGTAAATAGCTTTAACACAGCATTTTCTTTTCTTTTTTTTTCTTTTATTGCTGAGTTGGTACAAGCACAGCTCACAGGGAAGCACAAAATGCTACTCACAACTGAGATGATCAATGATCGCATTTTGGAAAAGATGCCCAGTGAGTAGCAGGAGAGGCCTCCTATTCTGGAGTTCAAACTTTTATTCATTTGTGTATTTGAGGAATATTTATGGCATGCTTTTATGTAACAACTTTGCTTGGCACTGAAGAAACAAAGATTTACAAGACAGTTCCTGCCCTCCAGAAACATGCAAAGAAAAAAAAAGAAGAAGAAAAAAGTAAAACCTTTCTTGAGGTAATATATGTCTAGCACTGTTATGGCACAAGGGAGAAGCTTAATAAAAAATAGCTAAAATTATTAGTGACCAAAATAGGTGCCCCACTCACTGAAGTCCACAGATGCACTCAAGCCTCCTTTCAAAGTCTAAGTGCTAATTATTTCGAGGTAGTCCTGACAAGTGTGTAACTCGTTTTTTAGACTTTTGGAAGTCAGAAGAGACTAAACAGAATGAGGAGGCTGAACATGCACACAGACAAATAAGGAAAGTGGGCAAATGAAGAACTGAAAACAATGGGGGGTGTCAAAATGTTATTGGAAGCCCACATGCCATAACAGCAGACACACACAAAAACTGTATCATTCAGAAGCTTTTCAATGGGGGGCAAACAGTACTGCACAGTACTACAGAAGAATAGACTAAAGAGGTATCCATAATAGACAAGAGTCAACTAGTATTTGAGGGCTTTTTTTCACATGTTTATTTCATTTATTCCTTACAAAGACCCTGCTAAAGTAACTCGTTCTAGTTAACAAATGAGGAGATGAAGGCTCTAACTAATCAAGAAACATTTTAACACGAATCATGAATATGAAGTTCAAGATGTTAAATTAATTTAAATATCTAATTTTGATTGCATCTTTGAGTTTCAGGGCTGCTTGGGAACCACTCTGTTGAGGGGATTCGTGATTATAAATCTGTAAATGACATTTAAGAGTTTCCTAATGCTCTAATCTTATTAGAGGTAGATAGTCCTAATTCAGAGAACAGTTAACATGGCCAAATTAAAATATTAAAGAAACCAAGAACTTTCTTCAAGAACAGCATGTTAAATGTGCTGCTGATCCTCTCAAGGACAGAAAAACCTACTGATTTCACCCTAGATCCTTAAGACTCAGCAAAATCCCAAGTAAAAATTTAATACTCAATCAGCATGTTTTAGAAATGGCTAATTACTGTACATTATGTTTTTTGTTTGCTTAATTGTCCCCACACCCAGTGATCATGGTAGATTCTTTCCCTCTTTTTCCTTTTTGTTCCTCAACTCCTCCTTCTCCTTTCTCTTCAAATGGATCATAATGACAATCTCTCTATGCCCTATCCATCAGAGTGGTCATAGAAAAACACTCTGTCCCAAATGGCCTTTCTGTCCCAGAACCCCCCGCATGGTGAGATCAGAGAGTGAGGAAATCCTCCACATATCTCATGTGGGTGGTAAATAACCCTTAGATATTTTCTTCTCACCCATTGCTTTAAAGTTATCCCAAATAGTTCATCTCAGTGCTTAACATGACATGATGAAATGGCTCTTTCTAGAAAATCTGGTTTTTAATGGTCCAGTTTTATTGCACATTGAAATTCATGTTAACTTTATTGTGTTTTGATCTTTTTTATTTTCATTCAGCATTTACTTTATTTCTGAAGATCATGCAATGGTATATGAATGAGTGTGTACTTTACAGGAATGACCTAAAAGCCCTTAGAAGGAAGCAGGGGTCCCCACATATCTTATTCATGTATTTGTCTTTACAGTTAAGAGCATGGGCTATGAGGGTGAGAGTGACCCATGCTATTTATAAGCTTAAGGCCTTGGACATTCTGCTTGACATTTCCGAGTGTCAGGTTTTTCATTTTTGGAAAGGGAATACTTACCTCACAAGTTGATTGTAAGATTGTGTGGCATAACTTATTTAAAGCAGGTACTGAATTCCCAGTAAAAGAGTATTATTAATTATATCATAATTTTTATTATCTAACACAATGCTTAAATAATAAAGGACTCAAAAACTTATTGATGATGATAAAATCTCAAAAGATACTAAAATTCCATTCCTTGATCTTTACTGTATTAACTAGTAGTACTCACAGTTCCAATTCCCCAGAAAATTCCACATTTGCTTTTGAGTTCTGGGGGATCCAGTTGGCTCTCTATTAAACAATGATAACATAATTCAGGTTATTTCATGTTTCTTCATTTCACATTCCAGTCTTCTGCCACTTCTATCCTCCCAACTGCTCTGTGCCCTCCTGAAATTAAAAAAAGTGGCTGCCAAAGGACCCTGAAAGGTGTCCTTTATGTCAAGTGCAAAAAAGATGTTGGGCTTATAATAAAACAAAACAAAACATGCACTTGATTTTCAGCTCTGCCGTCAACTGGCTCTGTAACTTTAGGTAAGACCAGTAGCTTTTCTGTGCCTTAGTTTACATAACTGCAAAATGGGGTAAACATCCCTGCTTTCCTTGAAAAAAATTTGTAAAGGTTAAATGCAGTAAATATTTTTGTGTGTACGAAATACATTTGATGTCTATAATGATGTCAAAATATTAGGCATTCTATTATACTACATGCTCCAGATTATGCCTTTGTGAATACCCTTGGTTTTAAATGATTCGATTCTATGTGCATTTCCTCAGTCTCGGCTTAATTATTTTTATCTATCACATGAACTAGCTAAAGGTACTAGTAATGTTAATTGGTACTTACTTGATAAAAGATACTTTTTACGATTTATTTATTTTAGAGAGAGAGAGTGCACCATCAGGGAGAGGGGCAGACGGAGAGAAATTTAAGCAGACTCCTGGCGGAGCCCCACCTGGGGCTCGATCCCACGACCTTGAGATCATGACCTGAGCCAAAACCAAGAGTTGGATGCCTAACGAACTGAGCCACCCAGGTGCCCCTACTTGATACAAGGTATTAACACAGCCCAGGTAAAATATTTGGATTTTGATAGAAGGCTTCAAGGTACAAAATGTAACAATTGGGAGTAGATCTAATGAAAAAAATAGTTGCCTCCGAGCTGAAATTGGAAAATTCTAGGAAATATGTTTGACACAGGCTGGACTTCTGGTGTTATGGCAGTTTTATTGTAAGGTACCTATAGATGGGGTGACCCTCTGATTGGGTATAAAACCTAAACCATTCTCCCTTGGCATTAAACTTTACATCTCATTCTCTATCAATGGGAAAAAGAAGCAGCTTTTGATTTCATGGTTGTCTATTGTATGATAAGTGAAGTAAGAGACAATGCATCATGAAACAGTAGGGAAAAGGTGACTTCAAGTCTGATATAGACACAGAAATGGAAAAAAAAAATAGCTGATTGGTACATGGCACCTTATGGAACATGTTAATTGAAGTGTGTCTGGATGTAGCCTCCTCAGCCACTAGGGGTCAGAATTACACAGCACAGTCAGAGAACAAGGACCACTGGTGGGCCAAAAAGGAGGGACTAGAAACCCCCATTTGGAAATGGTTTTGAGCATTGTGTGCAGAGAGTACATTGAAAAAGCATTTGCCATATGCCTGCCAGGTCTAATTATATGTTAAAGGCTAAGAACATGCAATTGGCACATAGACTTGCTCAGCCTATTTTTCCAGCTTTATTTCTTCTTTTCCCTCATAAGATACCACTTGGAACTAGATTTGAAAGAACTAGACTCTCCCTGACATTAGGGGTCAGATTTCTGACAGCCACCATGGCAAGACAATTTGACATTGAGGAATTCGAAATCTTCTGGAGAAAATAGGATTAAGAGGGGCAGTATATATGGTTAACCTATGGAAGGCTGTTATAAATACATCTATCTTCCCAAAACCAAAACGATAAAACAGCACAGTAAAAAATAATAATAAATAAATAAATAAATAAATATTTTTTTAGATAGGAAAATGTGAATGGTATTTTATGTATTTTAAAATAATGATGGATAGAATACTATACATTTCTAACTACTATCTCTTGGCCCATTAGAAGCTTTTCCTGATACAATTTCAAAGAGGTCCATATAATTGTTTTCATTTATTGCAAATAATAAGATGCTAAGACAGAAGAAATGTTTGTCTGCCTGATATTCAAGTCTTCTGGTTTGATTACTGGAGAGATTCTGCTTCTGTCCCTCAAGTTCCACCGTGGGCCCTAATTTCAGCCTTTCTGGGTTTCCTCTGTTACATCCTGCACGTTGGTGCAGCTCTCTCTCTCCTTACAGAAACTAGTCACAGAGAGCTCTTGTAAGACCTAAATTAATGCGTCTCATTTTCCTTTTTCCTTTTCAAAGGCTTTTTGTAGAAACTTAATTTTTTGACATTTGCTTTATCTTCCTTTTCTATTAGCAACCAGCAGTCTCCTTTTTCTCTGACTGTACTCAGATAAATCACATTTTGTGGATACTGGAACAGAAAAATTTCACAGCTGCCAAAAAGTTGTTCAGACATAAATTCACATAAGCAATTTGGTAGAACTTGTGGTTGGGTGTGGTTGTGTACACAAAAATATATGTAAAAACAATGCAGAAGTGCAGAGGCATAAAAAGTATGTCATTCTGGAAAGAACAACATGGCCAGGGCATAGCAGGTTTATAGAGAAGTAAAGGGAGAGGAGGCTTGCAATGTAGACCACAACTCTGTCTGCTCCTTTAACTGCCAGTGGTCTCTGTAACTGTTTAGGAAATGGGGATTGTGTTGCACAACCCACTCCCGGGAAGGTGACTTCACCAGGTACACCTGTGGATGACCTGTGGATGGCAGTATGGCAGTACATATATATTTCTCATTTCTGATTGTTTTGTGTAACTCTAAATATAGTAATCATAACTCTAAACTAGTAAATATGAACCAGAAAAATTGAATGAAAGGATTTGCATTCTCTTTGGATGAAGATAAAGCATCACAGAACCAACCAACACAAACAGGAACTACATTTTTACAGATATATAGGCAGTGAAGTGCCCTGGTGTAAGCACGGACAGGTAGCTGGTGGAGGAACAGGTAGATAGCTTATGTTTAAAAATCTGTGAAAGAAAAAGAATCTCTGAAATTTACTAAGACAAAGAAAAAACCCTTAAAAAGAAAAAGCCTAATGGGAAGAATTACAATAAATATGAAGGCAATTTATAGAACAAGAAATACTGAGGCCAGTATTGGAAAAAAACAATCTCAGTGATAATTGATAAATGAAAATTAGAACAGCAGTTAAATATGACAATGATTTTGTATGATTTCAATTACAGAACAAATAAATGCCCATCCAAAATAGTATACTCTATAGTTCTTCCCTAAAGGTAACCACCTTTTCAAGTATGGAATTTATTCCTCTGGACTTTACTCTATGAACAAAATATATATATATATAAGCACATCGGCATATCACTGAGACCTGTGGATTTGTGGTGATAGTAGCTATTCTTATTTTTTTCTAAGGGGAAAGCCTTTTTTTCTTCTACACACTGTAGAGAGTTTTTCTTAAGGGCCTTTTTAGGTGAGCACATGTAAATCTTTTGTGTTTTCTAAAATTACAAAGCACAGATGCATGTATAATTTAATTAGCTATTCTTTTATTGATAGATATTTAGGGTCTCCATAGTGTTTCATTATGACACAATGATAAAATGATTTTCACACATTACCATTTGAGATAAAATCCTCACCCTTAAATTTGTCAATAAAAGTAAGTAACTGGGGGTGCCTGGGTGGCTCAGTCGTTAAGCATCTGCCTTCTGCTCAGGTCATGATCCCAGGGTCCTGGGATCGAGCCCCGCATCGGGCTCCCTGCTCCGCGGGAAGCCTGTTCTCCCTCTCCCTCTGCCCCTGCTTGTGTTCCCTCTCTCACTGTGTCTCTCTCTGTCAAATAAATAAAATCTTAAAAAAAAAAAAAAAGTAAGTAACTGATGATATCTGGCATTACATGGACATAGGCAAACAAATACCTTCTGACATTCACTACTAGTGGGAGAATAATTGGCAATAACCTCTTCTGAGGGCAATTTGGCAGCATCTAGAAAAAGGAAAAAAAAAAAAAAAACTTGGGAGGAAACATACCAAACTCTTAACTGAGGTTATTTCTGGGAAGAGGAGTTAAATTACAGGAGATGGAGTAATTTAGAAAGAATTTAACATTTTATTCTATGTAATGCCACATTGTTTAAATTTTTACAATTTTGTATCCCTTTGCAAATAAAATAAGATAAAAATAAGAAAATTCTATGATCAAATATTCTTTGTCTATACATATCATATACTTTCTTTTCCTCTTGAAAATTTACAAAGCTTATTAGCACATTTCAACTCTGAGAAGTCCCAAGTTATTCACATTTTGTGTAATTTATTCAAATAACTCCTATTAATCTGCCCATAATTGAGTATTTCTGTAAAACCCAAAACCATGCTGATTGTTGAAGAATATCTGTGAAGAAGAGTTCTTCCCAAATACCAAATTGTTCAAAATTAATCACTCTCAAGGTTTCCACGAATATCAAACCCACGCCTTTAGATTCAAGAGCAAACAACCTGTAAGGGCAAATGACACTTCCCAAGATGGCTTCGGTAATTAACTCTGTGCTTGATGAACTTTGTGTTTTAGGGCAGTGCCTACTCTCAACCACAAGTATATGGTCTCTACAGGAGTCCAGCACAATGAAAATCACTTATGCTTAAAGGTGGCATGAGTGTAAGGTTTTAAGCATGAGCAAGATCCAGTACAGTTTCTTCATTTTCTCAAACTACAGCTCCTTTCAGCTTGCCTTCCTACCTCGGCTGCTGACATTCAACTTGACTTTTCGCATTTATAATAGCAGCTTCTGTCTTGTTTTTACCATTGTCCACTGAGACCACTGCTGTGATTTTCTGCTGATGCACAAGATAGAAGAAAGTGTCTGGGAAAATGCACCACTTATTCCAGTCATTTTGCTAAAGGACACTCAAGTGTGGGCAAAGTCGTCAGAGAAAATGACAGAGAGCTGCACGCCGCTGTCAGGAATTGCTTCCTCATCAGTGGCTCAATTTTCAGAAGTGAGACCAAAAACCCATGTGCTCTCCAGCTTTCAGACAAGAAAGAAGTGACGTACATGACATCTAAACTAAAGGAATGAGCCAGATTGAAAAAAAAAAAAAAAGTAACAAAAGGAAAGAGAAAGAAAGAAAGAAAGCCCCAGTGATGCAGGTCCCTGGGCAGAGACACCAAAGTTTTGAAGGACAATATTAAACTTGATTCAAATGTAACTCAATGACACTGAAATGTCTTCTGTGTATTTTGTGCTCTGCATGTTCCAGGCAATGAAAGAAGGCAGAACCAAGGTGGAGAATTCAGGAAAAGAATAAGAGCCATGATTTCAACAATGAGTAGTTTGTAACCCAGAAGACAAAACAAATAGGAAAAAAAGAGACAGAGAGGGAAAGGGGGGGTGTAGTTCCATATTTTTCAAAATATGTTCCACTAAACAACAGTTTCTTAGATGCTAATAGGTATTATGACAAAAAAAAAACCTCAGAATCAATTAAAAAAAGACTCTTGAGGTCAATTAAATGTCAAGCTTCTCAGGGCCTATACTATGTAAATGTGTTTCCTGACTTGCCAAGAGGGAGATTTGAAATCTGCTACTTTTAAGAATGGAAATCGTTTTCACTGACAGCAAGTCTATTAACATTGGGAGACTATACTTTGGAGAAGCTGGTTAAGAGGCATCAGAGTCCTCTAGTTCTATGTCTGCTGCTGTCTAGTTAGTAGGACTTTGGACAAATTTCCATCCTTCCCTGACTGAACTGTAGTCTTCCCATCTGTAAATAAACTTGCCCAAGATGGTCTCGTTATCCTATGATTCAAACATGGTAGTACATGCCCAGGTCATCACAGGTGTAACACAAACTAGAATATTACGTTATTGGTTAGGTAATGCCTTCTCAGGCCACACCTTCTGGGAGGGTTATAATGTCAATGGAAACAAACACACAAACCTTGATTCTGAATACCTATTGGATTTAATAGAAAAAATCAGGCTTGATATTTAGTGGCCATTAAAGCTTTCGACTTATAGTGGTCAGAAGTCTCTGGTTAACTCTCCAGTAAACTATAGGTCACTACTGAGGCCCAGTAGACCTCCTAAATGCAAGGGGCCCCTTTCTGTGAGGGCATTACATTTTTCCTCATCCTAATGGGAAATATCAACATTAAAACACTCGTAATTTCATGTTTCAGCTTCGGTATTTACAAATTATAAACATTTGGGCCATTAAACACACCTTAAATTTAAAAGAGTAGAAATCATACAAAGCATGTTCTTAGACTATAATAGAATGAAATGGAACATTAATAACAGAAAGGTACCTAGAAAATTGCTAGATATTTGGAAATTAAAAACATATTTCTAAATAACACATGGATCAAAGAAGTCTCAAGATAAATTTAGAAATATATATTGAACTAAGTAAAACTGAAGATATTATTCATCAAAAGTTGTGGGTTCCAGCCAAAACAGTGCTTTAAGGGAAATTTATAGCATTGAATGCATATATCAGGAAAGAAGAAAGCTCTAAAATCAATAATGTAAGCTTCCATTTTAAGGAACTAGAGAGAAATGAGTAATTTAAGCCTGAAGCAAGTAGAAAGAAGAACTAATAAATTTAGAGCATAAATCAATAACCCTGAAACCCAGAAGACAATAGAGAAAAATCAACAAAACCAAAAACTGGTCTTATGAAAAGGTCAATGGATTTGATAAAACTGTATGGATAAATAGATTTTGGGGGTAGGTCAAACAAAACAAAATGTCCACTATTCATAAAGTTCACAAAGACCTTGTAGAGTAAGGTCTATAATTATTTCCTATAACTTCAGATAATGTAATGGGGATTATATGGTTAACCAGATTATTCTATTCTAAAGTACATATCAAAGGAAGGAACAACTTTAAAAGATGAAGAAGCCAAATATAATTTCATAAAGAGGGCAGATATTTGCTACAACATGAAGGCCAGTCATACATACAATGAAGAAAAATTTTTACCCCTGCTCTTTTGCCCAAGAGATTTTTTTTTTCTTTGTGGTATTTTTCTTGGTACTGAGTGCTGTTTCTATCCCATTTGTAATCATGTAATTTAAATGTGAATTTTTAATAGTGGTGTAGTCCACTGGGGTCATACAATGCCTAACAGAAAGTAGACACAAATAACTCTTAACAGAGACAAACTATGTAAATCCAGGTAACATTCATACTTTTTGGCTGCAAACAACTGAAATTAATAAAGGCTAACTTAGGAATTTAAGGTACTAAGTTATGTGGTAAAAGCTCACAGGATCTTTAGGAGGTTGACAATTAGGCTTGGCTTCTACTCTGTCATAATAAATATGAAGTCATGCCACAGAATTAGTTAGAAGCCACTGAATGCACAAAGCCTGCATCTTATCTTTACCTTTATCAAAATGGAGTCAGTCTATTTTATCCTTTTCAAATCTAGCATCCAGATCTTGGGAAAGTACATCACATAAGCAGACTCACAGCATGGCATGTATCCATGCTCTAGCTGCAAAAGAAGATGGAACCGTGAGTATCAGGCAGATTCAGTCTCTGCAATGGGATGCATGCTCAGCTGCTTGAAGTGGAGAACTTCCCTTCCCAAACATAGGAATGGAGGTGAGGTGTTTCAAGCCCAATAGTGTTGCAAATGCCATTGCAATTCTAATTTTATTAAGAGTATAATTATTTTTAAAAGGAGTTAAATCATATATATATGAACTGTTATTAAATGTGTGTGTGCATATATGTACATATTGTGTACATGCATGCCACCATTCTGAAGAGCCCCTTGCAGATAGAGTTAATTGATACTGAATTTGTTTTTTGCCCTGCCCAGATATAATCCTTATGATTACTATGATACCATACCTACATACCTAATCCTAATCAATCAGAGTTGACATTTAAGATAAAATCTACTTGCAAGCATAAAACCACATTATTATACAAATGAGAAATCAGAGATTGAAAAGCCTTAAAGAACATTCTCAAGTTACTTATCAAGACAGATAGTTAATGGGAAACTCAGGGCTAATGGCTAATAGCTAACATTTATCTGGCTTCTCAATCTACCAGTCACTATTCTGAGTGCTTTATGTGTAATAATGCATTTAATCCTCATAACAACCATGTAAGATAAGCATTATTATAATTCTCATTTTATGAATATGACGACTAAAGCACAGAGAAGTAATTTATAGATTCAGGATTGGAATCCAGGTAATCTAGATCCAGAATCCATTCTCTTTACCATGATGCTAAACTTCTCACAAAATTTAAAAGTACAAATTCTGGCCTTAAAAACTGCTCTTATCAATCTACTCTTTTCATCTAAAAATTAATTCTCTTGTACACTCAATTAGTATCTCTTGGGTACTAAATAAGTTTCTTAATCTTCTAACTAATATTTTTCAAACCTTGTGCTAGTAAACACTCAATTACTAGAAGTCACTTTTCACAACAACCCCAAATGATTTGTTCACCATTCATAGGCTGTTGAATATAATAAAAATATTGGCCATAGTTTTTCTTCTTCACCTTTGAGTCAACAAGACATTTTTCTCCTTTAAAAATTTACACTCGTGTTAAAGAAGAAAAAAAAAAAATCTCAAGACACAGCATTGTGACTTATATTATCTCTGACTCTTAGTTTTTTAATTTGTAAAACAAAATTAGAAGATATGCTTCTAAAATGTGTTCTTATTGTGCAAAAAACCTTTTAGGGGATTTTTCAAATAATTTATTTGAGAACATTCAAGATATTTAATCAAAATAAATATCCAGGATGAGTGAAGGATATAGGGAGAACTTCAAAAATAGCACAAGGTCCTTCTAAGTACTGAGGAGAGTAGTGATCAGCACAGGCTTGTGAGAAAACTGATACTTGCATGGGTAAGTGGGTGGGAGGGACACCAGAAAATATTAGAAAGAATAGTGCCCACAGCTCACCCAGGTCCAGAAATAGTATTTGTTCCCAAGCCAGCCAGAAACACCTAATAATTCAAGTGGCACTAGGCAGGAAACTCATAAGATCTTGCCTCAGTAGCACAGAATAAATTGGGCCTGTGCTAAATGATGTTATAGTCTTGCCTAATAAAGCTTAAAAATAAAGCTTGAAAGTTTCAAGCAGTTTCCAAGAAATTTAATTGCATCTCAAAACAAAGTTCAATAAAATTTATAGGATTACAAAAAATATCAAGCATCCAGGAAAAAAAAATTACAGTGTCTGACATCTACTCAAAAAATTATTAGGCATGGAGAGAACAGAAAAATACTACTCATAGTGAGGGGGATTAAACAATCAAAACTGACCCATATGTAAGAATTAGCAGACAGAGACATTAAAAATTATTATTACTATATTCCATATGTTCAATAAACTAGAAGATTAATCATGTTAAATAAAGACAAGTAAGATATGAAAAAGACCAAAATAAAAACTTGAGACATGAAAACTACATTGTCTGAGTATAATTTCATGTCATGAAAAATACACTGAATGGGATTAATTCAGATTAGACATTGCCAGAGAAGAGATTAGTAAATTAAAGAATAACAAAGGAAAGTATAAATATGAAATACAGAAAGAAAAGTGGTCCTCCTCAAAAAAGAACATAGCATTAGTGAATGGTGGCACAACTCTAAGTGGCTAGTATACATGTGATTAGAGTTCTTGGGGAGGATGTTATGGGACAAAAAAATTGAACAAATAATGGCCATTTTCCCCCAAATTTGATGAAAACTATAAAGCTCAGATCCAAGAAGCTCAAGTATAAAAAACATTAAGAAAACTACACCAAGACACATCATGATCATATCAACCATGACATAATCATTATAACAATGATAAAAAAGAAAATCTTAAAAGTTTCCAGAAAAAAAAAAAAAAAAAAAAAGCAAAGATAAGGATGACATCAGAGTCCTCATCAGGAAGAATTCAAGAGAGATGACAGTTGGGTAGCATCTTTCAAGTAGTAAAAGAAAAAACTCTCAACCTAAAATTCTATACCCATAGAAGACACTTTTCCAAAGTAAAAACAAAATAAAGACTTTTTCAGAAACTGTAAATCTTAAAGAATTTGACAGTAGACCTACACTGCAAGAAAGAAAATTGATGCCAGATAGAAATATAGATCGATACAAGGAAAGCTCCATATGTAATTTATAAGTGTAAATATATAATATGTTTCTTGTTCTTTAAATCTTTTCAAATAAAATTTATCTGTTTAAATAAAGATAATAGCAGTATAGTGTGAGACTTTATCATACACATAATTAAAATGTATAATAACAAATACAAAAAACCTGATAGGGGAGAAATAAAAATAAACTATTGTAAGGTTCCTGTGCTATACATAAAATAGTATAATATTAAAAGAAGATAGTTTGTGATAAATAACTAATAAAAAAACAATGAGTTATAGCATATAAACCAATAAAGGAGATGAAAGATAATTATTTTTTAAATTATTAATTACCCCAAAAAATTTCAGGTAAGGAAGGAAATTTAAGGAAAAGGGGAAAAAGAAAAATTATCAGGTGAGATAAGTAGAAAAAACAAGATTTATTTTAGGATAAACCCAACCACATCAATAGTTACACTAAACATAAATGATTTAAACATTAAAAGCTAGAGCTTTTCAGATTTTAAAAAAAAACAAAAAAAGAAACACATCTATCTATTAAAAAGAAATACATCTTAAGTATAAAAACACAAATAGGTTAGAGATTAAAAGAATGGAAATATATACATCATGCTAACACCAACCCAAAGAAAGCTGACAAGGTTATACTGATATCAAAGAAAGTAGGTTTCATAGTAAAGACTATTACCGAAAATAAAAATGGCCATACCATAATAAAGTGGCCAATTAGTCAAGAAGACATAGCAACTATAAATACTATGAACTTCAAAACAACAACTTCAACATTTCATTCTATACACATTCTTTTTAAGTATATAGCAAACATTTCCCAAGATGGACCATATTCTGGGCCATAAAACAAGTCTCAATAAATTTAAAAGGTTTCATGTCACAAAAAAAATATGCTGTTTGACCACAAGGAAATAATTTGAACTCAGAAAGATATCTAGAATGTTACCAAATATTTGGAAATTAAACAGCACACTTTAACACAAGGGGAAAAAAAGAAATTAGAATGTATTTTGGACTGAATGAAATAAAGACATAACATGAAAATTTGTGGAATGCTGCTAACAAAGTACTTAGAAGTTTATAGCCCTAGTATAGTTGTATAATAGAAAAAAGTAAGGTTTCAAATTAATGACCTCAGCTTCTACTCTAAGGAAATAGAAAAAAAAAAAAAAGGAAGCCAATTAAAAGGAAAGAAGAAAAAAAGAGAGAAAACTTAATGAGATGACAAGCTGTATGTTTGAGAATATAAGTCAAATTGATAAACCTCTAGATAGACTGATGAGGAAAAAAAAGATTCACAAATTACTAAAATCAGGAATGTGAAAGATGATATCATTACAGCTACTACAGATGTTAAATGATAATGAGGGAACATTATGAACAACTGTATGCCAATAAAGTTGATAACTTAAATGAAATGGATACATTCCTTTAAAGATGCAAACCCAAGCCTGATTTACTTAAGAAGAAATGGAAAACTTGAAGAGTCTTATATTTATCAAATAAATTATATTTGCAATTTAAATCTCTACACAGAAGGAACTCAAGGCACTGGTGGCTTCACAGTTCAATTTTACCAAGTAGTTATGGGAAAAATAGCAATTTTACCCCAAATTTTTAAGAAAATGTAAAAAAGGAATCCTTCATAACTCATTTTATGAGGCCAAGTTTTCCTTGATAAAATGGATAAAGACCTAAGGTAAAGAAAACTAAAGACTCATATCCCTTATGAATATAGATACAAAAATCATTAAGAAAATTTTGAAACTGAATTCAACAACATACAAAATTGTTACATATTGTATTGTTATATATATAGTTAATTAATATATAAAAAACATATAATATAAAAAATATAAAAAGGGTAATATATCATGGCACAAGTGGAATTTCTCCTAGGAATGCATATTTAGTTTAAGATTTTAATTAATCAATGTAACACCATATTAACAAAATAATAAAGAAAACATGATCATCTTTAGAGATAAAGAATAAGCATTTGACAGAATTCAACATCCATTTCTGATTAAAAGCTCTCAGAAACTAAAAATAGAAGAGAGTTTTCTTGGCTTGGTAAAAGTACCTGTGAAAAACTCACAGACATCATATTTAATAGTAAAATACTGAATGTTTTCCTCAAAGATTAGCAACAAGGCAAAAATGCCCTGCTATCACTACTTCTTTCTTTTTTTTTTTAAGATTTTATTTTTAAGTAACCTCTATATCCAACATGGAGCTTGAACTCAACCCTGAGATCAAGAGTCGACTGCTCCACTGACTGAGCCAGCCAGGTACCCCCATCACTACTTCTGTTCAGTGTTGTACAGGAAGTCCCAGACAGTGTAATAAGGCAAGGAAAAGAAATAAATGACATCCAGATTGGAAAATAAAAACTAAAACTGTCTATTTGCAGACAACATGATTATCTGTGTTAAAAATCTGATGAAATCTATAAAAGAAGTTACTAGAACTAATATATGAGTTTAGCAATGTTGAAAGATACAAGGTCAATATGCAAAAATCAATTGTTTTTCTATATAATAACAAGGAATACTCAGAAATTGAAATTTTGTAAATACCCCTTTAAAATAGCAAGCATCAAAATATGAATTATTTAGGTATAAAGCTGAAAAAATATGCAAGACTTGTGAACTAAGAAACTACAAAATATGGCAGAGAGAAGTGTTAAAAGATCTAAATAATTGAGGAGATATACAGTGTTTATGGCTTAGAGGATACAATATTATATGATGATATTCTTCTCAGATTAATTTATAGATTTAATAGAATCTCAACATCCTGCCAGGGTCTGATGTAGAAACTGATAAGCTGATTCTAAAATTTATGTAGAAATGTAAAGGACTTAGAATAGCCCAAAGCAACCTTGATTATAAATATTACTAGAAAGCTACAAATATCAGAGCAGTGTGGTATTATCATAAAGACAGACAAATGGATCAACAGAGCAGAATACAGCATCTAGAAATAGATTAACATATGAACAACCTATTTTTAAGTAGGTTTGAAAGAAATTCAACAGACAAAGGATTGCTGAAACAATTAGATATCCATATGCAAAAGCAAAAATTGAAGTCAACCCTCCACCACACCCAAAAATTAACTCAAAATGGAACATTAAACTAAAAGACCTATAACTAAAATACCTGTAGAAGGAAAGATAGGAGAAAATCCCTCTGAATTTGTGCTAGTCAAAGATTACTTAGGGACACTTGGGTGGCTCAGTTGGTTGAGCATTTGGCTCAGGTCATGATCTCCAGGTTCTGGGATCGAACCCTATGTCAGGTTGCCTGCTCAGGGGGGAGTCTGCCTCTCCCTCTGCCTCCACAACTTGTGCTCTCTCTTTATCTCTCTCAAATAAGTCAGCTTAAAAAAAAATATTGCTTAGATACACCACAAAAAGTGCAATCTGTTAAAGATAAATTTTATAAAGTCAACCTTATCAAAATTAAAATTTTTTCCACTTTGAAAGGCACTTAGAATTAAAAGGAAAACCACAAGCTGGGAGAAATTGGGTGCAGAGTATATTTAAAAAACACTTTTAAATCTCAAAGATAAGAAAATAAATAATAAATAGAGTATAATATATAAATAGAGCAAAGATTTGGCCACTTCACCAAAATGAATATACAAATGACAAATAATCAAATGAAATCATTCCCAACATCATTTGTCCTTAGGCAAATCCATATTTAAACCACAATGAGATAACACTAAACACTTATTAGAATGCTATTAATTTAGTATCATCCCCAGTGTTAGTTAGGATGTGGATCAACTAGAAGTTTCATGAAGATATTTGCTTGAATATCCACACATCAGAAAGGGCCTCCTTGACCACCTATGAACTTATTTTTCATACATAAAACCTTTGGCCTAGAGTTTAGTGACTGACATTCAGATATCTTCACGAAACCTACTACAAGCTTCCAGATGACCTTTACCTAATGATTCTCTCTGTGCTGTCTCGACGGTCTTGAACAAGGGGAAAGGAAGTGTTTGGTGCTATGTTCTGCAGACTTTTGCAGATAAATTAAAATGTAGTTCTCATTTCCAGGGCAGGACTGAGAAAAGGTTCTAGTCTATTACTTCTGTTAAATTATACATATAAATTTAAGTACATGCTATTTTATCATGATAAATGCCTTTTATATAAGCAGGATTCATGGCTTGATGTGCATAACTATTTGTCACCGACAACCTTAAAGGATAAAGCATCAAGTGGCCTGTACTTTTTCAGGTAACATTCTTTAATTTACCCAATTTCAGATGAGTCAGGGTAGTTATCCTTCGTATAGGTCTATGAGCTATAGCTGAACATATTACTGTTTCTATCTCTAATGATTTTTTATTCTCCTGAGTAACCACTTCCAAACTCCTCCTGCTCACCTTATTAAGTCAATGAAACACAAGTTATAAGAACTCAGTGGGAAACTAGGGATGAATCAGTTTCAAGGATGGGGCTCAGACATGGGCCCTGGATGCGATCAGTTCCTAGTATCCCTATTTCAAAAACAAGACCACTGAGATGCTTCTGGTTTTGTTTTTGTTTATTTATTTGTTTTGCAGGGGAAGGGTGGTTAAGTGACTTCTAGGCTATCTGCTTGAAACTCCCCTGAGAGGCCCCACGACAGTTTTAGCAACCCGTGGAGCACAGTTTGAAAGCACAGATCTAATACAATTTTCATTTTATAAACTCAGAAAAGTTAAGTGTCTTATAAATATTCACATGGCTAGCCGTAATTTTTCTCACAAGTTGTCTCCTCTTAACATTCAGTGGAATGGATGTACTTTCCATGTAGGCCCTCCAGATTCAGCTTTCATTGATTCTGAGTAACTCATGCCATTAAAATACAATATACCGACCTTTGTAAAAAAGAGGCAGCAGACTGCCCAACCTACCAAGCAACTCAGGCTTTAGGGCAGTCTGATATTTTCTCCTGCACTCGGAGTCTTTCTTCAGATGGTATCCCTTAGTTGTATCTAAGCTAACCAAAGTTTATCCTGCCATTGCCTCTCTGAGATTCAAAGAGTTATGTCTTGTTTATATTAAATGCTCAGATACTAAATAAGAATGGCAAATATGTCTTGATTGACAGGCCAACTACAACCAATTAGAAATGACTACACGGGGCTATTTTTTGTTTTTTCTGTTTTTCTTTCTTTTTTTCTTTTTTTCTTTTTTTAGTAACAATTATGAATCAGTATCCAAATTCACAAGAAAAAAAGTTTCAAGACTGATTAGCAAAGTATGCTGCGACCTCTAGACAGTTATGTTTTGGCACTCATGCCATCTATATGTCCCAGTTTTTCTGCATTTTATGAGAACCCCTAGAAGGCAGAGCATTAATACCATATAACCACCTTTCCTGATTAAGTAACAGGCTCTCTGAACTTTCACAATGACTCTTGGCTCCACATAGTTATTCTTCTAGGCTTTGTCCTTCTCACTCCTTACCTCACTCCACTCTCCTCTTTCGTAATTTTCAGGCCAACTGCTGATGCCTTTTCCTCTGAATTTTGGTATATTTAGCTTCTTAATCTATTGCAGACTAAATGTCCTGCCTTGGGAACATAATTCAACTATTTTGTGCATTAGAATGACATGTGAGCATTTTCCAAAATACATATTCCCAAAGAATCTGACATATTGGGTTTATAATATGGTCTGAGATTTTATATGTTTTAGAAGTTGCCTAGGTAAATTAGTGACATGAAAGAAATGAGAACCATTACCATAAGCCATATTTCTATTTAGATTTCCTCAAATTTAAGTTTTTGAAACCTTATGGCTCCCACTGGGACTGGACAGTTTTGAAGCCAGGACAGAGAATATGGATGTTAATGTGTATCAACCTTCCTAAAAACAATGTTACAAATGTAGTCAAATTCCATTTATGCAAACTAACTAAAAAAAAGTAGAGGGGCTTTGTGTCATCAGAAATTTGTTCAGATGACAAGTAAAATTTGTACTACATAAATTTTAAGTGAAATATGCTCTAGATCTATTGTCTGGAATAACTATGAAGTTATATGTATAAATATTTATATTAATATAAATAACTGTCATATATGCAGAATAATTTGAAAAGACTATTAAGATCCATTAGGATAGTACACCTTCAACAAATATATTTTTAATGAAATAAATAATAGATTGTGACTTCGTAATCATCAGACTAAGCTTACTTTGATGAATAAGCAAGAATATTTGCAATTGAAAACAGTTCTGGGAAAATAGTCATAGCACTAGTATAGTAGTACTAGAACCAGTAGTATTTGAACTACATATAGAAACAATATACAGTGTACTTGAAAATATTAACCCAGAATGACCATAAAAAATGGTAAGAGAATGGAAAAACTATATGCAAAAAAAAAAAAAAAAACAACAAAAACAAAGATCAAATTTTTAAATATTTTAAGAATCATTATTAATGGTAGTAGTATTAGAATTGCTGTTCAGAGCCTATTGTGTGTGAAAAGTGAAATGAAGTAATGTATAATTATTGAATATTCTAATTCTGTCATCCCCATTGCTCTCGAGAATGCAGATTCTTTATGCGGAAGAAAGAACGTGTAAAGTAGAAGTTAAGTTAAAAATCTTGTGGTCCTGCACCTGAATTGAAAATACCAATCTCAACTCAAAATATGCATATGTAGCCTGATTCTTTCCACTCAAAAGACCAAGTGACAATAACCAACCCAGTAGTAATGAACATGCCTTAAGTTCTTGAAAATAAATAGAAGACAGGAAGGCAGGGAGGAAGGAAGAAAAGAAAGAAGGAAAAAAAAAATAAAGAGGAGGGGACGAGGGACGGAGGGAGAGAGGAAAGTTTTTTGGAGAAATTTTAATTTGTTTCCATGTTTTTTTTAAGTGGGCTCCATGCCCAGTGTGGAGCCCAACATGGGGCCTGAACTCATGTCCCTGAGATCAAGAGTCGGATGCTTAACCGACTGAGCCACCCAGGCACCACCCAAAATATTTTTGATATAATAATAACAATCATTGCAATGTACTGGAACCCTTCAAATATGTTTATTTTTTTTCTCTTGTGTTTTGTTTTATTTTTTTGTTTGTTTGTTTTTATTATGTTAATCACCATACATTACATCATTAGTTTTGGGTGTAGTGTTCCATGATTCATTGTTTGCATATAACACCCAGTGCTCCATTCAATACATGCCCTCTGTAATACCCATCACCAATCTAACCCATCCCCCCATCCCCCTCCCCTCTAGAACCCTCAGTTTGTTTCTCAGCGTCCATAGTCTCTCATGGTTCA
>NC_138381.1:26797786-26838712 GCF_054177405.1 Leptonychotes weddellii | reverse complement strand
CCCGAATATCACCTCGGATTCACTTCTCCGCATGTCCTACCTTCCAGAAAGTGGTCGCTTTTCTGTTCAGAGAGTTGTTGCTCTTTTCTTCAATCTCCTGTTGAGTTTGTAGGTGTTCAGAATGGTTTGATCCCTATCCAGCTGAATTCCTGAGAGGAGACGAAATCCAGGTCTCCTATTCCTCCGCCATCTTGCTCCGCCCCACGTAGGTTTTTGCTTCTTATTCTCATATAACATAGTGAGACTAGATATCTGAATCTGTTAATGAACATATTCATTGTTGCAACTCTTTTTAAAGATTTTTTTTATTTATTTGAGAGAGAAAGCTAGAGAGAGAGTACAAGGGGGGGACGGGTAGAGGGTGAGTGGGAGAAGCAACTCCCCACTGAGCAGGGAGCCCAATGCGGGACTTGATCCCAGGACTCTGGGATCATGACCTGAGCCAAAGGCAGACACTTAACCGACTAAGCCACCTAGGCACCTTCATTGTTGCTACTTTGAGAAGTTGTATGAAGCCCGACTATTCCATGTGTATCCATGAGCTCTGCTGGGCTGTCAGGATGCTAATGTGTAACATTCATGGTTATCCATAGTTCTCTCTGTGACATAAAAGTTAGCTTTGGTTAAAAGTCTCTGCTTAGGAACAAAAGTTTCAGAGAAAAATAATTGTGTGTGTATTTCTATTTTTCAAGGAAAGAGCAGTTTTGTCCTAAAGGAGTGGGTTGTTGTTTAATCTCCAGACCCCTTCACATTCTTTAACCTTATCGAGGACACAAAGAGAGTTTTTGTAGGTTATAATTATTGACATGTATCATATTGAAAATTGAAACAGAAAACTTTTAAATATTTATTTATTGGTTCATTTGAAGCTAACCAGGATGAATGCATTGCATGTCAACAACTTAGCAATATTAAGAAATTTATTTTCAACTTGTGGCTACCCTGCAATTGATCCTAGGGTAAAATGTCTGTTTGTTCCAGAATACAAAAGAGCATAATGCAGTACAAAATTTTTAAATGAATTTACTTTGCAATGATTTGTAATACCTGAGTTTGAAAAGCTATGACTTGTGTTAAAATCTTAGCAAAGTGTGCTCACTTTTTGATGGGCTTGTTTTTTTGTTTGTTTAGGGTTGATTGCTTCCACCAAAAGGATTCTTTTTTTTTTTTTTCCTTTGTATGTAATCTGTCTAGATGACAAAGATTCAATGTCTTACCAAAATAACCTTCTATGGCTTTTGTTGATGTTACCATATCTCTGATTATGTAACAAAACCATTTTCTCACTGAATAAAAAGCTAAGGTTCTTTACAATCATACTATCTTCCATGGTTTTAAAAATATTTTGTTGTCACTTTGAAGTGAGCCAGCTATTGTTTCTTATGCACCCATGGTCTGATTCCTACCTCAGGTGTTAAAATCTTCTGACAATTTTGATTATTTTCCTTCCCCAAATTGAATCCTAAATGTAAAATGAAATAAAGTAGAATAAAACTTTCAGGATATCTTTTGCACCTAGAACTATCTATGAAATTTCACAAAGAGCCTCTGGAAAATCAAAAGTTGTGTCCTTTCACCTTGTAAAAACAGAGGTACTAGAAATAATTTGGTTTACTTGATATGTTGCTATTGATGAGTTACATGGGAAGCATCATATCAAGAAATGCTTAATAGCAATGTAACAGGACAGATGGTAGCTACACATGCGGGGAATGTATCATACTCATACTCCATAAACTTGTCAAGTCACTAAGTTGTACACCTGAAACTAATGTAATATTGTATGTCAACCATACTGAAATTAAAAAAAAAAATACTTCATGAAAAAAATAAAAGAAATGCTTAGCATCGCCTAGGTTAAATTTGTAATGGTAAAATATTATCAATACAAATATTTCAGAAATTGTATATGAGAAGTGTCTACATAATTGTCAATGCTTTCACTGTCCCTGACATGTTTCTATTTATCAGAATCCTGTTGCTGTTTTGCATTGATATTAGACAAAAATGGCACAGCTTATGAGTCAAATTTCAGTTGTCTTTCTTTAAGTGTTAATTTGATTGCACCTTTACTTCTTTTTTTTTTTTTAAGATTTTTTATTTATTTGTCAGAGAGAGAGAGAGCACAAGCAGGGGGAGCAACAGAGGGAGAGGGAGAGGCAGACTCCTCACTGAGCAAGGAGCCCGATGTGGGACTCGATCCCAGGACCCTGGGATCATGACCTGAGCCGAAGGCAGACGCTCAACGACTGAGCCACCCAGGCGTCCCGCACCTTTACTTCTTTAATTTGAATCCAGTATATTCCAGGCTGGTGATTTTCAGTTGGGAATTGACATTACTTACCTGTGAGTTTTATTAATATATTGTGGAATAATAAAAAAATACATACATTGGTTTTTGACCCCAGTTCCTGACATAGAGCTCCTAAAACTCTTGTAATTTTACAAGTGATAGGAGTTTCTGACACAGAATTCCTAAATCCCTTATAGTTTCCTGGGTGATGGGAGCATCTCTTGTTCTAATGAGGCAAATCTTAGGGGGCTCCTGGGTGTGGACAGGTCACTAGAAAAACCAAGCCATGATTAGAAGCTTGAGACTTTCAGGGGTGCCTGGGTGGCTCAGTTGGTTAAGTGCTGATTCTTGATTTCTGCTTAGGTCATGATCTCAGGGTTGTGAGATCAAGCCTTGCCCATCAGGCTCTGCACTGGGTGTGGAGCCTGCTTAAGATTCTCTCCCTCCCCCTCTTCTTCTCCCCCTCCCCCACTGCACTCTCTCTCTTTCTCCCCCCCCCAAAAAAGCTTGGGACTTTCAGCCACACGCCACCATTTTCCAGATGGAGGTGAAAGGCTGGAAATAGACTTTATAATCAATCTTACCTACAAGATGAAGCCTCCATAAAAATCCCCAAAATTGGTAGTTCAGGGAGCTTCCAGGTTATTGAATGCATGTTGGTGCTGGGAGGATGGCACTTGGGTAGATGGCATAGAAGCTCCATGCCCCTTCCCTATACCTTATGCTATATATCTCTTCACCTGGCTGCTGACCTGTATCCTTTATTATATCCTCTCTAATAAACCAGTAAATGTAGGCAAGTGTTTTGAATCGAAGGAGGGGTTCATGGAAACCCTGATTTCTATCTTGTAGGTCAGAAGTACAGGTAACAACTTGGGACTTGCAATTGGTGTCTGAAGTGGGAGTAGGCTTGTGGGACTGATCTCTTAACCTGTGGGGTCTGATGCTAACTCTAGGTAGAGAGGGTCAAATCGAATTGAATTGTACAATACCCAGCGGGTGTCAGAGAATTGTTTGATGTGGGCAAAACCCACACATCACATCTAGTGTCAGAAGTGAAGTGAAGTGTAGTGTGAAGGAAAACACAGTTTTTTTCTAGACAATACAGCTCCTTAGAACTCACTCCAGACTTACTGAATTTCATGACTTGATAATTTTTATCTATTCTAGATATAATTTTACTATATGCTTGGGATAGTGATGGTGTATTGTGTCAGGATTATTATATGTTATATCAATATTTTTTCTCTGCAGTGTATATATTTCATCCATTTTTTATAAATTAGATGTCATGCTCACTGTCTTCTTTGAAATAAGGTTAATCATTAAGTGTATAATTATTCTAAAACTTACTCTGGAATTGACTTTATTATCGTGTTTTGCATTCCATGGAACCAAATTCCCTTGTCAGTTGCACTATTCTTATAAGGAACTCCCATCCAATCTTTCACATTTGAAAATTATCAGCAATAGGGGCGCCTGGGTGGCTCAGTTGTTATGCATCTGCCTTCGGCTCAGGTCATGATCCCAGGGTCCTGGGATCGAGCCCCGCATCAGGCTCCCTGCTCAGCGGGAAGCCTGCTTCTCCCTCTCCCACCCCCCCTGTTTGTGTTCCCTCTCTCGCTGTGTCTCTCTCTGTCAAATAAATAAAATAAAATCTTAAAAAAAGAAAATTATCAGCAATAAATTAACTAATTAATTTTTGTCATCTACAGATTTTTGTTTGTTTGTTTTATATTGATGCTTTCCTGAGAGCTTTCACAATCTACTACAGACCAGATTGCTTTATCTTCAACAAACAAGGTATCTTGGGAAATGTAAAGGGACTATAAAAAGTACCTTTGAATACAGCCTTCTGATGGTATCGCTTTAACAACTTTGGGACAGTATCAGTGAGCTGAGTCAGGATTTCCAGGACTCCAGTGGAGAAGTAGTTGAATTCATTAGACTGCTGACCCAAGAGGCAGGGGATCAAAAATTAATTACATAGAACTAAATGAACTGAGGGATAATTGTAGTTTTGTTTAGAATATTGATGATATTGTTTTAATATTCTATTTGGGGGATATAAAAGTAAGCCCTTTCTCTTTCTTCTCTTCTATGTATAACTCATTACAATTTGGTAGACTCTGTGTTGTAAATTGAAATAAAACATTTATAAATGATACTATATTCTCTCTGTGTAGCCCATCCAGAATTTGGAATCACTTACTGAATATCTTTATTTTCAAGGCACTGTGGTCTTTTGCATAGGTTCAGTAAGTACCTGTCCTCCTTTTTACTCGGACCTGACTGGAAACATTGGTTATTTAATCAAGGGATGCCATATTTGAGAAACATGCTCATTTAATCAGAAATGACTAAATCCTTTACAGGAATTAAGATTTATTTATGAAGCCATCATGGGAAAACTGACCAGGTGCCTACCTGGTTTACAGGATCCCAGCCTACAGATGAGTAAGTAGTGTCCCCTCCTGGCAGGCATAGGAAACTCACAATATGGAGGACCTGGAGAAGAAAGAAATGTCCCTAAATTATTAAATGATGCCAATGAAATCTGGTGGTGAGTAATTGCCTTGATTTTCTTGTCTCAAATGGTTTTTAAAAGTTCAATCTGATATTCCTTGTGAAAACATTCAGCAAAGCAAATTTAAGAGAGCTTATATGGCAAATTCACACTCTTGCTGCTCCAATATAAATAATCAGGTCAAACCTAATGAGATTAATCTTATTTTGTGATCAAGAATTTTTTTAAATTGTTTTTACTTAAAATGGGTAGATTGTAGGGGGAAAAAAAGTGTTCTATTGCGAGTTTAGCTAAGCTACTCCATGGTATTGCTGTATCAGCATCCATTTTGTTTGGCCAAGTGGCCTGTGGGGACCTTCAGCTGACACTAGCCCTTTCATACAAATGTGTGCCACATGCAGAGCTCCAGAATCACACGCAAATGCAGGTTCCTAATATGACTTCTTTGTGATCAGCCCTTGTGATCAGTAGTCTCTCCCGCCTCCCAGAGCCTTCCCCTTGTGCGCTCCTTCGATTAGACCCCCATGGAGCTTACCAAAACCTCCCTAACTTTGGCTTGAAAGGACCAATCCAGCCTTAGCTTGGGAACCCCAAAACACATCTATAAGCAGACTCTAATAAAGGCATGTACCTGAGGTCCTGCTCTCTTTCTGCCTGCACCCTGCCTTCACCTCCCCATGTGGCCCCTTGAGGGGACTTGTGGAGGCACTTCTGGAGGCAATTTCTCTTGTGGTCTTTTGTTGAACTTTGGCTCATCATCGGACACCTTGTGCTCTACTTAATAGATGTTAACAAGGTCATAACATGTTCCAGTGGAAAGCTATACATGCTCTTTATCAGATTATCAGGTTATCAGGTTCTAGTCCAGTTAATTGTCTTTGACTTATTTCACGACTTCTTGTGAACAGTAATTAACTGAGAGATGTACATATACTATACTGTCTGTTAGTGATTGTATTTGATTCCCCCCACTCCACCCCTGTGGAAAAAGTTTTCTTTATTTACAATTCTTGTCAATATTACTCCATATAAAGTTTGTGATCTTTAACTTGTCCTTTGAACGAATTATAACATCTCCCTGATTCTCTCATATCATATGAGTAAACACATGCTCAGTTTTATATCTGTATGAGAGTCATGATTTTATCTTTTTCTGAAAATTATCAAAACTGTATATTATTTCCATATCTATGGAAAATTAAAACTGATAGAAATATATTTAAAAATTGAATAATTTTAACATGACATTTTTAACTTAGGGCAGATTAATTCAACAAAAATAAGTAATATAGAGATTACCCAAATAGCTTCATTCAATGAGTGGTTCAAACTATATATCTTACCAATAGAGAATACACATGGTTTTCAAATGTCCATGGAAGATATTTAAAATTTATCTACTAAAACATGAAGTTCAATAAATTTCCAAATTACACTGAAAACAATTAAATATTTTTAGGAAATATTATTTCCAACGTTACCCTTAAAATCAAAGAGGAAATCAAACTGTTACAAAAACAAATACAGAAAATATTTTAAATTTTAATATTGAGAGCAAATTACTTCTATAATTAGTATAGTTACAAATGTTAATGTGTGTTTTGTGAATATATGTAAATATATGATTGTAAACTTTTGACAGTAAATTTTTAAAAAATATGTATTGTCTCTATAAATACATGAAGAATAGCTGAATGCATTCAGTAAGTATTTAAATAGTTTCTCGTATTCACACAACTTTTTGTAGGCACACTGGAAGATACAAATATCTATACTTTATGGGGACTGCTGCTATACTATGTGTCACATTGTGGAGTAACACCCTTATGGGTTGCCAATGATTATACAGAATTTTCAAACCAAAGACTGAACTTAGTTTGAGATCAGGTAGCATGGAAGGCAAAGCTGGGCCAGCACATCTTGTTTCACAAAGAATGAAAGTATAGCAGGAAAAAAGCTATGTCAGGAGCCTAGTCAATGGGGAAGACACCCACATTTATCTATTAATATGAAAATCAATCTAAGATGCAAGCCAAAACCAGAAGCATCAGTGGATGTTGAGGCAAAGAAAATCAAGGAGCACATTTGAGATTTTGAAATAAAGTGAAAGACAAAAATGTACACAATTCTGATTGGTATGTCATCAGGGATTGATAAGACTCAATTATCTTTTTTCCCCCCATACTTCTCTCCCCACAACCAAAAACTAGAATGGAGTCTAAGCTTTGGGTGGTGTCAGTGATAGAGAAGTTTGGTTCTGCGTAAGACCGTGGCAGATGCCATAATCAATTCTCTGGCCCACGCTTACCCTGAGTCAGGTGACTTTTTACTTTGCTATGGTGAACATACCAAATGCTCACATAAGGCATCAAGATTATCTTCCTCCATTACTAGTAAAAGATAACAAGCGATAGATGCATGTAAGATGAGCTTCTGGCAGATGGTGGAGTCATCATTAGAAACAGGCTGATTTAGGGATGCCTGGGTGGCTCAGTCAGTTAAGTGCCTGCCTTCAGCTCAGGTAATGATCCCAGGGATCCTGGGATTGAGTCCCACATTGGGCTTCCTGCTCAGCGGGGAGTCTGCTTCTCCCTCTCCCTCTGCCTGCCACTCCTCCTGCTTGTGCCCTCTCTCTCTCTGACAAATAAATAAAATCTTTAAAAAAAAAAAGAAAATAGGCAGATTTAGAGAAATGATACAATCAAAGGTGGACAGTAATGGTTATGACAGTAGCTAAAAAGGTGAAGGACCAAAAGAACCTGTAGTCAAACTCCCTGTGTTTTCTCTTACATAAAGAGCTACCTACCTGTTACTGGTCTCTTTATAACTATGAAATCACACTAAAAAGGCATTTGTCTATTGGAGAAACAGTAAAAGATGATGGCTGAGAGGTACTGAACTGTGTGGATACAGTTTGCATGACAAAATATTTGTGGTGAGCATGCTTAGGACATTGTTAAAATAAAATTCTTCCAGATAATTATTATTTTTTTTAAAACAATGTGTGAGTGGTGTATTAGGTCCAGACACCTACTAGATGGGCTCACCAATGGTTTATCATTGTCCTTAATTGGTAGACCTCTTAATAACTGTTTTAATCACCAGTTAAGGGCAATGATAACCCCTGAGTGGGTCTTTCCAAGAACATGGGTTTCCAGTGACTGAGCATTTCTTGGGATGTCTGGTTGTATTCTCTCCTCTGGAATCAAATTCACTAATCCATGGCATAAAGAAGCATATTACTCAGTGGTTAAATGCTGTCACTCAAGAAATCCTCTAAGATTGACCAGAACATGCATCTCTGCTGCTCTCCTTCCCTACTAACAATAAAACATCCAACCACCTCATCTATCCAGGTAGCTTCTGGCGGCAGGCTATATCCAGAAGTGGAAGCTGGCTTCCAGCCATTCCAGGACCTGAATAGTTACAATATGCCACACAGGAATCCGTAATAAAGACTGTCGGTCAGGCATCTGACTCCAATTGCTGGAGAGAGTTTAGGCCATGTAAAACTGTAGCTCCCGAGAAGATTCATAGTGTTTGGTGTCTTCATAGGGAAATAGCAAATTGTAATCCGGCAAATCATTTCTCAACAAAGGCCAAGATTACTGTATTTCCTCCCACTACTCACAGTATTTCCTCTCCAGCCATTGGCTCCAAAAAAATGAATAAAAATCTCACTGGGGAAAAACAAACAACCAGGAACTGGAGAGAAAAACAATTATAGCATCCAGAGCAGACAGCTTAAAATAATAGTAATAAAACTGTTGTAAGAAATGGGCATTTTCTTGAACATCAAACAATAAAAATAAAGTGTTAATGGAGAATCAATTAGAAAATTAAACAATTAGACAAACACATGAAAAGTCTGCCAGAAGACTGGGATGGGAGTTTACAGTAAAAATATTCAGTAGATGAATTTAAGTGTTGAGACATGTGGTTGATTAATGTCCCCCGTTCTTCTTTTTCTGTATTTATGCCATTTACCACATGAATCTGTCCCTCTCAGAAAATAAGGGGCATCTATTTTCTCACCACTGAAATCCAGGCTGAGCTTCTGGGTGGCCAGCAGAATGAAGCGAGAGTGATGGTGTGCCAGGTCTGCATCGAGATCTCAAGAACCTGAGGTGTTCGCACTTGTACTTTTGCTCCTCTGTCTTCACTATGAGCACATGGCCTCCTGGAAAATGCAGCGTGTAGAGTACAGCAAGTCACCAGTCATCTAGCCAAGATCATCCTAGGTCAGCCAACTCCGAGAGGACCTGCAGACATACAGAAGTGAGACCAGAGGAACTACCCAACTGAGCCCAGCCTAAATTACTGAACTGCAAACTTAAGAGCTGAATAAATATGTGTGTGTGTGTGTGTGTGTGTGTGTGTATTATATGCCACTGAAGTTTTGTGATTGATTTTATTTATTATGCAGCTTTACATTGACTGGAGATAACTTATATGAAACATGAATGGATGACCCAGAAGATCAAGTAGAAGAAAATGTAGGAAAAAAAAATGATGGAAAGCATGAGGAAAAAGTATGTGGAAGGCAGATATTCAGGAGCCCTAAAATGCCAATAATAGGAGTTCCCCAATATTGAAGAAGAAAAATTTAAACAGGGAAAGAAGACAATGTTTATCAAAATAATAGAAAATAGTTTTCCTAAACTGAAAAAATTGTGCAGTTTGAAATATCACTTAATTTCAAAGCAGCAGTAAATAAAAAAACACATGCCTTACCATATCTTATCAGTATTCTGAATCAAATAATAAAGAAAAATCTTGCAAAAACTCTTTGCTTTTTTAAAGAACAAAATATAGAGTACCTGCCTGGGTGGCTTAGTTGGTTGAGAGGCTGACTCTTGGTTTTGGCTCTGGTCATGATCTCAGGGTCCTGCGATTGAGCCCCGCATGAGGCTCCGTGCTCAGCAGGGAGTCTGCTTGAGGATTACCTCTCTCCCTCTGTCTCTGCCCCTCCCTTTCCTCCCCCAACTTGTGTGTGCGTGCACACGCACTCTCTCTCTCTCTCAATAAATAAATCTTTAAAAAAAGGAAAAAAAATATTTACAAAGGTAAAAGGAATCAGACTGACATTGGAGTAGAAGTTAAAACAGGGTTGGCAAAAATCGCTCATGGGCTAAATTCTACTGTCGTCTGTTTTTGTAAAATTTTACTGAATCATAGTACACCTACTTGTTTATATATTGTCTGTGATTGCCTTTGTGCTATGACTACAGAGTTGAGTAGTAGAGACACAGACTGGTCTGCAGAGCCCAAACTCTTTATTATCTAAGTCTTTACATAAAAAGTATGATGATAGGCATAGTGGAAAGATCATTTATGCTCTATTGAATTAAAGGACTTTGAACCTTGTAATCCTATCCCTGGACAAGATATCATTAACCTATTGGATCAAAAAAAAAAATTAGTGTGAATATGCAAAAATTCAGAGAATATATTCATCAAGTTCCCATAAGAAGAAATGACCTGAGGAGGAACATTAAACACCAAATGAATTGAATCTGAAATCTCAATGTAGAGGAAGTATTAAATGAGCAGGAAATCATAGACAAAGAGCTTTGCAATAAATATAGTGAAAGCTAAACTGATTATGAGAGATTATTACATACAATGTAATTAGTAAGTATGGATTTGTGAAATAGAAAAAACAGAGGGCAAGGAAAAATATAGTAATAACATAGTTATATAAAAGTACTAAAATATTTCAGCAGAACCCAGGAGTTATAAAATATCAAGGAGTGGGGGAAACAAAAGCATTCTAAACTTTCCTGTAAGGGATGAGGATCTTGATAGGGAAAAAAATAAAAAGCATTTGTTACATGTAATAATGTATAAATGAGCATGATTAACATTGCAGGGAAAGTAAGGAAAGCAACTACAGGAATGAATAGTCAATAAATCAGTCAAATTTCCAATCTAACAGGGGAAAAGTAGAATGAACAGTAACTAAATGAAATAAGTTAAAATGAGGAAAAATAAAATGAGAGCATAGCAGAGTAAAGTAAGTGGTAACATTAAACAGTGTGGTATCAGTTTCCATTTTCATCTCAAGTAGGCAGAAATCTCAGACTGAATAAAATGTAAGCTTTTGGCTATATATTGCTTGTAAAAATACTTTAAACAATGTAATAAAAAAGTTTGAAAACAAAGAGATAGAAGAATATTCTAGGCAAATGTAAACAAAACAAAGCAGGAGTATTAGACTTAATACAAAAGAAAGTGGGATTTAAGGTTATAAGTACTGAAGAGGATGCTGAAGGACATTACACAAAGATAAAAGGAACAATTTATGAAGAAGATATAAAAGCCATAAAGTTGCATGAACCAGGAAGATAGCAGCTAAATATATAAAGCAAAATATTAGAAATGCACATTGACCTTGATAAAAATGCAATTATGGGAGAAGATTTTATTACACCACAATCAAGAATTGCACAGATATAATAGACAAGAAATAAGTGAGGGCACAGAGGCATAGAATAATACAGTCAATAAACTAGATTTTATGGGTGGGTATACACAAATATACAATATGTACATCATTGGATCCTACAAGAAGAGAAAAGACATTTCTCCTTATATTTAGGACATATTTACAGGAATCATTCACATCCTGTCCATAAGTAAAACATTTTCAAGAAGAAAATTTTTATAGTCTATAATCTCTGATCATAACCTAATTTAATTCTTAATATAAAATATCTTTCAAATATTAATTTCTTACAAATTAAGGACTTTTTGTCTGAATACTTCTTGGAGCCAAAGAAAAGACAAAACTGAAATTACAGTCTAGAAATTTAAATTCTCCTATGTTGGTTATGATTATTTGGTTAAAGGTATCAGAGGTCCCAGGATCAAATTGCTTTAATAATAATCCTCTAAAACAAGGAATCCTGAGATGGGACACTTCAAGGATTACTTCAGCTGTTAAGTATATCATCAGGGCGCTGTGTTTTTTCGGATTGATCTGCCACGCCATTCTTGGTTTATAGGATTCATTCTCAGTTCTCTCTCTCTCTCACTCTCGCAAGTTTGCAAGAGGTCTGCCTTATTTCCAGGTATTGTATTCAAATGTGCCAGCATCCACTGGATTAAGAGACCATTTCTTTCAGCATTTGTTTATAAGAACAAATAAACCCTTTGCTAAAGTCCCCCGATAGACGTCCATTCGCATCTCATTGCCCAGAATTTGGTCCCATGCCCAAGTGCAAACTATACACAAGTAAAGTAAATTTGATCCATAGTTTAATTACATTAGTTAGGATTACTTAACTGGGTTAAATGGGCATAAGGGAGGAATGTGTGTTTCTTCCTTTTTTTTTAAGATTTCATTTATTTATTTGAGAGAGAGAAAGAGTAACAGAGAGCATGAGTGGGGTGAGGGGCAGAGGGACAAACAGACTCTCTGCTGAGCAGGGAGCCCGATGCGGGGCTCGATCCGGGGACTCCGGGATCATGACCTGAGCCTAAGACAGGTGCTTAACTGATTGAGCCACCCAGGCGCCCCAAAATGTGTTTAATAGACACCCCAAAATGTCTGCTGAAACATCTTACCACAGCCAGAAGGAAACATGTAAAACTATTTTCAAAATTTATTAATTTTAAGGGATGTCAATAAATTCATCCTAAGAGTTTTGAAAGAATACAATGCATAAGTCAAAAGATAGTATAAAGATAATAAAAATAATCAACAAATGAAAGTTAATGAAAGAAAAAATAATAAAAAAATGAAAGGTTAATACTAAAAGTTATTGTAGAACCAAAGTTATCCTAGTACCAAAGTTTCACGGTTGTTTAATCTAACCATTGGAAAACTGATAATCCCAATGTTATATAAATTATCCCCCACCGTGAGTAGGATACCAGACCTTAACAAAAGTAATAAAAGTAATGTATAAAACAGAAATGTAGAGATAGCTCACTCTTACTTAGGAATATACATGTAAAATTCTAACAAAAAATGGACAAAGTGAATCTAGACAGATACCAAAGACTAATGCTTCAAAAAAATTAGATTTATTCTGGGAATATAGCAGTAAGCCTGTATTTTAGGAGGCTATCAACATAATGAATGGACAAAATGTCTATGATCATATTAATAGTCGCTAACAAAAGTCATCTAGTAATCAAAACAAAACTCAACTCCCTGATATGTTCACAGGACAAATCTAAAACAAAGCTATAATGAAAATATAAAAATAAAGTGATTAAAAAAAACTTATACAAGGCAATACTGTTATAAATAAATAGAAATTATAAAAAATACTAGAATTCACATAAAAAGCATCAATAAACGGGCACCTGGGTGGCTCAGATGGTTAAGCGTCTGCCTTCAGCTCAGGTCATGATCCCAGGGTCTTGGGATCGAGTTCCGAATCGGGCTCCTTGCTCAGCAGGGAGTCTGCTTCTCCCTCTGCTGCTCTCTCTCTCTCTGTCAAATGAATAAAATCTTAAAAAAAAAAACCAACAATCAAGAAAAAAGGCACTTTATAAAAACTTAAGTTATGACTACCACTGCATCAAATAACAGCAGCAACAAACACAAAGCAAAAATTACATGAAATATAAGGAGAAAGAGAAGAAAGATAGAAATATGGGGAGAATTGTACTGGTCTGAAATTTTATTTCACTGATGTTCACTCCAGAGTCTATAAAAAAGAAGTAAAGGTAAACATTAAAAATATAATCTACAAGGAAAGTATTTTAATTATATAAACAACTGTTGCATATTATATCATAAATAAATAAAATATGATATAGAAATTTATTGTATATAAATAAAACTGCATGTCATATATTTATATGTATATTATTACATATAAGAATCTCTGTATCTTGAAAATAGAGGGAGGCTATGGCTTTTTTTCCCCCAAATTTCATGAACATCACAAAAATTGATGGGGCACCTGGGTGGCTCAGTAGGTTAAGCATCTGCCTTCGGCTCAGATCATGATCCCAGAATCCTGGGATGGATCTCCATGTCGGGCTCAGCTTCCCCCTCTCCCCACTGCCCATGCTCTCTCTTTCTCGCTATTTCTCTCTCAAATAAATAAAATCCTTAAAAAAACTGAATATATGTATATATTCAAAAATCGATTATATATATATAATGCCACAGAGAAAACTTTAGTAGATTTTTAAATTAGAAATATTAAAAATTGTGTTTTTATACAAAATAAAATTAAAATTAATACCAAAAAGTCAACAGGACCTCCAACTAAAAATCAGTACCTTATCAATACAAAAATAATATAAATATTCAACTCTTGGGACAAGTGAAAGTAGAAACTGGCTTTGTGAAATTTCTAGAAAATAACTGTATTAAAAGAATTAAGTACAATAGCCTATAGAATGTAGCTTTGGAAGGACTCAGAAAAAACAGCTTTGTAGCTAAAAAAATAGAAGATAGTATAATGATAAAGAGATAAATTAATAAGACTACTATGCAACCTATTCAAGAAACAAGGTAGGAATATTTTAAGTACAACAATAAAAAGGAAGTAATACAAATAAAAACTGAGATCAATGGTCAGCTCCCTGCAAAGACTACCAGAATAATCTGTTGATTAAGCAAAAGCTAAGTTCATTAAATGATTGTGGAAAGAGAGAATACAACCTTGACTGAGTCTTAGTAATATCTAAAAATGGGGAGGTCAGGGGCAGAGATGCATAGGGTTTTGTAGTCTGGGATCAAGTGGTTTAAGATGGGTCTGTCCAGGTGGGTAACTAGCTCCAGGAACTTCCTGAAGCTAGTAATGAAGTTATTTATTAACTTACAGCCTTATCTTCCTGGGAAAGAATTTTTTTGAACTAACAGTAAAGTCATTCCTGATAATTAAGCTATATGAAAACAAGTGGTTTCAGTTCTCAACCAAAAATATCCCAGAAGATAAAAAAATTCTTACTAGATTCCTTTCTAAATCTGAAGAAGAAAATATGGGGAAAAAAGCAGTATCTCTTACCGGTATCACATTTGAAGGATAAACTAATGGTTCATAAAATGTTCCAGAACATAGGCAAAAAAGTACATCTATCATTTTATTTTTATGAAAGTATAATGTTACTATTAAAACCCTACAACTGCAAAATTTCCACACACCAACCTTACTTATGTGTTTATGCAAAAACTTAAGTACAATGTTGAAAACAGAATTCAGCAAAACATTTAAAAAATGATGACTAAGAAGGATTTATTCTAAGAACATAAAAACAATTCAATATTGGCCAATCTATTAATATAATATATCTTACTAATAATCTAAGAAGAAAATTTGTATCTCTGCAGATGCTGAAAAAGCATTTGACACCAACAATTCTTATAAATATCTTCAATATCAAAGCAAGAAATTAACACTATCTTAATACATCCATCTCACCCTTAAAACCAGCATCATGCTAACGGAAAATATTGCAGTTTATTAAAATGTTAAACATATAACTGCCATACAACCCAGCCATTCCACTCCTAGTTTCCCTCCCAAAAATAAATGCATTTGGTCAAAGACTTGTACAAGAATGTTCACAGCAACTTCATTTGTAATAGCCCAAAACTGGACACAACCCAATAATCCACCAAGAAGTGATTAAAGAAATTATAGTAGATTCATGTAATGGAATACAGTACAATAAGGAATGAACTATTGATGCACACAAAAATGGGGATAAGCCTTAAAATAATTATGCTTACAGAAAGAAGCCAAGCCCTCTCTCCAAATGGGTGGACACTATATGATTCTATTTACATGAAACTCTAGAAAATGCAAATTAATCTAAAATGCCAGAAAGTAGATCAGTATTGTTGTGGTTGTTTCTGTTTTTATAGTTGTTTTTTTAAACCACAGGATACTGTCAGATTTATTACAGAGTGAGTGTGTGCCCATTGGGGGAAGTGAGGTCACCTGGTGAGAGGCTGCCCAGGGATGGCTGCAGGTTCTGCAGGGCCTTTCAGAGCCTGAGTCTCTGGTTGTTTGGGAAGCTCTGTCTTCTGTCCCAGCCCAAGGTAGGCAAGGCAGCCACTGATGGAGTAGTTTTCATAATTCACAGGGTTTGGTGATGGGCATGGAATAGGTGTAATTCCCACACGTGAAAGCTGTGCCCATTGCAGGGTACTCAGGAAGCGTGGCTAGAGGGACAAAAAGCTCAAGGGATCCCCACCGCCAGAATCAACACCTTGCTAGGGCTGGGAGGGATGGATTACAAAGGGCATGAAGTAGCCTTTGTGGGGAATGGATATGTTCATTATCTTGATTGTGGTGATGGTTTCACATGCGTATACATGTGTCAAAGTTACCAGTTGTACATTTTAACTGTGTGCAAGCTATGTCAATTACACCTCAATAAATCTGTTTAAAAATTTTAGGTTTGAATAACCACAGATGGCTAGTGGCTACCATGTTTGAGTATGGCTCTACACTGATGTGTTAGCAAAGTGTGTGTAACTAGGAAACGCAGGCAGCAGGTCAGAATAAAATCAAGCAAACTCTACTTTGCTTCGGTGAGATCCGTTAAAGGCCTACTTTCTCTCCTGTGTATTTCTAGTTGTATAGCTCTAAAGGTCTTAAAAAAGGAGCAGAATGGCTTATTTTCTGCTCCTTGTTTGCAGGAAGCTTATCATCTAATCATGAAGGTATGAAACTATAAAATAACAACTTGAAAGAAGATATCGTCAAAGGATCAACAGAGGAGGGATTACTGCTTCCATTTCCTGGCGAAGTGCTAATCAAGTTCAAAGTGCCCTAAGTAGAGTCTGAAATGATCTGAAAAATTTTATGAATGTGATAGGACATAAGTGGATCTGGAACAAGAACGATAGAGCAATCAAAGGTGGGCAGGATGGCATGAAGAATATTTACAGACAAGAAAAGCTGGTCATTAGTTTTGTCTGATTACTGCCTCTTAACCTTCTTTTTTCCTTCTCTTCTGTCTTCTCTCAAATAACACTGACTCCTTTATGTACTGTTATAAAAAGAACACCATATTAGAAGCTAAAATACTTTTGTTCTAATCTCTTTTCCATCACTTATTTGCTGTGTCTTTGGGAAAGTAGCAATCTCTTTACACCTCAGGTTCTAAGGTGGAAAATATATGTACGTAGTAACACCTGCCCTACTTATTTTATAGGTCTGCTGTGAATATGAAGTGAGATCATGAATATAAAAGTGCTTTGAAAATTGTCAAGTGCTTTACAAGAGGAAGGGATTATTCTTTGCCTTTATAGAAGCGAAGGTTTTATTTCTAAAAGCACTTAAAACAATTTGAATATTTACATAATAGCTACAAAAGTGCACTCATGGCAGCAAGAAACGGGGAAAACTGAGATTTCCACTTCTAAATTCCTTTATTATCCACAGCAGCCCCCTCATTGTCCTGTACAAAGTGAGTACTAAGTAATTTTTGATTACATAGTTTTGATTCTACATTTGATTACTGAATGCCTTACTTATGAGACACTTTTCCTAAATTATCTTCTAGTGTTAAGAATCTTTTCATGTGACTATGTTAACTTCTAAATTTAGTGGGAAACTTTTGAAGAATATAAGAACCAGGGTATATATAAATTAAAAACACCAAGAGTCCCACCGAAATTCTAAAAATGGCAGACCTTTAATAAATGAAACTTGCAGGCCTAATAAATGAGTTTCTAACTAGATGAGATTAATGGAAGATCATATATTTGCTTAGCTTTCTGGAAGCTCTAACATTTGAATTCAAACAAATATTCAAAATAAATAGACTAGTTGCATTTGCAAAGTTATTAAAAAGCCCAATACCAAGGACCCTTTAAAGGACGAATTCCTACATTTCTCCCCACAATTCTCTGCAGACAACAACTTCAGTTAACCAAGAGTGACTTCCCATTTCCTTAACAAACAACCTTTACAAATGTGCAATTTGTCTTTTGAAGAAAGGCACATATTTAGAAAGCTCTTACTGTCAGTAGAAAAAAAATTGAAGGATAGAAACAAGGCATTCTACACCTGATAAATTGAATTATTCGGTTTCTCTTTTTCTCTTCAAAACCAACAGGCTAGGCTATGTTTTCCAGTTGCATGCTGAGTTCAACAAGATACAGTGGTAACCTAGAGTTTATGCTGCAGGACCCGAGGCACGGCGTGAGTGAGCAGAAGCTTGAATCTCTTCCTCTCCATCCCAACTCTGAATTGCAGATGGTATTTGGAATGGAGTCTAGGGTATTTGACTTTCAGTTCTCAGCACTAACCATTTCATGACCCTTATTCATCACACTACTCAAAATGAGACATTTAATTAAGTGTGCTCAGATTTTAATACTCCACTTGATTGGCTATAAACCCAGGAACGCGTGCAGATCGTATTGTGCTCCTCTCTGCTATCTTTTGCACCATACATTACTTTTCATGTGAAGCCATAACTGTATGCTCCATTATGAGTGCTTCTGTTGGAAATTCAGGCATTCTCAATCCACTTCCACAGCAGGATGCTCGCTACAGTCAGACAAGCAGACTAGACTTCTGACATTCTTGTTAACATTTCTCATGAAACTTTGTAATACTGGAACTCTCTGACAATGCCGAAAATGAATCACAGAGCTGTGTTTCCCTACCCGCGTCTATTATTTTATCTAAAACACTTTCATCTTCTTAACTTCACTTTGGAAATGCTCTATTTATTTGGAGTTAGAGTAGCTTTCATTCTTTGGGAAGGGCCACTATTAACCCACTCTATCTTACCTCATAGGACATTCCTGATCATCTATGCTCTAACTCGAAGGGAACATTTGTTAGCATGTACAAAAGATAGTGGACATCACTGCCGTGGCGGGGGGGGGGGTCCTCTCCTTTCAACCCGTGTACTGATTTAATTGGACCTAACACAAAGTGACTGTGTTTATGTTTGTAAATGTCACTTTTACCCACCATGTATACAAACTGTTAAGATTAATTTCCTTCATAATAGGGGCTATGGCAAGCTCAAAGAGCAATGGCTTTGGAGTCAGAGTTGTCTGAATCCCAGCTCTGGCACTTGCTAGCTATCATATGTGATCTCAACACTATACAAAACTATTAAGTTTTCTGGAATTCAGTTTCATCATCTATAAAGAGGGAATAATAGTACTTACTATGTCAAAGGGCTCTCATAAGGATCATGCATATGTTTATGTGTATTATATGTGTAAATATTATGCTTACATTATTATGCCTTTATCATCCCACTTCACAGCAATTACCCCTCTCTCTGACCTTCTATAGGGATTCCATTGAACTCACTCTTGTGGTTATTTACATTCCATTTAACCATTAGCAACAAAGCTTCAATATCCAAGTACATTGAAAACTATTAGAGACATATGATATATGGCTCTCAACATGATAATCACTCATGATTAATCTGTGGGCTGTCAGAAAGCTCAAGGTAAAGTGAAATGATACCTAGGTAATTGAAAAACACAATTTTGGAAATTATATAATATCTCCCCCTTCCTCACTAGCCCTCGGGACTTATTAAATTAGTGGGCCAATAGTCTACTTTCCTCTTATAGATACAGCTTACCTTATGAAGACAAAACTGTAGAAGCCCCTGAAAAAAGTAGATTGCTGCATCTTGGTTTCAGGATCACAGTAGCTTAAAATGAATGAGGACAACACGTCACAGTGAGATCAGGCTGGGGAAAACTTAGTTTTGTTTTTCTTTCTCCCACAATGCCTGGGAGTTCAATGTCATCTGGAGTCACAATGAGGTATAAGCAGAGGGAGGCAGCACTGAGCTGTCAGTGCCAGCCAGGGATGGCGGGTGTAATGTAGATACAGAAGTAGCCTCCATGGGGACTACAAGCAGACAGCATGTGCAAGAAGACCTACGGACCCCTGAGCATACTTAGCCTCCCTACCTACATATTCTCAAGCAATGCATAACTGTAAACAAGAAGCAGCAACTCTTGGGAAATCTTCGTCCCTCCACTAGAGGGTAACAGGAATTCTCTGAAAGGCAGTCACCTGTGGGGGAACATATACAAATAAGATTTAGTGGAGCTCAGATTTGAACAACAGAGGTCATTCACCCTGAAGCACATTTCCCTCCATTCCTACTTTCCCTAAACCAACTAATGGATTCAAGATACACTCTGGAGCTTCATATATTTTTATCATTTATATTAGCCAAGACGGCAGTATTCCAGATGGATATGAGCTAATAGAAAACCAACCAACAAACAAAACAAATAGATAGCTAGCATCATCAGTATCATTAAAAAAGTCACAAACTGGAACAATGTATACCAAATGAAAAATTAATAACCACCTTTTAAACTAGCATAACAAACATCCTGATGAGATCAAGGTAATATTTGGCAAAAAAATTTTTTGAATGAAAATAAAGAATTCAATAGTTTAATTGAATAGCAGTGTGTATAAAGCTGGATAATCAATTAATAAATTTAAATATAAGATCAAGGAACACTTTGACATATGAAGAAAGCATAAAAACTGCAACTATAGAAGCAAAAATAGAGGAGATAGAAATGGAAATGTCAACATTTAAAAAAAATGTTTCACAGAAAGAAAGAGGAAAATGCATTTGATAAAGGGAAAAGTATTTGAAGAAAAAAATACTAATAATTTTTCAGAATTAAACAAAGATTTTTAAAAATGTAGACTAAAAGTATTCAACATTACCAAACAGGAGATGGGGGGCAGGGAAGGGGAAGGAACATCAACTTAGAAGTATTTGATTGAAACTTAAGAATGTCAAAGATAAAGAAAGAATTTGAAAAGTTTCCAGAATAAATGAGTAGATAATGTACAAGGAACAAGTGTGAGATTGATGACAAACTTCTAACCAGCAACACCAAAACCAAGAATATGACAGAGTAACCTGTTCAAAATGTTAAGAGAAAAACAATAATTTCAATGTAGAAGTTTGCATCTGGCTCAACTCTTATTTAGTATTCCAGCAAGAAGACAACTAAATCCCAGAGAATGTCCTAAACTGTATATAAAAAGTAAGTAATGAATCAGAACAACTAGCACCTGGTTTAAACATTAGCAAATAACTCCACTGAGAGAATATAATTTTCCAATTAATAATATTATTCCTATCTTTCATGAGATTCTCCTGATAGGGATACATTTGATTAAAAAAAAAAAAAGTCCCAGCTGTTGAATTTCATTTTTGCATGAAATTAAACCACAAAATTCAAGCTGATTTTAAACAAGTGAAGAGAATTTCATATTCTAAATAAAGTGTAGCCTTCACAGTAGTCAGCTTTGTAGGTTCACACTTATGTCTGTGGTATTTACCTTTGAAGCAAGGTCAGAGCAAGAAACAGCAACAATAATAATAAAAATAATCAGATTAATTCTCTCCGTTACTTTTGGATTCAAAGTTATATCACTTAAAGTCACCCTCCTTCTAACTCTGGATTAATATATTTTTAATTATTTCCCCAAATCAAATTCACCTCCAATGGACAGAACACTTCACCATTGAGGATATCAAAAAGGTTCACACAGTAACCTTGAGAAAATTGTGAAGGTGCTAGTATGCACAAAAGCCATGTCAGTTTTTTCTATCTCCAAATCAGATTCATTCATGGCTTTCAGGCTCCTCTGATTCCAGACTTCAGATTATTCCTCCTCCTATCCCTGTTTATTCTGGCTTTCCTTTCAATGTCTAGTCTTCTGTTCCTGCCACATGGCAAATCCCTAACAAACTGATTCACATCAAGTTGTAGATGACAGCAGCTGACAATGCTATGTATCTTTTTTAGGACAACTATCATTAATATTAGGGAATTCAAATCTAATTGTGACAGGCATCGTACTTTGCTTATTCCTGTAGGCAGGAGGAGGGGTAGGCGATATTTAAATAGGGAGATAGAGAAGTTCTTGCGGGCTATGATCTCTTCACACACATTTGAATGAAAGGCTGGCTCAGGATTCATTTGTTTCTCCTTTCACAAACAAAATCATTATGGCTTGTGAGAAGCTGGTATTTTTGTCCATCTGTGATCAATCTCAATAGCTTGAGGGGATGAAAATCTAACACATGGTTACACAATCATTAGACTTGACACATAAGCAAGAGAGTCAGACACTCATTTACCAAAATGGATTGAGCAGAAAATCCCAGAGCATTCAATGCAAATGAACCGGGAAGTTTCCAAGAATCTAGGTCACTTTAAGCAATGGAGAGTAATGGGTTTCTGAAATCATCAATAGCACAGGTCCCCAAAATAGGAACTCACATAACCCATCAAATACTGAACTCCCGAATATGACCAGAACAGCCTGTTAAGACAAAGCTGAATTTATTGTCTACCGAGGTAAGGGTGACTACTGCCTTAAAAAGGGAAACAGGGTCACCTGGGTGGCTCAGTGAGTTAAACGTCTGACTCTTGATTTTGGCTCAGGTCATGATCTCAGGGTCATGGGATCCAGCCCTGCATCAGATTTCACGCTGGGTGTGGAGCCTGCTTGGGATTCTCTTTCTCTCCCTCTCCCCCTCCCCCTCCCCACCATGCTCCTGCATTTTCTCTCTCCAAAAAAAAGGGGGGGGGGATATGCTAAGCCACTATATTTATTGAAATTTTAATATCTGGTTAAGTGCAGAGAACTTATTAAGGTTGAGTAAGAATCATGACATAATAGTTTAGGATTGGAGTACATTTGAGGCAAGGGGTTAAAAGAATCTTGGGCTGTAAACTATCAGTTAATGCTTTCTGTTGAAAAGTTGACAGGTCTTTCCAAAGACTCAGGAATAAGCGATAAAGTCATTTGGAACTTTTATCTTTCTGGAAAGAGTCTCCTGGAATAGTAAAGTTATGCTAATGAAAACAAGATGATAGTCAAGTCATGTTTATGTAGACAGTAAATTGTGTGGCACATGGTTTCTCTTCAGGAATCTTCCCAATTTTTAGTAATCCACAAAAGTCTCATATACCAGCACATTGATTTTCATATCTTCTGAATCTTGTAAAGTTCCTCGTGTATGAAAACATCCAATAACTGATGAATAAATATAATAAATCAATTAAATTAATACTGGGGTGTAGATGACAGATAAAAGAACCTTTTTAAAAAGAATTTTTGCCATGAGAAGCAGTAGAAAGATTTATGGATCATGAAAAACGAGGGAAAGAACCACAAAGAATAAAAGTAATAACGATGAAACGAGGGAAGAAGAAAACACAATGTTTACATTTCTTAACTTCACCAACTGTCCAAGAAGCCTTTGCCTAAAACCACTATTGCTCCCTGGAGGACCCTAGAAATCAACTGTGGCAGTAGGTCTTTGGATGTGTCTTACGAAGTAGTGCTGTTGTTTCTCTGAGTTGAAGATTTCTTCCTAAGAAGTGAGGATGGAGAGCCTCTCTGTGTTCTCCATGTGTCAGGAGGGAGACTTTCAAGTCTAGTAATTTGGATTTTTCCTCTCTTCTCATTTCCTTTAAGAAAGCATAGATCCTTTTGGAAATATCTAGAGGTACTATATATCTGACTTTGAATTTTTACAAATAACCAATGAACTTGGATTATCCAACCTGAAAAATATGAGTTGAAGCCTAGTGGAAATCAGATATATGATATCCTGTAATCCAGATAGTGGGCCCAGAAGATAAATACTCTGCGTGTATGTTTTAAACAAGAAACATGAAAGGAGTTAGGAAATAAATTCATCTTCTACTTTAAATTCCCTATTTTGAAAGTCTTTATGGGAATAAGAATAATGATTAGAGGGGGAGAGAATTTGTGAATGTGTAAAATAGATACCCTTGTTCACTAGGCTTTGCACGTAAGCAAATGCCACAGAGCCCAAATTGGGAAAACCCTTGGAATGTGAGCCAGGTCCAAGCACAGTCTCTTAATTCCAGTTCAGTCTGAGAGATGTGGGCTGTTCAGCTACATATTTGTGCAACTCAAGTAGTTAAAAATTACCAGAAAGCATCCTCTTCTAACACCTAGTCTATATGGTGGATTGTTCTGATGGGAGTTCAATAGAAGTGCACAACGTAGATTTCTTCCATGTTCAAGTTAGGGCAGCCTATGACATTTCTAGAGCTGCAGGAAACACCAGTCCAGATCTAAAATATATAAAGAACCAGCTGGAATTTTCAGGTGAAGTGTCAGTCTGTACATGAAACTCCATCCTTAGACCTGAGAAATCTCAGCCTTTGTCTCAACTCCATTCTTTAGAGAACCTGCCCTCGCCTGTATCATAAAGTGAGGAGTCCATGGGTTCAGGCAGAATGTGCATCAATAGCCCACACCCTTCACTTTTGGATAACTCTCCAGATTGCGGGACCCTGGAATTTCCTGCCCAACGAATCCTGGGCTTGCTCCAGGGTCTGTGCCCCACTCTATCCTGGCTCCCCACTCCTAGTGCCACACCTTGGAACTAGTGTACACTCCTAGGCTCAAGGAGTGACCAAGAGACCACCTTTTGCAAAGGGTGTACAGAGCCTGGACATGCAGGCTGGGATACTCACAAACGTGGATATAAGCTTTCTGACATTTTAGGATCAGGTCAGGAGTGGGGGTGGGGGAAGATGGGAAGAAGGAAAATGGACAACTGTGTGTCAGGAACCAGGAAGATGTGTCTCCACTTACCATGCTCCTGTTAAACTCCAAAGAATTAAAGAATTCTCAGTTGAAACTTGCTCTTTCCGGTCATTATGAAAGCATAGCTGTCAAGGCTGGAGAATAGAACATGGTTATTTAAAACTGAATGGGGAGAAATCAGAGGGAGACAAACCATGAGAGACTCTTGACTCCAGGAAACAAACTTAGGGTTGTGGAAAGGGAGGTGGGTGGGGGGGGTAACCAGGTGATGGAAATTAAGGAGGGCATGTGATGTGATGAGCACTGGGTGTTATATGCAACTAATGAATCACTGAACATTACATCAAAAACTAATGATGTATTATATATTGTCTAATTGAATTTAAATAAAAAAAGAACATGGTTATTTAGTATTTTATTAGTTTGATTTATAACTTTTAAATGTCTGCATGTAAGGAGTGTGGACCTAAATTTCTACTCTATTCTCAGGCCCTGCACATGTTAGAGGTTAGCCTGAATGGTGTGTGTGTGTGTGGCGGGGGGGAGGGTGTGCGTGCATGTGCAGGTGATTGGGATGGCATTGGTTTGGGCAGTTTAGGTAGGAGGTCTTTATGTGTGAGATACATGTAACTCAAATCAGGGGAAGTATTTCTAGTGAAAATCTTACCTTTTTTTTTTTAAGATTTTATTTATTCATTTGAGACAGAGAGATACAGAGAGAGAGCGAGAGCATGAGCAGGGGAGAGGCAGAGGGCGAGGGAGAAGCAGGCTCCCCGCCGAGCCAGGAGCCAGACATGGGGCTTGATCCCAGGACCCTGGGATCATGACCTGAGCTGAAGGCAGATGCTTAACCATCTGAGCCACCCAGGCGCCCCTGAAAATCTTACCTTCTTCCAGAAATTAAAAGACTTTTCCTTGCTGTTAGAAAACAAATAGAGGAAATTGAATTAAGCCACGTGTGACAGAGTATTAGTCTAGAAGACTAATGGATGGTGGCAAGAATGGTAGTTAAGTGCTGGAATTAGGTCCCAGAGAGATAGTTAAGTCTTTGTCAAAAGAGGTTGATTCTTATCATACATCATTCATGTTTGGTTTTTACTATGGGAAGAGGGTAGATGCCTAAAAGAGCTTTTAGGATTTGTATAGCCTGAGGCATCTCTAACTGAGTTAGTTCCACTGAAAACATAATCCATCTATCACTGGATTTATATAAGCATGGTTTATTAATTTTTTATTCTATGTAGAATTTTATATAGTAGTCCCCCTGATCTGCATGGATTACATTCTAAGACCCCCAGTGGATGCCTGAAACTGAGGATAGCTCCCAACCCTAAATATAGTATGATTTTATATATATATATATATATATATATATATATATATATATATATATATACTTATGAAAAGGTTTAATGTATAAATTAGGCAAAGTAAGAGATTAACAATAACTAATAATAAAATTTGATAATTATGACAATACACTACAATAAAAGTTATGTGAATGTGGTCTCTCTCTGTCTCAAAATATCATATTGTACTATATTTGCCCTCCTTGTGCAGATGAGAGATGATAAAATGTCTAAAATTTGATGAGATGAAATGAGGTGAATCACATAGGCATTGTGATGTATTAGGCTACTATAGGCCTTCTGACTGTATGTCATAAGCAGGATCACCTGTTTCTGGACTGTGGTTGACCACAGGTAATTAAAATCTGCAAATATCCAATTTTCTGTTTCAGAAATTTTTTCAATTTTACTAAGAAAATGTGTTTCCCTAAACTGTGCTATGTCCTGACATTAACAAAAAGTTCAAGCTTGCCTTTACTATATTGAGTGGTGATCCAGTAGCCTAGGTAGAAGCTGAGGACAAAGAATGGACAGGTGCATTGCAGTGTGGGCCAATTCTTCTTAGTCCATAAGAAGCAAAAGACCATAACTTCTAGAGCAAATGGTCTGAAAGGTCAACAGTAAACACAATAACTTCCTTAGCCCTGCTTCCCCCCACCCCAATTCTCTTAGTAACCCCGTGTCATGCTAATTCTAACGTGACATGCTTGACGTCAACGCAAGATTTTATATCTCCTAGGTATTTGATAAAACTAGTAGCTAGCAGTCCTGTGTATTCTTGTATACAAAGCCACCTTATCCCAAATAGAATACACAAGGAGGAAAGCAAAACAAAGCAAAAACAACAGAAATAAAACAGAACTTTCTCCTCCAAAGAATGTGTATATCGAAAGCAAAAAAGCTATAGTAGTCCATGAGAAATGACAGGCACTTAAAAAAATAGTGTTTTATTAAAAATTAAAGAAGCTATAAATGATTCTGAGAAACAGTGAGGCAATTTGAAAACACTTGTTAATATAATTACCTATGCAGAGGCAGTGGTCGGAATATAAATCTGTGGTTGCCTCAGATTACTTAGCTGGCAAAGTAAACCTTGTGGTGGAATTAATTTTCCCCTTTATATCTAAATCTTTGGTTTCTATATATATTGGAAGTTCCTATAATAAGACAAATGTCTCAGCAATTGTTGGAGCATAGGATGCAAATTGTCTAAAAACTCTTCTAATAGTAAACTGCCCTCACTGATTCCTTTACTCAGTGGTTTACCCCAGCTTTTTTAATTTTATTCCTTTGCATCCTTAAAGAAATCAAATTCAGGAGAGACCTGACTGTCATTAACCCTTCCCAACTGCTGGCTTTTCCAAGTGCTTTCAAATAGTCTCAGAGAAATCCCCTGTTTAGTAGTATGTACCACAATTAACTAGAAGGGCAAAGGATGCCGGCCATTGCTTTTTGTCAGTTACATGGAGTATCACATACGTGATGGGTTCTGCAGGGGGATAAACAGGAAATATGAGAGGGATACCCTACCCCTGTGAACCTTGGAGTCTGGCTGGACCACAGATGGAAACACAAGAAATGGAGAATTCTACTACTAAAAAATAAAATGAATGCTGAAACATAAAACATACACCTCTCTTCTCCCAGTTTCTATACATGCTCAATGCCCTCACCTTCTCGTCTCACTTCTGTCTAAACTGCCCTCAGATATTTCAGGGACATTAGGAAAATGTAAGTAAGACATTTTCTTAAAAAGCCAACTGTGAAAAATACAAGTTTTTAATTGTATAATCGGTATGTTCTCAAAACACGTATCTGGCTCCTGTTCTCTATCTTCACTTGGAGGTAGACATGTTTTTTTCCAGCTTATTTATTTAGCTATTTATTCATATACTGAGTATCTCTATCAATTCAGTATCCAATCTATGCCCATCACTCTGACCCATGCTGTGCACCCAGAGTGCAGGCTATAGATAGGGAAGATTAAAGGGGCTCCCAGGATGCCAAGTAAGGGGCATTTGAAGGTCAATGGACACAGATCTAGTATCACAGCTGAGAAGTAATATTAATTAAGATTTGGGTCGGTGAGAACATTTCGAGCCTGTATATTGACTAAAGCAGAGGGTCAAGGGGTTGAAAGAAAAGGTATCTATATGGACTCTAGAGGGCCAAATTAAAAATGTTAGCTGGCATTTTTCCACTCCTTCTCCAGGGTGCCATGGCTGTTAAAGTGGAATTGAAATGCATCCCTCCCAGTCTGGGAGCCATTCTGATCTGACAAAGCAGAGCTACCCACTGTGCTAAATGTTTTGCCACTATTGCTCTGCCCTCATTCTTGGTTACAACTGCTTTCCAATTAATATCTTGGGTGCATTATAAATTTGCTCTGGATGCCAGTCACTCAATTTAAAAAAAAAACAGGCTTAAACTGAACTCAGCAGTTACAATTATTTTTTTGATAACTTTACAGATTCTTTTTTTTTAAGTTATCCAAACTTACTCTTGTTTTATAGATTTCCCTGACTTCAAAGACCTCAAATCACAGAGAGCATAATTCACATTTTTTTTTTTTTTACTTTACATGATGGGTTGGTTTGCTGGAAAGTTTCTGTTTGCTCCTCGAGATCTACTCTCCTCCCTTTTCTACCTGTTCTGTACTATGGGGAGGCTAACCTACATACACTCTACAAATAGAACCTCTTGTCCCGTGGCTTTCTCTTGGATTTGGCCAATGGGAGGCCTCAGTCGGGGATTAGAGTTTATTTTCCTAGTTTCCTCACTGTTGTTCAATGCTCAACTGCTGGTCACTGCTTCCGACAGTGGAGGAGGAAACAGGGAAGGAGGGGCCCCCCATACAGTCTCTCTGTCCCCAAGTCCCAGTGACTTTTTCTTCTCTTTGAACCCTCATCTTTATGAGAGAAGTAACCAAACACAGGATATTGCGTTATCTCTTATTTCCCTATTCCTGTTAGTGCCTTTGTAAACTGTTCATTTGTTAGTCTCCTCAAATTAATCCAACTGGAATATATCCCTGTTCTTACTGTGATATAGACACAATGGAGAAACTGGCTTATTTGGATTATTTGCCAGAAATTTTCTAGAGGTGATTTGGTAGAGGCAACCACATTGTCATTGAAAAAGGTCAGGATAGAATTCCTCACTGTGTGACCCTGGTCTAGTTACTTAATCATTCTGTGCCTGAGTTTCCTTTTCTATAAAATGAAGTTACTCTTCAGGTTTCCTGTGAATATATAATTTATGAAAAGTGCTAAGCACAGAACCTGGGGCAGAGAAAATTTATTATCCTGGTAGCTAGCAATCAATCCAGTCATTCAGGTGTTAATGAAACCAATAATCCAGTTTCCACCCTTGTAGAAGCAGGCTTCTCTTTATCGCTTGGCCACTCAATGCCTTCTTGCACTCTTAACCCTGGATAGACATGAATTCATTGATTCAACTAATATTTATTGATTGCCTATTATCTAAATGACATCATGTTAAGAGCTGTGGAGAATTAAAATAAGATGTAAGTCTTATTTCTTAAGAAGCTTATATTTTAAAAGGAAGAGAGAGACAAAGGAAATTATCATCAACTGGATTCCTAAGAGCTCCTAGCCACTATCAGGTCTTCAAATATTCTTACTTAGGAAGCTAACTGCCACAGTAAGGTAGCATACAGGAGATGTCAAAGAGGCAGACTGCCAACAAACTAGAATACAAAATATTTAGAGAAAGAAGTGTATTTCTTTGAGTCTGGTAGTGATTGTCTTGTAAATGCAAGCCATAAATGATCCTGAAACTTACTTTTGGAATGCACACTCAAAGAAAATAGGTGTGATTTTTTTACCCATGAGAGGTGGTCCATTCATTCACTGACCCTCTTTTCTCTATTCCAGAGTACAGTTATCTTTTTTTTTTTTTAAGATTTTATTTATTTATTTGACAGAGAGAGACACAGCGAGAGAGGGAACACAAGCAGGGGAATGGGAGAGGGAGAAGCAGGCTTCCCGTGGAGCAGGGAGCCCGATGCGGGGCTCGATCCCAGGACCCTGTGATCATGACCTGAGCCGAAGGCAGACGCTTAACGACTGAGCCACCCAGGCGCCCCAAGAGTACAGTTATCTTTTTACACAACTTTGACCTGGCCATCCAAATCATGATTTCAAAAAGCAAATCTATTTTAATTTGTTGCTTAAATGATACAAAGAGTGCACTCGATGTTTAATTCTACCACAGATATCAAGGACTCTCTGATCCCCCTTCAAATACAGATTTGAAACACTTACACCATTATCATTGTTTTGGTTTGTCACAGGTCAATGATGTTCTAAAATGAAGAGTCCAGGGTTATAAGGGTCCATGCTCCTGACAAGGGAGCATTTGATTGATTTATTTGGGATCTCAATTTTCCCTACAATAAAATGACAAAATGTTGGTTTGCTCACAGAGAATTCCTATTTCCCCCCAATTTCAATTCTAAGCCATTAAAGATACATTAATATCCTTTAAGCCTATTCATCCAGGTGAGAAAGGTGGGAAATTCAAGTTCTTCAAGGAGAAAATTGCTTTTAGTATCTTGTCAAATAAATGACCACTGTTTCTGCCTACATATGAGCAGTTTGAGCAGAATATACGTAATTGTTAGTCTTAGAATTTTTCAGCCCTTAGAATCTTCTGTATTTCTTAGGAATTCATTTATATAAAAAAATAAAAGTAAAGGGGCATTGGACTAGCCAGTTGATTTTGAAGGAATCTGGTCATTTGATTTGGGATGGAAATAATCTTTCTTACATGGCTTCCCATTTGTCTTAGTGGTTGGAGTGAGTTTCATGGGCCCAGTTTACTGCCATCTGAAACTCTTGTGAGTGTACTTGGGTGTGTGAGTTTGAACATTATTGGTACATCAAACGACTCATAAGCAATTTAGCTAGTCAGTGAACTGTAGGCTCTAGTGCTTTCCTAGGAATACAGACAATTTCCTATATATTACACATCTACTAGTATTAAAGACAAGCTATGTGATGCCTACATCTACCAAAGGTAGTCCATCTGGGAATACGAAGAGACACAGTAGACACACACACACACACACACACAGACATATGCCGACAGACACACAGACATGTGACACATACATGGATGCATACACACAAACAAAAACACATCTATCTTTCCATGTCTCAGAACATCCATAAAATGACACACTTTGAGTGATGTAAAATCATCTGGTAGGGTGATATGAGACATCAGAGAGGAAAGGTCAGTTCGTGGTGAGATTTCACTGTATATCCAAATCCATCTGGGGTTTGGGCTGTCAAACAGTACAACAAAGGCGAGACTTATAAATTAGTTATCTGGCCAGCTGAAGTTGAGAGTTTACTGTTACTTTAGGCCTTTCCTCATTCCATTTCACCATAAAAACAAAACAAACAAGCAAACAAATGCTGACACATTGCTCACACTATTTCTGTCAACTGCAGTGCCCTGAGCCCTACCACAGTCTATTTTCAAGAGTTAGTCATATTTGAATAAATGCTTTGAAAGACTGTCTCCATTCATGACTGAAGGGCTGGGTCCTTGCACTTGTGCAACCTCACATGTTTGTGTGCTATTAAGGAGAACACTAATAGTTTGCAGAAATTAAATCTTGGAACTTTATAAGGGGAAAGAGTCTTAGATATCATATAAATAAGCAATTCTTTTAAAGGTGATGCAGCTGAAGCCCTAAACAGGTGAAGTGACTGTCCCAGGGTCACACAGCATCATCACCGTAGCTTCATTCCTTTGGGACTTAAGGTCCCCGCCCGCCCCGCCCCCCCCCCCCGCCCCGGAATGAGACACATTCAAAGGTATTGAGCACCATGCTAGTGAATTTTACAATAATTATGTAATTTGCTTAATTATCACAACAATCTCATGAGGTGAATATAATCCTATTTTACAGCTTGGAAATTGCCTGGTTGGTCAATGGAGGGGTCTGGACTGGAACATAGGTCTCTACGCTATATTTCCAGGGATATATCCATGCCAAATCTGCTTCCCTGCAGTCATTGATTAAAATGCAAACACACCTGGGAATTATAGTCTTAGAAGGTAATATCCCAGTTACTAATCCTGCTTTGGGGGAGATTAGTTGGCGACTTGGTGAGAGGAGGAATTGGACTCTGAAGTTGTGCTTAAAGACAGATTTTGATAGTGAAATGGCAGAGTATAAATGACCTATTTCATAACTTTGCCTTGAGCTGTTCCTATTCTATTTACCCATCAGCTGCGTGGCAGCCTGGTAGAGGGGCAGATGGGAAAACCATTGCCAGAAAAGAGATAGGTCTGTCATTACTGGAGAAAATGAGTCCCCCCGCTCCGATCCACCCCCTTCCATGAGAGCCCCATCAAGAAATGGGCTTGCCCTGGAACCCTCAGAGGAAGCCCATTTTCTGGGGAACAGGACAAGGCTCCTCCAGGCAGTCTCATCACTTTGTGGCCTCTACAATGATAATATATTTGTGCCTAATCCATAATTAACTGGGAAGAGCATAATATTAATTATTTTGCTCAGTTGTTAATCAGTGGGGTGTTTCCCTCCCACACCCCTCCCGTCGCACACTAACCTGTCAAACTCCAGTAATTGTTGCATGAACAGGTTTGGGTAAAAGTCTCCAAGGAGGACAATTCTCTTGTTCCATTAGCGAGAACACATATAGATCATTTTCAGTGCTAATCTAGGGCTAAAATCAATTATGTCTCTTGTATTTAAAAATTAAATTGACTCGCCATGGGAGTAGGATGAAGGAAAAATACATTCCTCCTATTATGTGTAATTACAATTGTAAAACATTTTCCTTCGGAATGTAATTGCTGCCTGCAGAGGCTGAAGCAAGAGCTTGAAGCGTTTAGTTGAGAAAGGCTGGGCTTTCTTTCAGGTTTTTTCTTTGGGCTTTTGTTTCCCACCCCTCCCCAGACCTCTTTCTTCCTCTTCATTTTAATGCTATTATAACACTGTGAGGTCCTCTAAGGCTTCTCGACTTTCAAAGAATCTCAAATGTAGTTTAGGGCATAGGGAGCAAAAACCAGCACAGAAAAAGAGAGAGCTAATTAGGCCTGTAATCTATATGATGAAAACTTCAATCTTACTAGTATTTATTTAGTGTTCATTGTGTGGCCAGGCCTGAGTAAGGTGCTGTGGGAAACACACACAAATGATATGGTCTCTATTATCAAGGTTTTTGAAGTTGATGAATGACTCAAGTATAAGTTATATAAAAAATAAGCAGTTTTTCTTTCCTTTTATTTTAAATTGACAATATGATTACTTGACCAATGATAGACATTCCAATGCTCAGGGAGGTCAGTAAATTAGGAGATCACAGAATTGATTATGGTTCTCTCCCTAAGACTCAGTTCTCAGACTTGTCTTATTCCCTCCCTCAGCAACACCATCATTTCTCATTAACTGCAACAATTCCATTTTTAGAGTGTTTTGGCTGGAAAGAACAATAACCAACTCTAAATGGCTCACATATAGAATTGCTAGATGAAATACAGGCTACCCAATTAAAAGTGAAATTCAGATTGTTAAGAAACAATACAACATCCCCAAAACGAAGTTGTTTAGTCTAAGCCTCGAGTCATCAGTCCAAGGCTTAATTACAATTTCAGCTCTCCCAGAAATGGAATCTTAAACCAGTCAATCAGGAATCACCTGATCAGCACTAGTCAGGTAACCTACCTGCCTGATAGTCCCCTGCCATCTCCTAAAGGACAGTAACTTTGCAATAACCAACCTGCCTGCTTTTTTGGCCTGGTATAACTTCCTTGTTTCTGTTTCCTCCTGCCTATTAAAGTCTTTCATTTTGTACAACTCCTCAGACCTCTTTGCTAACTACTAGATTGGATGTTGTCTAATTTGAATTGATTTTTGCTCAAATAAACTTAAAATTTTTAATATGCCTCAGTTTATATTTTAACAAGATAAACAACTATTACAGGTCTTTCCTTTAAAAGTATAATTATACTCCAAATATTGCATGGGACATACTTATACTAAAACAAATGTATTCATTGTTTACCCAAACTTCACGAGTAACTAGGAGTTCTGAATTTTTTTGGCCAAATCTGACAAACCTATTTACATAAAGAGAATCATTTATTATTAGAATGTGGGATGTCTAACCATTTATTAATAGAATATATGGTGTCTCCAAGAATTCAAAGAGTTATATCTTGACCCCAAAAATAGACTGAAATAGTGTTTCAGGGCACAGAATCCTCTTTTTCTGTCCCCCATCTCTGTTTCTCTTTATACATCTCTTTTATTCTTTGCTTTCACTCCAGGTAAGCTTTCTTTGTTTACCAATGTCCACCATGGAATATAGACATCACTGGCTATTTTGATCTCTTTTTTTAAGGGCATCAGCCATGCTGTCCTGGAATTGCTTAGTCCCAAATCCAAATTTCTGGGGAAAATATTGATCGGCCAAGCTTTTGTTAGTTGCCTATAGTTCAAACAATTAAGTATAATGTGAGATTAATGCCATATTTTATACATCCTATGAAATCATGTGTGTGAATGGTCTATTCTCATAAAAGTGATGATGACAAAAGAGAAGACTGGTTACAATAATATTGCTGTCCCTTACAACTTGTTAAATCAGTGAACTCCTAATATATATCATTTTAAAATCTCTTTTAGAGTTCCTACTTGCTAAAATGATTTACCTTGAAGTCCGTTGTCATCTTAAAATCACCCCAGTTAAAATCTGTATCTTTACTTTTCTGTTAAAAGTAGCATTTCCATTCAATTTATTTTTGTGTGTATGTGACATTATCACACTCCCCTATTGCCTTGCAGTCATTATTGACTCTTTTCCTTTACCTCTGCTTTTTCACCTCTAGTCAGTCTTCATACTCTATTAACACTTTCATCATAATATCTTTTAAATTTGAATCTTTTTTTCTTTTACACATTATCTAATTCTATAATGCTACTTGTATCTTCATCACTTGTTTATTAATCACCGACATTGCGTAACAAGTCTTCCAGGCTCTTCTTGTTTCAAAATACTCAACGTATGTAGTAGTTTTAGATTCTTTAGTTTTTTTTTTTTTTAAAGAACAGGTTGCATATATCATCTTCTCCAGTTCAAGAATAGGTTGCCACCATCTGTAGACTCTGGGATGGTGAATGGAATTAGTTCTGTTTTGAAGACTTAGTGGCCTCGATGTAGAGTAGCCTCTGAATCCATTCTTTCCTACTTCATAGGGTTGTTGCCAAGATTAGAGGCTTCCAAATATATTGTTTATGGGTTTCAGCATCTTATTTGTGATCTTTAAGATGGTATCTGTTAATATCAACATTCAAAGTTTCAACCAAATGCTCCAAATTGCTCGCCAGCCATGTTCTCTATTCATAAATTTATAGAATCAGAATTGTCATAGTAGAAAAGGATCATGACAAAGTTTTGAACATCCTAAACCTAGAAGTCTGTCTGAAGTACCCTCCAGAAATTATACTTTTTGATTCTTTCATTTTGTTAAGGTACTCAATAAAAACAGACTTGATACCTCAGGTTCCACAAATTATGTGTTTCTCTACTATGTTCATTTTGATTCTGTTTATCAAACCAATTTCAATGAATTTCTAAGACAAACTGTCCATCAGTGAATGAAGAGAAGAGGCAAGCTTAGTTTGAAAATAATCACTTCAACTCTCATGAAAAGATACCATCACAAAGTGTCCCAAGGATTAATTAAGAAACAGGGGGAAAAAACTGTGAGTTAAAAAACAAATATATTCTAACATATACTGATAGTGAAACATCATTTTGCAATGCAATTAGATCAACTGTGTGTTCATTGTACTTAAAAAACTAGTGACAATACTATACATGTATGTGTAACTGCTTTTCATTTCCTAGAAAGATACTGTAATTGTGGTAGAAATAGTAATAGTAGTATAGTATAAGTAGCAGTAATAGTGATAATAATAGTTGTATAGTTAGTATGGTTGAAAAAATAACAATCTGTAGATGCCAACTGATATAAAATTATAAATGATATAACCATTTTACCCACCTTCATTGAAATTTGATAGGATTGACCTCATTCCCCAAGACTGCGTTCTGGTTGACCTAAGCCAGTCTAGGTAATCTCATCACTTCTATGGTATGGACAGTGAAAGTCTATGCCAATAAGTTTATGACATTCTTCATACAGAGATGGTCAGCAAGCTTCAATGGTAGACAATCAGCATGACACCCAGAAACACATTTGATGGTTATGGAATTTGACTGTCTCTCCCCACACTCCCTGGAAATTTTTGAGAAAGGAGGTAGGTCAATTTGCTACTGGCAGCCACTTTGCGGCCTGAGGACACCAGGTTGAAAATGAAACTGGCATTCAGAGGATGGAAGAGAAAGTGAGAGAATAATAGAATAATACAGGCAAAACTTTGATAGAATTGAGCCTAAAATTTTTAAATCTTACACTTCCTATCAATATGAGCAAACAGTTACTCCTTTTGTTTAAACTAGTTTAATATAGATTTATTATTACCTGCAATGACAAACATCTACATTAACATATATAAGTAGATCACTATATTTTTACAAGATACTTATATAGGCTTTATTCATCTTGACCCTATATAGAAATCTGTGAGCTAAATGTTTAGATATTATTATATTCATTTATTAGAATTATTATTATGCTTATTTTATTGATGAGAATTTAGAGGCTCAAAGATACTGTAAAATTTTACTAAAATATGAAGAACATCTAGGGTTCTTCTGAGACCCAGGATTTTGGAATTCCATCACAATGTTATATTGAAGGAAATTACTACATTGACTAGTGGGGACATCATTTTTTAAAGTTTTTATTTTAATTCCAGTTTAATTCCAACATACAGTGTTACATTAGTGTCAGGTGTACAATATAGTGATTCAGCACTTCCATACATCACCTAGTGCTGATCACAAGTGCACTTCTTAATCCCTATTAACCTATTTCACCCATCCCCTCACCCACATCCCCTCTGGTAACCATCAGTTTTTTCTCTATAGGTAAGAGTCTGCTTCTTGGTTTCTCTCTGTCTCTGTCTTTCTCTTTTCCCTTTGCTCATTTGTTTTGTTTCTTAAATTCTTAAATTCTACATATGAGTGAAATCATATGGTATTTGTTTTTCTCTGACTGACTTATTTCACTTAGCATTCTTCTCTCTAGCTCCATCCATGTCATTGCAAAGGCAAGATTTCATTCTTTTTTATGGCTGAATAATATTCCATTTTAAAAATAGATATATATCTATTTACAGACATGGATATATATCTTTATCCATTCATTTATTGGTGGACACTTGGGCTGCTTTCATAATTTGGCTATTGTAAATAATGCTGCAATAAACATAGGAGTGCATATATCCCTTCAAATTAGTGTATCCATATTCTTTGGGTAAGTAACCAGTAGTGTGATTCCTAGAATGTAGGGTAGTTCTATTTTTAACTTTCTGAGGAAGCTCCATACTGTTTTCCACAGTGGCAGCACCAGTCTGCATTCCCAACAGTGCACAAGTGTTCCTTTTTCTCCACATTTTCACCAACACCTGTTGTTTCTTGTGTTGTTGACTTTTAGCCATTCTGACAGGTGTGATGTGATATCTCATTGTAGTTTTGATTTGCATTTCACAGATGGTAAGTGATGTTGAGCATATTTTCATGTCTGTTGGTCATCTGGATGTCTTCTTGGAGAAATGTCTGTTCATGTCTTCTACCCATTTTTAATTGGATTATTTGTTTTTTGGATGTTGAGATGTATAAATTCTTTATATATTTTGGATACACTCACCAAATGTCACTTGCAAATATCTTTTCCCATTCCAAAGGTTGCCTTTCAGTTTTGTTGATTGTTTCCTTTGCTGTGCATAAACTTTCTATTTTGATGTAGTCCCATGAGTTCATTTTTGCTTTTGTTTCCCTTGCCTCAGGAGACATATCTAGAAAAAAGTTACTATGGCCCAAGTCAAGGAGGTCACTGCCTGTATTCTCCTCTAGGATTTTGATGGTTTCCTGTCTCACATTTAGGTCTTTAGTCCGTTTTGAATTTATTTTGTATTTGGTGTAGGACAGTGGTCCAATTCCATTCTTTTTCATGTTACTGTCCAGTTTTCTCAACACCATTTGTTGAATAGACTGCTTATTCCCATGGGATATCCTTTCCTGTTTTGTCAAAAATTGACCATACAGTTGTGGGTTTATTTTGGGGTATTCTGTTCTGGTCTATGGATCTATGTGCTTATTTTTGTGCCAGTATGGTACTGAAAGTAACTTGAAGTAACTTGAAGTCTGGAGTTATGATGCTTCAGCTTTGCCTTTCTTTTTCAAAATTGCTTTGGCTATTCAGAGTCTTTTGTAGTTCCATACAAATTTTAGGATTGTTTGTTCTAGTTCTGTGAAAAATGTTATTGGTATTTTGATTGAGATTGCATTAAATGTGTAGATTGCTTTGGGTAGTATAGACATTTTAATAATGTTTGTTCTTCTAATCCATGAGCATGGAATGTCTTTTGTGTCCTCTTCAATTTTTTTCATTAGTTTTCTGTAGTTTTCAGAGAACAGGTCTTTCACCTCTTTGGTTAGGTTTATTCTTAGGTATCATATTATTTTTGGTGTAATTGTAAGTGGAATTGCTTTCTTAATTCCTCTTTTTGCTGCTTCATTATTGGTGTATAGAAATGCAACAGATTTCTATACATTGATTTTATATCCTGTAATTTTACTGAATTTGTTTATCAGTTCTAGCAGGTTTTTTTTGGTGGATTCCTTTGGGTTTTCTATATATAGTATCATGTCATCTGCAAATAGTGAAAGTTTTACTTCTTCTTTGCTGATTTGGATCCCTTTTATTTCTTTTTGTTGTCTAATTGCTGTGGCTAGGACTTCTAGTAGTATGTTGAATAAAAGTGGTGAGAATGGACATGTTTGTCTTGTTCCTGATCTTAGGGGAAAAGCTCTCAGGTTTTCCCCACTGAGGGTACTGTTAGCTGTGGGTTTTTCATATAAGGCCTTTATTTTTTTTTAAAAGATTTATTTATTTGAGAGAGAGAGAGAGAGCAGGGGGGAGGGGCAGAGGGAGAGGGAGAGAGAGTCTCAAACAGACTCCATGCTGAGTGTGGAGCCAAACACAGGGCTTGATCTCATGACCTGAAATCACAACCCCGAGATCACAATGAGAGCGAAAACCAAGAGTCCGACTCTTAACAGACTGTGCCACCTAAGTGCTCCCACATAAGGCCTTTATTGTGTTGAGGTATATTCCCTCTAAACCTACTTCTTGGGGTTTTTTTTATTATGAACAGATGCTGTACTTTGTCAAATGCTTTTTTCTGCATCTAATGAAATGATCATATGGTAATTATCCTTTCTCTTATTGATGTGATATATCACATTGATAGGTCTGTGAATATCAAACCACCCTTGCAACCTAGGAATAAATCTAGTGGGGACATCATAAAGGTTATAGAAGGCAGAGGGCAAATTCCTATTGGTAAGTTTATTAAGCCAGTGAGTTGGTTAGGTCCTTCTGGGCAAGAAAGAGAAGTATGAGACTAAAATGTAGGAAAGAGAAGGGAAGTGATAGATCCCATCAGCATTCTGTGGGATTGTGAAGTCTCTAGAGTAAATCTGTTACATAGCTTTGTCCCTAATCTGTGTGTTTTGTCACTATTTTTAGTAACACATGTATGTCTCACATTTTCCCAAAATGATCAAAAGGCCTTTCAGTTAGCCTTGTACCTTTCTGTCAAGAAGAAAGTCTTAGATAAACTCATTAATGCTGAAGCATTAGGGGCTTAATTAAAATGCAAATCCTAACCAGAAAGATTTGCATTTCAATGAAGAAGAATGAAGGGGATGATACTTACCTTAAAGGAATAAAGCAGTACTTGTGGTATTTCAAGTTATCAGGGAGATTATTTTGGGGCAAGGATGTATTATCATCACTTTACAAACCACACTATTAGATAACTAACTACTTAACTCTTTGTAAAGTCCACCAAAAAAGGAGGGCATTATCACCTAGGGACCATGGTTTTAGTACCATCACAAATATAGAGATATGGTTAGAGCCATGGAAGTATATGTGGACAGAAAGAGAGTTTAAAGCTATCAGCCACATATATGATTCCAGGTTATCAGCTAGTGGCAAGAAATTAAATGGATTTAGAAGATTGAAAGTGACCTATTATGTCAGTTGTATTTTGACAATATCTCAGGTTTGTATAAGTAAGCAACATTTATAATACACATATAATTTTAATGAAATATTACAAACCTACTAAAAGATATAGCTAGTACATCAATGTACCCATAATTCCTATTTTCTTCAATTTTTTTTCTAAAGAACTAGACAATATGTTTTCTATGATCCCATTTAACCTTCCTTCCCAAGATAACAACTGTAAGATTTTTTATTTATTCTTTGTTTTTATAATATTGCTACATATTTATGTATAAATAAAAATATTTACTCATATTCTTCAGATTTTTTTAAAAGATTTACTCATTTGAGAGGGAGAGAAAGCACGAGCTGGGGGGTGGGGGGAGAGACAGAGGGAGAAGGAGAAGCAGACTCCCCACTGAGCAGAGAGCCCCACATGGGGCTCGATCCCAGGACCCAGAGACTTTGACCTGAGCTGAAGGCAGACTTAACAATCTGAGCCACCCAGGCGCCCCTAGTATTCTTCAGATGTTTAAATACAGAAATCTAAAGAACTTCTTAAACTCAACACCCAAAGAACAAATGATCCAATCAAGAAATGGGCAGAAGACATGAACAGACATTTTTCCAAAGAAGACATCCAAATGGCCAACAGACACATGAAAAAGTGTTCAATATTGCTTGACATCAGGGAAATCCAAATCAAAACCTCAATGAGATATCACCTCACACCAGTCAGAATGGCTAAAATTAACAAGTCAGGAAATAACAGATGTTGGCGGGGATGCGGAGAAAGGGGAACCCTCCTACATTGTTAGTGGGAATGCAAGCTGGTGCAGCCACTCTGGAAAACAGTATGGAGGTTCTTCAAAAAGTTGAAAATAGAGCTACCATACGATCCAGCAATTGCACTACTGGGTATTTACCCCAAAGATACAAATGTAGGGATCCGAAGAGGCACGTGCACCCCGATGTTTATAGCAGCAATGTCCACAATAG
>NC_138381.1:26772652-26797286 GCF_054177405.1 Leptonychotes weddellii | reverse complement strand
TTTCATCTTATGGTATCACTTATCTCTCGAATTCTGCCCTCATGATCCAATAGTTGTTTATCTTTCTTTTTCTCAGCTTCTTTATTCTCCATCATTTGGTCTTCTATATCACTAATTCTCTCTTCTGCTTCTTTATCCTAGCAGTTAGAGCCTCCATTTTTGATTGCATCTCATTAATAGCCTTTTTGATTTTGACTTGGTTAGATTTTAGTTCTTTTATTTCTCCAGAAAGGGTTTCTCTAATATCTTCCATGCTTTTTTAAAGCCCAGGTAGTATCTTTATCATCGTCATTTTGAACTTTAGTTCTGACATCTTACTAATGTCAGTATTGATTAGGTCCCTGGCAGTCGGTACTGCCTCTTGTTCTTTTTTTTTTTTTTTTGAGGTTATTTTTTCCATCTTGTCATTTTGTCCAGAGGAGAATAGATGAATGAGAGAACAAAATGTTAACAGGGTAACAACAACCCCAGAAAAATATATACTAAACAAATCAGAAGAGACCTGAAACCGGGGGGAAATAAAGGGAAAGAAAGAAAAAAGAAAAAAAAGATTAAAAAACAAAAACAAACAAACAAAAAACAGAATATGAGCAAATATGATCAGGCTGGTGCACAGATCAGTGCCACACACTAGATTTTGGGTGTACTTTGGTCTGTTAGAATAAAGTGCCTCCCAAAATTTTAAAGAAAGAAAAACTTATATATGTACAAAAATAAGGGTAGATATGATGAAGGGATGGAATATGACTGTAAAGATGAAAATTATAAAAGATTTTATAAAAGGAATGATAAGATAAATTGGTTGAAAAAAGAAAGAAGAGGATTTAAAAAAAAAAAGGAGAGAATGTGATCAGGCAGGAGACTAGAACAAAGCAATACACTAGAGATTTAGGGTATATTTTGGTCTGTTAGAAGAAACTGTATCCCAAAATTTTAAAGATAGAATAACATATATATATATATGTATATATACCAAAAATAAGGTTAACTACTATGAAGTGGTAGAATATGACTCTAAAAATGAAAAATAAAAAAGATTTTTTTAAAAAGGGATTAATAAGATGTTGGTTGAAAAAGGGAAAAAGAAAAATTCAAAAAAAAAAAAGGAAAAAAAATTTAAAAATTAACTTTGAAAGACTAAAGAATCATGGGGAAAAAACCATGAATTCTATGTGCAGTATTCCCCTAGTGCTGGAGTTCTGCCATTCTCATTGATCAGTAAACTTGGTCTTGGCTGGCTGTTCTCGCTGATCTTCTGGGGGAGGGGCCTGTTGCCTGGTTCTCAAATGTCTTTGCTGGAGGCGGAATTGCCCTGCCCTTGCCAGGGCTGGGCTAAGTTATCTGCTCGGGTTTGCTCTCAGTAGCTTTTGTTCCCTGCAAGCTTTCTGTACAGCTTTGGAGGACGAGAGTGAAAATGGTAGCCTCCCAATCTCCACCCCAGAGGAGCCGAGAACTCGGGGCCCCACTCCTTAGTGAGCCCCCAGAGAAAAGCAGTCAGTCACTCTGTCTCCCTGGTCTCTGGCTACACTCCATGCTCACCCGGCCTGTGACCGAGCATTTCTGTCTCTGGCACACAACCCCATTTGGAGTCTCCAAACCAAGCAGATTCCTGTGGTGCACTCCCGTGCTGCTCCTCCCAGGGGAGGAAGGGGAGTCTCCCCGGATCTGCCACTTGTTGGGTCCCTGCTGGAAGAGCAGTGGCCCAACTGTGCCGCAGGTCACAGTTTATGGCAACCCCGAGCTGAGAGCCCACTCCTCAGCTCCATCTCTGCAGCCGGCTTCCCTGCTCCGATACCTGGGAGCTCTGCCGCTTTCAGGCACACCCGGTCTTTCTGTGACCCCAAGGGTCCTGAGTCCACACTGTCCCAGCGAGGGTTCCACCCCCCACATAACCACTGGAGCGACGTCCCTCGGCAGAGCAAACTTCTAAAAGTTCTGATTTTGTGCTCTGCTGCTCTATAACTTGCCAGTAGCAGCTGACGGAGGCCCCCCCCCCCTCCACTGTCTATCCTACCAAATATCGCCTCGGATTCACTTCTCCACACTTCCTACCTTCCAGAAAGTGGTCACTTTTCTGTTCAGATAGTTGCTGCTATTCTTTTCTTCGCTCTTCTGTTGAGTTCGTAGGTGTTCAGAATGGTTTGATCCCTATCTAGCTGAATTCCTGGGACCAGACGAAATTTAGGTCTCCTACTCCTCCACCATTTTGCTCCTCTCCCCGACTTTGTACCCAATGTCTTAATGAATTGTTTATTTAAAATGTGTACATTCGTACTGGAGAGTTAGAGATTTTTTTTAACATTTATGATCCTTAGAAAACCCAGAGATACTGGTTAAATCGTACACATACATTGTTAAAATATATGCTGGCATTTCCCTACCAAAAGAAAAAGACTTATGGAATTACAAATGCCTTACAGAGGAGCCAACATGACTTCCTGTATGCATGGGTTCCTTCCATACAGAATGGGTTGCAATGAAGTGTGGGTGAGAAGGAATCCTACAGCCAGTGAAGTCACTGTGTATCTGACCATGACTCTATCAAAGATTTCCAGGGCCTTGAAGCTTTTATCCCATCCCACTTACTCATAAAATTCTAATGAAATTTGGATCTGTGTTCAATTTCCTTTGAGAGCAATCTTATTCTAGATTTATATGAGCTTCTTTTCCTTTAAATGAATCAAGTGTCAGACCCACAACTATATGGTCAACTAATCAGCAAAGAAGGAAAAAGATAGTCTCTTCAACAAATGGTGTTGGGAAAACTGGACAGCAATGTGCAAAGGAATGGAACTGGACCACTTTCTTATACAATATACAAATATAAATTCAAAATTGATAAAAGACCTAAATGTGAGAGAGGAAACCATCAAAATCCTAGAGAACACAGGCAACAACCTCTTTGACCTTGGTCAGAGAAACTTCTTACTAGCCATGTCTCCAGAGGCAAGGGAAACAAAAGCAAAAATGAACCAATGGGACTTCATCAAGGTTAAAATCTTCTGCACAGTGAAGGAAACAATCAACAAAACTAAAACACAGCCAGATGGAAGAAGATATTTGCAAGTGACATATCTGATAAACAGTTAGTATCCAAAATATAGAAAGAACTTATACAACTCAACACCCAAAAAACAAATAATCCAGTTAAGAAATGGGCAGAAGACATTAGACATTTTTTCCAAAGAAGACATCCAGATAGCTTACAGACACATGAAAATTTGCTCCACATCACTCATCATCAGAGAAATACAAATCAAAACCGCAATGAGATACCACCTCACACCTGTCAGATGACTAAAATTAACAACACAGGAAACAACAGATGGTGGTGAGAATGCGGAGAGAGGGGACCCTTCTTCACTGTTGATGGGAATGCAAACTGATGCAGCCACTCTGGAAAACAGTTTGGAGATTCCTCAAAAATTTAAAAATAGAGCTACTCTACAACCCAGCAATTGTACTACTAGGTATTTACCCAAAGGATACAAAAATACAGATTTGAAGGGGCACATGCAGCCCAATGTTTACAGCAGCATTATCAACAATAGCCAAACTATGGAAAGAGCCCAAATGCCCATCATCGACTGATAATGGATAAAGAAAATATACTGTATGTATGATAGGATATTACTCAGCCATCAAAAAGAATGAAATCTTGCCATCTGCAATGATGTGGATGGAACGAGAGGGTATTATGCTCAGTCAGAGAAAGATAAATACCATATGATTTTACTCATATGTGGAATTTAAGAAACAAAACTGATGAACATAAGGAAAGGAAATGAAATAGAGAGGAAAGCAAACCATAAGAGACTTAACTATAGAGAGAATGAACTGAGGGTTGATGGAGGGAGGTGGGTGGGCATTAAGGAGGGCACTTGTTGGGATGAGCACTGGGTGTTGTATGTAAGTGATGAATCACTGAATTCTACTCCTGAAACCAAGATTACATTGTATGTTAACTAACTAGAATTTAAATAAAAATTTGAAACAAACAAAATGATTCAAGTGTTCACAAGCAATTTTACAACAAATAAGAGTGAAGAACTACCCAGAGGGCCCAGGGTTGAGAACAACCAAACGTGGGCAAGAGGAAAAAAAGGCAGAAACCTAAGGCAAACCTTCCACATTTAGCCTAGTGGTTCTCCCTGATTCTATCTTGTAAACACCTGGGGATTTGAAATAAAAATACTGATCCTTGGGCCCTTTCCCCTGAATGGAGCATTTTCAATATGTCACAAAGATGTTTCTGAGACATAGCTGGAAGGAGAATAACTGATTTACATGCTGAATCTTGGGCTTCTTCTGATGTAAGCCAAATGATTTGCCATTTATTTCCATTCCACACAGGGAACCTCATCTATAGTCCTCTAACCATTTTAATAAATATTTCATGTAAAATAAATCTGATGCATTTCTTCGGAGAGAAAATTACGTTTTCCCCAAACAATGCTATTCAGTAAGCAGCAAGGTTGGTAAAAGTGTGATGTATGAGAACATCCCCAAACACATGCAGGCACTGTAACCGTCACTGAAGTGGAAGGAACCAGCTGATACAATTCTATAACAGGAAATCCAGCATGGGATCTTTTTCCCCAGATGCCCAAAGCTGAAGAAGAAGTAGCTGAAAATGCAAGTCTTTGTATCCTCCAACACACGTCTATGACAAAACCCTAGGGGTTTTGAATCCTTTGTAACTGAGGGCAAGAAAGAGAAAAAAGAAAAAAAAATGTAAAGGAATCTGACAACACAGTTTTTAAAGATGGCAGATGTTCAATACAACATCTACTGCACAAGTATTCATCAAATCAAAGCTAATGTTTTAACAGGTAAAATGTTCTCATTAAACTCTAATAAAAGTCTCCTCCCTGAAAGAAGTAAAACCATTTTTATCTGCCCAAGTCTTCAGGGAAGACTCTTATCAGCATCAAATTCTAATTCAGCTACTCCATAGAGAAATCTAAAATTCCAAAGCAGTAGTTTTTCCTGTGAATGCCTTTTTTTCTCCTTAGAATTTATTTTTACATGTTGAAGACAATAGTATGGTGCAAATGCAGTTGGAAGCCTTTAAGAATGGTCTGTTATTATTAAGCATTGTCTATAATTAATATCAATTAGAATCTATTAAATTTAATAGGCTTTGAGTTATTGAGTTTAATTCAATTTCAATAAATTTCAATTAAGTACAATTTGTTTCCATTACTTTTATTAATTTCAGTCACTATCAATTACCTTCAATTAATTTAATTTACTGGCAATATATGTTCAGGTAATTCCCTATTACTTTCAATTAGTTTCTATTCATTTAGTGGGCTTCCTTGGCTGCTAACTGATTTCATAAAAATAAATGTGAAGCTATAATATAGTTTCTATATTCTACTGTCATAGAAACTAATTAGCTCCGCATTCAAACTTACCATAACACAATTAAACCACTACTCAATCTACATACAATCCGTACTCACCTCTATCCATTTTCTCTCTGGGTTCATATGTCTGAGAAGCCTGGCCTGCTGTGGAGATGATGTGGAGATGATCGGTCAACTGATTCATTGCTCAGTTATATCTGCATTGTATATGGAACCTTGCTAGATGTTGGAGGTAATCCAGGTAAAAGAGTACATTTAGAAGATTACAACAGGATTTCCCAGAATCAATCACACTGATGTTTGAAGGAAGGGGCTAGATGTGCCTTATTCACTATGGTGCTTATTGCATGAACATAATGCTTCATAGGGTAGGTATTCAACAAATGTGAATCTTTTCTGGGGCTGTCAGTAAAGTCAGTGTAGAGGTGGAGAAATCAGGATAATCAAGGCAAATTCTGAATCACACAATTATGAACATGCCCTCTCTCTCTATGGAAGATAAAAAACACTCATACAATTATCAAATATTAGTGCTACGGGGAAAAAAATAGGGATCTTGTAAACTAACATTATTCTGCAGTTGAAGTTTTTAATGTCAAATAAGTAATGCAATGTGTGTATTATATTACTAACTCCATAGCATTTACATTGAAAAAGCTATCAATATACAGCTTTTCTAGTTTGCAGAGAACTTTAGCCTCTGATAAAACATTTCATACTCCTAACAACCCTATGAAGGAGAGGGTGCAAATTTTATCTGCACTGAGAAACTGTCATATTAAGGTGAGATGGTTCATTCAATTTTGGATAGCTAGAAAATGGTAAGGTTCAGAGGGAACGAGGTCATAATAACAGAAAAATCCAGACCTAGCGTAGCTTTTGAGGGCCTCAATTTAGGAAGAGAAGCAGTTCGTATTTATAGGTAACAAATCCTGCCCACTCGCCCCAAAAGAATATGTTCTTTTGGTCTAAGCTATGCAAAGTAGGCACCTATGTGCCTGGGAGAGACTCGTAGAACAAATGACTCACTTACTAGTCTCTCTGTTCTCCACTCAAGACTCCCTTAGAAAAATGTACCTGTCTGAATGGAAGTGTCTGGATGTGTAACAGCTGGATAAAACAAGGAGAATGAATGGAACATAACACCCTTCCAGGGGAGGGCCAGTTGCCTGCAGGAGAAGATGACTTTGAGCAGGTTTCTTTGGCAGCAGGGCAGTGCTCCAGCCCAAGAGGACTTGGCTCACTCCCAGCACATCTCTGGCAGTAAACTCACTGTGAGAAAAGAGGGGAGGAATTCAAGGCTGAATCCAAATCAAGTTGCCAGAGCCCTTCAGCTAAGATGTGGGAAGTCCTGGGAAGGAAACCAGTGACTTTAAAATCAAAAGGAAAGTTGGCTGGAGGGAATGACAGAGTCATTGGAAATAAGACTGAAGGAATCTCAGCTTGGTACTAACCCACTGGCAGGGATGACCCTTCCCCATAGCGGTTTGCCAAAAATAAAATGGAGACAGGAGAGGGTGTGGAACATCAGAAAGCCAAACATTGAACAAATTGGGTCAGGGACAGTAGACAATGCTAATCTCTAGTCACTTTGCCATTTTATATTTTACTTCTCTATACCCATCCTAAGTTAATATAATAAATATTTCCATAAATGTTTAATGAGTATCTTTGTTACTTCCTAGGACAAACTGTCTTCCCCACCTAACTATTCCACGCAATTCACACATCATGCTGTGTTCTTGCCCGTGGTGTCCCACACCCAACTCCCACATACCTAAATGCTACTCGTCTCCCAAGGCCTGCTAAAATCAAGTGTTGAAAGACTTTCAAGAAACCTTTCTCACCACTATCAGTGAACTCCAATGCAAAGAATATTATCAAGCATGTACTGAGCTCCTGGTATATGCCAAGCAAATGAGAATAAAACTGTTCCTTTCCTCCTAGTAATGAAATGGTGAGGTCTAAGGAATTCTCTCACCCACTGACTTACAAAGAGTGAGTTTCTTTTCCACACCTGCCATGGCACTTAGAGTCTCCAGAACCACATTTAAGATTTATAATTCTAGCATCTGTGTATTTTACATTTATAAAATGCATTCATATGCCATGTCTTGTTTAGTCATACACTAACCTGTGTGTTTTTCTAAGTATACACTGTGAATAGAATCCTCAGACACTAAAAATAGAAGCTGTGACCCTTCTTTTTTTTTTTATACTTTAGTATGTAGAGTATCTAAAAGATACTCAATGTAGACTTATTATCTATACCCACTACCAACTGAGTGGGTTAGTCTGGAAGAATGGATCAACAGATATCTTTCCAATTCATTTCAAAGCACTGTGCTAAATGCTTCAATCCTGTGAAAAATCTGAGTTCTCTTAAGTTGATATGATATAATGCCCAGAGATAAATGAAGTGTAGGGATTCTTCCTAAAAGTATATTTTTTAAAAAAGTATCATTCAAAAACATTTAATATTCTCTCTCTCTGATAATTACTCTTTCTTCAGACTTCTACCATGTTGTCCATTAAGCCATATTCAGTTCTGTATTTGTTTTAATTATTCCATGAATATTTATCTTATTACCCTCTCTAGCTAGAAACTCTTTACAGACTTAACTTTTTTGATTTCCATTTCCCCCTCCTTACCTATCATAATATTGGACCCAACACATCCTAGTTTGTTTGTTTGTTTGATTGATTGATTTTGACATACTTCTAGAAGAGACATCCAAATTGCATTCATGATGCTTACTTTAACATTTTTTGCCCATATTGACAACCACATTAAGAAACTTATGATGTGTGCAGGCAGGATCAGTTGATCAGTGGTTCCATCAACTCTGTTAGACTCTGGATTTCTCAACATAATAACTAGAGCCCGTGTTATAAAAACCTTTGAGTCACTCTCTAAATATTCATTTTCTTTCCATGTATGTTAATGTTTGTTAAGTTTTTGAAAGTATAGATTTGTTAGGTCTTCCAGGAGCATGGTTTCTTTCTTGTATGGAATGAGAGAAGATTCCCATGAATTGTCAGAGCCAAAAAATAGGCAGAGCATTTCTTGTATCAGTGTTAACACTGACCTTCAGGTAAGATGCCAAAACTAAGTGAAGTATATCAGTGACCTATTAGTTTTGAACTTAGAGAGGTCCTTTGGTTTGTTAGAGAAATGTAAGAATGTACTCACAATATGAAGAAAGATGGTCAGAGAAAAGCTGACAAGCAAGGAACTAGAGATGCCAAGACATTATACCAACCCCTGAGCCAAGGTTTCAGTTACCTATTAGAAACCTGCACTTTGCAAGCTTGACTCTCTGTGGTAATTGTCTTCTTTCTATTATTCTTTGGTATTGAGTCAAGTTTATATTTATGTTTTTCCCCACCTTTCTAATACTGGAACTCATTTTAATTGTAATCACAGAAACATAACAAGGGGCACATGTTCCTGCTCAACGTAGAGGTTGGTTTTTTTAAAGATTTATTTATTTATTTTAAAGAGAGTGTGAGAGCTTGAGCAGGGGGAGGGGGGAGAGAGAGAATCTTCAAGCAGACTCCCTGCTGAGCACGGAGCCTGACACAGGGCTTGATCCCAGGACCCTGAGATCATGACCTGAGCCGAAATCAACAGTCAGTACCCAACTGACTGAGCCATCCAGGTGCCCCTCAAACTAGAGTTTTAAAGCAGGAACAGGAACAATGTCTTCCTGAAAAGTGTTCTAGAAGGTAGTGGCAGGAATCGAGGGAACCTCAAGGAGAAGAGGGAACAAAATGAGGAGGCTAAAGGCTATTTATGAAGACCCCCCCATTTACCTAGATTGTTCTTTGACCAAGTATTGGAGAAGAGCGTGTATGTTTAATATGGTGGGCTTACCACTCATGGAGCCTTCTGCAGCCTTTTAAACAAAATGAGTTCATGTGTGATGTAAAATGAATGGTAGAAACATACATAGAAACATTAAATGTTTATGGTTCCTTTTTGTGTGTTTGTAAACCTGGAGGGGGTGGTTTACTGTAACAGATTCTCAGCTGGTCTCCCTCCTTTCTGGTGCTCTCTTCTAGAGTCATTTCAGCAAACAGTTAGCAGACTCATCTCCATTAACAGGGCTTTTGTCATGTCACTGCCAAAATCATAAATTTTCATTTGGCCTTATTTCCTGCCATTTCATGCTCTTACTAGTCTTATTGGGTCTTTCCCTTCTGGTCATCTATCCATTGATTCTCACCTCTGAAGTCACAGCTCTGCCTGTTCTTTCTCACTCCCACATCTTTCCTCACCCTCTTAATGTCCTCTCCTCCACTCTGGCTTCTCAAGCTCTCTGCAGCTTCTAAAACAGTACAAAAATTTACTCTGTCCTGAAGCTGCTGATGACTTTACAACCTTCCATTCTTGAGACCATCCTTACAAGCACAGATTCTAAAGCACTGGTTTCATAATGTCATTATGCCATGTTGAACTGAAGACTGCCCCAAGGGGTGGCCTTGACGTATATACTGTCTGCATACTCTTCAAACCATAAAAACAATGAACAGACAGCAGAAAGCCTCTTAGTGTCTTGTGAAATACCTGCTTTCCCTTATTTCAAGAAGGGCAAGGCAATGAGCTGTTAAGGTGAAAAGCATCTGCATTTGATGAGAAGGGATCAGTTAGCTTGAATCCTCACATCCACTGGATCCAACTTTCTATTTTATTTTTTCTGCCAGGACATCTGAATATATTCCAGACAAATGAAGCCTATGGTTTGCTAAACTTTCAGAAACCTTAATGCTTTGGGCATCAGTATAAAGCAAAGTTTTCCGAATCATCCCAAATTATTGAGGATTAGGTTAATCTGAGTTTCTAGAACACCATACCTTGTATCTCTGTGTCTTGTATAATCCTTAGTGAGCAGAGTGGTTTGGTCTCTAATGAACATGTCTACAAAACTCTGCCTGTCTGCGCTTCTCTCTTCACAGTCTTAGAGAAGAATTTAGATTCCAGCTTGAGAGCCTGTAGCATAATTCAATAAAACACCATCCCATTGATTCCAAATACCTCAAAAACCTCAAAGTCTCTGGTAGTCTCAGAAGAATAATTGACCAAGAGACAAATGAAGGTAGATTTTAACTATTTGTGGTAAGAAATCAGGTTGATGCTAAGACAACTTCATATATAGATGTAATTCAGCATGTCTGGTGCATTAGGAATAGAATTGCATTGCATCCATGCAGCATAAATTCCAGCCAGGGCCTTAGGCAAGACCTCACTGACCCTCTGGGTCCCCATCTATAAAAAAATGAATTGGGCCCAATTTTACTTGTTGTTCTTTTAATTCTACCATTCTGTATTTCTATGGTTTAATGGTTATTTCATCCTCTTCCATTCACTGCACCAGATGCATATTTAAATCCTTCTTTGCATTTTGAGATCCAAGAGACAGAAAGTTAGTGACCCCATCTCCTTCACTACTTTGCCCTTTAGGTTTTGGTTGGGTTTGGCCAATGGAAGTCCTCAGCAGGATCTCAGAGGGAGGAAAAGAGATAGGTTGTAACACGTCTTCTCTTCTCTTGCCTCTCCTAGACTGTGTTTTCTGGTAGCAGCCATGTCTCTCCACAATATACAACTCCTTTCAGACAGCAGATCTTCCTCATCTCTACCTCTCACAGGGTGATGGTATCAGTAGCTTCTCTTCTTGCCCAAGCTTGACACCAACTTCCCACTTTTTGCTAATCTCTGGGTGCCATGATATTACTTGTAAATTCCCTTAACTCTGCTCACATTTCTGTAAGTAATTCCTTTGGTATAGTTGCGTGGACCATCTGGAATTGTTTCATGTTGTGACCTCAACTGATATATATAATTAAATAATATTGAGTATTTTTAAGGGAAAAACAATGAAAATATTATGACATAAATTATTTGAATGGGGTAGATAAGATAAAGTTACATGTTCTTTCCCTAATAGAGATTGCATCACTGAACTATGCAAGCATCAGGAGAAAGAGCCCCTTCCCTTTCTTTCTCTAGCATTCAGATGGACCTGCGATAGCAAGGAATTGGTTGGCAGGATATGAGGGTGGAGGAGTGACTATGAAATAAGATAGTTCCATAAAATAAAGAACATTTATAATATGATTTTCTGATGCTTCTCTGTAAGATGGTATAGTAGTTTCCCATCCTTGCTATAATAAATTACCACAAACTTGGCAGCTTAAAACAACATACATTTATTCTCTTATAGTTCTGGAAGACAGAAGTCCAAAATCAGTTTCATTGGGCTGAAATCAAGGTATTGGCAGGGCTATGCTCCTTCCATTGGCTCTGAGGGGAGAATCCCATTTCCCTTCCTTTTCCAGCTTCTAGAGCTGCATTCATTGTATTTCTTGGCTCGTGGCCCCCTCCTCTATCTTTAAAGCTAACAACTCAATGTCTTGCTTCAGTGGTCATATTGCCTTCTTCTCTAGTAAAATCTACCTCTGTCTCCTTCTAATAAGAACGTTAGTGATTACATTAGGGCCCATCCAGATAATCCAGGACAATTTGTACATCCCCAAATCCTTAAGTTAATCTTATCTTCAAGGTATCCTTTGCTGTATAAGGTAATATTCACAAGCTCCAAAGATTAGGTTGTAAGTATCTTTGGAGACTTCTATTCAGCCTAGCACAGTGTGATGGTTAATTTTATGTGTCAACTTGACTGGGCCACAGAGTGCCCAAACATTTGGTAAAACAGTATTTTGAATGTGTCTGTGAGTATCTCTGTATGATATTAACATTTGAATGGGTAGACAGAGTAAAGCAGATTGCCCTCCCTAATGCAGATGGGCCCTATCCAATCAGCTGAAGGCCTGAATAAAACAAAAGGTCTGACCCTCCCATGAAGGCAAAATTTTCTCCTGCCTGACTGCTTTGAGTGGGGACTTCAATTTTTTCCCACTTTCAAACTCAAACTCTTCCCTGGTTTCCAGCATGCCAGCATTTAGAGTGGAACTACACCATTAGCTCTCCTGGGTCTCAGACCTATAGAGTTAAAGAAGAAGTTAAATCATTGGTTCTATCCAGCTTGCTGACTGCAGATCTTGGGACTTGTCAGTCTCCATAATCATAGCCTCATTCCCTATAGTAAGTTTTTCTATGTGTATACCCTATTGGTTCTGTTTCTCTGGGGATTCCTGAATATATACAGGTGGCTTTTTAATCTGCTATCTAAATTCTCATCTCTTGGTTAGTGTAGAACTGGTTTAAAGATCTAAATCCAGCCGACTGAAACCTCAGGAAAATCACACTGAAAAGAAAAGAAAGACAAAAAAGTCATATTTCTTTAATTCTCTTAGGTTTAATTTTTCCTTTATTTTATTTTCAGTATGTGAAGAAAGTGTAAATATATTTATTGTCAATTTAAACTGACTTGGTGAAATCAATTTAACATTTTTCCCTGTGTATGGCCATTACCTATGACTACAGCCTTTCATCAGCTATTTTTATATATCCCTTGTTAACTACTGCTGTTACCAATTGTGTGGTAAGTTGGTTCATAGACCTGGTTCATCATCAAAATTACCTGAAGGAACTCTACAAATGTAATTGGCTGACCCTAAAATAGAGTGTAGCCTAGACTATCCAGGTGGGCTCAATATAATCTTACCACTTTTAAAGAGGGGGAAAAGGAGGGCTAAAAAGATACAACAAAAGAGAAAAAGCCAAAGAGAGAAGCAGGAGAAAGGAAAGTCAGAGAAGCAAAAGAAAGATTTGATGTGCCATTTCTGGCTTAGAAGACAGAGGGCCCATGAGGCAAAGTGGGCAACTTCTAGAAACTGACCATGACCTTCCCACCAAAAGTCAGCAGGGAAATAGGGGCCTCTGTCCTACAACCACTATGAGCTGAATTCTTCCAACAGCTTAAATGAGTTTGGAATTGGATTCCTCCCAGAGTCTCCCTAGCCAGCCACAACTTTGATTTCAGCCTCATGAAACTCAGAGCACAGAACTCAACTGAACCAAGCCAGACTCCTGACCTATGGAACTATGAGGTAATAAATTTGTGTTGTTTTAAGCCTCTAAATTTCTGGTAATTTGTTAAAGCAGCAATCTTAACCTAGTATCTTGTGTTTCACTAAGAATTTATATTTTGAATAGGATATGGTGCCTAAAAATTTTTTTTTAAATTAAGTGAGCACTTAAGTGTTAGACTTCCTACTCTTTGTTAGGCACATAGATGGATACAGTACTGAATATAGACAGGATACATATTTTTTGTCTTTGAGACTTGAGATAGAACACTTAAAGAAGGGTTGTAATTCATAGAGATGATCAAAAGAAAAATGGAAGACATCTTGTTTGGGTAGGGGGAAAGCATAAACATTACAAAGCAGAGCTGAAGGAAGCCTTCAGTACATCATCCCACCTCCAATGGAGGTAAAAGTATCTCTATATTCATGTCTTTGAGGAAATCACCCCATGAAGGTTTCCTCTGGAAAATCTTTGCTGTATTGAGGACCAAACTGGAAATGAGTTATTTTTAATAATTTCAGCCGTGGCTATTCAGGAAAGTGTGTGTGTGTATGTGGTCTTGTGAGGTTGTATGTTCAAATATGTTAGGCTGGTTTTCTGGGGAGTAGGAATGGTAAGAAAGAAACTCCAAGGAAAGGGACATAGTGTTTTAGAAGCTGACCATTATTGGTAATGGAACCCGGTGTGGAAAGCCTTTCCTTGATTTTTAAACTAGACTAAGAGGAAACTAAATCCATACACAAGGAGGAAGTAACTTTTTTAAGCTTAGTCTTATATAAACACATAGTTTTAAAGGCTGGGAGGATGGTGGGAAGGTTAAACATTTCTTAATGTAATCTCATTTTACTACTGACAGGAGATAAGTTTTAGAGCTTGGGAGTTGTATTTTTAAGCACTCTGAAGGATAGAAAAAATATAATTTTAAAAAAGACACTTGCCTTTTTGAATATTGAATTGTCTTGGTGTTATCACTGCTAATTTAAAAATCTTATGTGGGTTGTATAATGCTAAGAGATTAGTCACTTCCGTGGAGATTCTTAGATATTCTTGTTTAGGATACTGGGGGATAAGAAAAGAGACCAATGCAGGTGATTGTGATTTTATATAACAGCAGTGGGAGTAGATGAACTCTAGAGAACTTAAAACTGTAGATCATGGGTAGAGAAAGGGCTTGAAGAAAAATCACTTTAGGATTCCAGTACTTCAAAAAGTCATGTCAGTTTCCTATCTAAAGTAGATATTTAGTTCATCCAGTTCCCTCTGACTTCTAAGCCACCATTCACATTCATCACTTGCTCAGACTAATACTGGTCCCTGAATCCTTTCTTGTCCTCCTCCAAACCATTTCCTAATATCAGCCAGGAATAATATTTCAAAGTCAGAATCTGCTCCCATCTCCTTGTCATTCTGTCAATTGTTCCATCTTGGTCATAAAGACAGAATACTGTGTCAACCCTTCCTTGCTTCCTGCCTTCTGCACTCCTGCAGCACGTGGCTTCTCTTAGCTGCTTCGTCCCATATACTCTTCCCTCTGATTAACCACTTAACCACAACTGTTAATCAACCAGCTCTTACTCATTCTCTAGATTTTGCTCACAGACCCTTTCCTCAGAGAAGTCTCGGCTGACTTCACTTCCCATTTACATTATCTCCCCTTAGTATATTCTTTCATAGCCCCTTGTACCTTTCTTTCACCTCCCTTATCAGTTTTTAATCATATCTTTAAATAATTATTTAATATTGGTTAAACTCCCACATGCTAAACCCTGAAATGCAGTTACTTTTTCTGTTGGTCACTGGTGTTCCTTCACCTACTCCCAACACCTGGCACATTGAAGGCACTTAATATCTATGAAGGGGGTTGGGGGAAGGAGGGAAGGAATGTAAGAAGGGAGTTAGGAGTGTTATCAATCAAAGTGTAGTCAAATCCAATGCCATAAGAGTGGACATTGTCCCATTGTAGTGCTCAACTGAGAATTAGGAAAAAAAAATTATTGGGGAATTTAGATGGTGAAACATTAAATGAGAGAACTTGAAGTCAGATTAGGCTGTTAGTATTGATCAATTTGCTCTCAAACCTACCTCTTATCTATCAATCACCAAATTAACTTTTGGAGAGATATGTAAGCCAATGAAAAAATATACTTAAACTGGGCTCCTATTCCTTAGGAAACCCTTCCGTATGTGGTAGAAGCCAGCATGATAAAGATCTGTTCCCTGAACTCTCATCTAAAGAGCACTTAGATGTCTTGTCTACTTAACTGTGGTTGCAAAGAGTGATTGTGAGTTTTGACATTTGTTAAGAGGAGGAATTTAAGAGGGATTCTGATCTGAAGACCTGTTGGGACTCCTCTCCAGCCCAATTAATTCCTCCATACTTCTCTTATGGGACTGGAATTGGAAGATACTCTACAAGGGGAAATGTTTTAGAACTCTGCCTTGAAAAGTATGATTTAATTTATATAAATCTTGATTAAAGCCATACAAGCTAAGTCTTTATTTTGGGACACTAGTTCAAAAATGAGTTTAAAGAAAATGAAACACCCATTTTCAGGAAGCAGACAAACTGATACAGTCCTCAAGAAAAATGTACAAAAATAACAATTTTAGAAGCTGCCACCCTGCATCTGTAATTCTGTCATGATCTCAAAGATCTATAGAAAAATACTGCTCTTTGATACTGTTGGATTAAGTTAAGATGAAGTTGATACCTTCTATTTCACAACCCTTTATAGATCACAAAATCATTTCCTATATATTCTCATTTTATCCTACAACAACCTGATAAAGTAAGAGTTTACCTTTCGTTTTATAGATGCAAAAACTAAGGCTTTATAAAGTAAGTTAGGCAAATTATCCAACTTGTGAGTGGCAGAAGTATCAAATCCAAGTCTATCTCAGAGCGTTTTTTGCCCATCTCTAATTAGTTAAAGAGATTAATATAATTCTGAGAGATGGTACAGATCTACTAGTCCTCACCCACCTATTCTACACATAAAATCACATCAGGAATTTCACAACCCTTCAGAACATCCACACTCAGTTTAATACTCTTTAGTGCAAAAATGCCTATTTGTTGTCAGTCCATCATGTGACTATGGAGGATAATGAGCATCCTCATAATTTGGAAGTTTTTCTAGATACACTCCAGAGTTTTCTTGGACTTTATTGATTCCCATTATATAGGTTATCCCCAAAGATTGTCTACTCTAAATTTTTACATAAAAATTTTTGTTTTTTTTCCAACATAAAAAATTGGGAAAACAGAGAAACATAAATGAAAATATATACAAAAACAGTAAATAGATGTGTGTATGCTTTGTTAATTCAACTTTTTAAAATCAACTGTGGTAGGTTGTACAGATGGCTCCATTTCTTCCTTTCATACTCTTTTGCAATGTAACTTCCCTCTTCTACCAAGAGGTCCAGTTTATTTCTCCATCTCTTGCCTATTCACTCCTTGTCATGAGTCTTACCTTGTGACTTATGTGGCCAAGGAGTGTGTGCCAGTTCTGAGAATGTGCCTCAAGAAGTATTGTAGCTTCTGCTGTCTTGCTGGGAACCATGTCAAGCTTCCATGTAAACAGTCCTGGACCAGTCTATTTGCTAATAGGCACGTGGCCTACTTGCTTCCTTGGAGCTGACAGTCAGCCAATACCCAGAAGCAGAGCCACTAGATGACCAGTAGCTGATTATAACATGAGTGAGCCAAACCATGACTGGAAAACAGCCCAACTGAGTCCAATCTAACTTGCTGGCTGCAAAATCTTAAGCTGTTGTTGAAAGACACTAAGTAACAGATATCTGATATATCAATCTTGCTGCTCTCCCAAAAACTTGCTTTTAAAAAAGATCACATTTTACCCTGCTATATAAAGCACAATGCAGTCAAAAGAGCCTTAAATTAGCATCAAGTGATCTAATTCCTGTCATTGACTAGAGTTATCACTATAAAAACATCAAATACATTCTGAGTTTCAATTTCTGTACCTGTAGTCAGATACCATGTTGCATATATGCCCTTTCTACTTTGATGGTTTATATAAACAGATGAGAAAATAAATATGAAATTGCTTTGACTTTGTATATATTTTTCCTTTCTTGGACTTTGGTTTTCTCATTTAGAAAGGTTCAAGGATCAATCTGGCTCAAAATCCCTGGAATATTATTATTGGTTGATGTTACTAGAGAATCAAATTCAAGTTTCATATGCTGATCCACAAGTATTGGAATGCACAATGGAACAATTCCTATATAAATACCTACTGGTATTTATACAATGTGCAGACCTGATTTCATCCTCCACTTTGGAATGGTGGTTAATTCAAACGTAGGATGGAATTCAGGAACAAATTGTGAGCAGTCCTTTTTCTGGTACAATTTTAAGAAAGGAAACTCTCAAATATTTCTCCACCCTCTTTCATTTGTAAAGCACCTCTTTCAATAAGGCAGAAATTCACAAAGTATTGGTCAAAGACAAAATTAAAGTAACCTGGAAGTACTTGTTAAAATAGTGATTTATTTCCTATATATGTAAAAAGGCAAGTCCTCAAGCTGCTTTTCAGTTTACTAAATCAAAATATTTGGTGCTCTTTATACTTAGGGAAAATTTTGAGAAAATTGTCATTTTGATTAGAGATGTGAGAGAGATAAATTTGAACCCTGCTATGACAGGTGAGAAAAATCGGATTAAAGATTCTAGACATTAAAAAAAAAAAAAACCCAGGCATCAAGAGAACACCGGAGTCTTGGAAGGGACAGAGGCAGAGAGGAAGAAACAAAAGGGTTGTAGGAAAACAAATATCTCATGTTTTCCTAGGTCTAACCATGCTAAAACTCCCTGGGAATTCTGCTGCTTGGATTAATATGATTTAAAGATAATTGTTCTCAGGACTTATCCCCATTTTGAGGCCCCACTAGGCTAGAAAGACTAGCAAGTATAAAATATAAAGCAAACAGGAGATCCTATAACTTCTCAGCATTGTAGCTGTACAAAGCCACAGATATCATTTGCTCTTTTCTCTGCCAGAGTTGCTAGTAAGATTTTTCTTGGGTCAGTGGCTAAGAATATTTTCCTTTGTTTTTGTCTTTAATTGACAGTCTGCTTCATGAAGAGCTGGCTTTACTTCTTGGCAGATGAAATCACTATATGAGCATTATACCTTCTATTCTAATGATTTCATGTTCAATTCTATATGTAACTACACTGCTTTCTAAAGGAAAGGAAGAAAGAAGGAAAAAAAAGAAAGGGGGTAAGATAGAAGGAAACCAATATTTATTGAACAGCTATACTCTATCCTGCACATTCACAAACATATGATCACATTCTCACAATAACCAATGAGGTAGGCATGATTTTTTTCCTTCTTTGGAAATGAAGAAATTGAAACTCAGAAATTTTATGAATCATTTCTCAAATAGATGGGTTTGAAACCTGGTTAAATCTGGCCCTAAAGACCGTAGTTCTTCAACTCTTTTAGAATACAAGTTTAAAAACAAATATTCCTGGGAATACAGCGAGAGAACTCTTATCAGTCAGCATGCTCATGTGAATACATAGACCTCTCATCCTTCAGGAGTCTTGAGAGGTGCATCAAAGAAAGAACTCTTGTCTAAGCCAATGTTCTTTAAACTGTGGATATCATCTCATTTGTGAATGACATCACTTGGGCATCAACCAACTATATTTAATGAAAGATTACACAATGATACAGAGGCAAATAAATTCATGGGGCATCACATATGCTAAGAATTTTTCTAGATATCTTTTTTCTGTTGCATAGATGTGTACATATAAACATGTATATTGTCACAATGTAAATGTATTTTTAACATAATTCTTTTGTGGAAAAACAAGAGTTTGAAAGTTACTGGGCTAAGCAATTGGAATGTTGCCCAAGGCAACTGTTATTGAGAAGACCTCAGAGAGAGGCCCAGAAAGGAGAGGACCAACACTACAGAAAAATTTGTCAAGTTTTCAAGTGTCATAGACTGTGTTGAATAGCTCTCCTCATTTTTCAACTTACGAAACCATTGAAATGTGGAAGAGAAAAGTTCCTGTAGCAGAGTTAGGTTGAAATCTGCAGACAGTGATCAGCAGTCATCTGTGAGGAACAGGGTCTCCAGTTAAACTCCTATTAAATTTCTCCAGTGTTATTCTGTACATGCAGGATCAACACCGATTTCCTTTTTATTATGCATTGTCCAAAATGGATGAGGCATTTCTCATTATCTCTCCCTTGAAGAATGTACTCATCATTTATTCAGAACTTGCTGAGATATATGCTCTTTATTTTCTTACTTGCTCAGGAAAAAAATCCTGCTACATTTTCTTTCCCCATTTGGATCACATAAAGGGTGACTGATAATAGATAACAAGCATCAGTTCTTCTTTCTTGGCTGTGAGACTCTTGTCTGTTGACGAGGCCAAGGAGAAGTGTAATGAGGCTTAATATGTGGACTAAATACCAATGCAGTTGTCTGGCCATTCAGAATATTGTTCTAGTCTGAGACTGTCACAGAAAAAGGAAAAATATTCAGTGGAATTTGGTATGACTGCTTCTAAGTTATGATTTTATTTGGCCATTGGCCACTGACAACCATTTGTTGAAACTGAGGACATGGGAATTATCTGTAACAATAATATCTATTATCTCTGTAATGATTAAACGACCACTTCAAAGTAAGTTTACACATTTATCTCATCTTCATTTTTATAACAACCTTATGTGATTAAGGAAGTATTAGCTCCATTTTTACAAAGGAGAAAAATGAGGCCCAGATGAGTTAAGTGATTTATCCAAGAACACACAAGTTAGTTGCAAAATTGGAACAAAATCTGTAACCACTAACTCCCAGCCCTGCATTCCTCCCAACAGATATTAGTGCCCTCATTAATTTTGTTCCTCCCAACAGATATTAGTGCCCTCATTAATTTTGCTTCATAATACATTCTCTTCTGTTCCCCTAGCTGACCTGTTTCATAAAAGTATTTTTTAAATTTTATATTTAAAAAAAGAAAAACGGAAGTGAAAGGAGAGGTGATTATTCTATCACATCTGCTGAATGCAGTTAATTTATTGGTTTCATGAATATGAAGTGGTCTAGAGGAATATGTATCTATTTATGTAACAATCACATATGCTGGGAAAATGTATGTGGTTGAAATACAGATACATTGGTTTCAATTCTAGTATTGGTTTAAGTAAATTATATGTTAGGCCTCAGCCAACAAATATATCCGTTACAGTTAACTTCTCTAATTTGGTTAAAGGACCCTAGATTTATTCAGCAGTGCATGTATATCAGGTTATGTAAAATTAATAGCTGAAGTTCATTCATATGGCTTTAATTAGGATGCATGGGTTGGGATGAAAAAAAAAATCAAGCAAAAGTTCTGGCTTTGATTATAACTGTATCTGCTCCAGTATCAGTTTCTGCAAAGGCAAATACCGTGTTGGCTTAGCTTAATACATGCTCATTCAAAGAAACCGTGCATTGGCTTAATTTTACTTTGAAGGTTTTCATTAAAGTATATTGTTTGTCTAAATACCAGCTTAGTTCATTTCATTTAATTATCCAAGAGTATTTACAAGGTCTGGGATATTACTGTGCCCATTGAAAAAATAGTTGATTGTGTTATGTTTCAAAGAAAATAGATTCATTTCTGTGAAAACTTCTTGGAACTTCTGAAAACTGTCCTGCTTCCAAGTCTATGTACTTGTCTCCAAACTTGGCTTTGGGAATCTGACCGACTGTTTTCTTTTCCAGGAAAGAACTTTTGGGAGAAAAGCATTCTTTGTGGGCAATAATGTTCTTCTCAGGTGGTTGCTAGCCTTTCCCACTGAAACCTGGGAGAAAATGAGTTTTATAGTTAATAACTTTTTACATTTGCCTAAAAATTCATCTTCAAATCCAAAATAATTTACCACCTCTTCTGTGATATTCTCTGTGATCATTTGGGTTTTCACTGAGACTTCTAGTTTTCTTGCCCATCTTGACTTAGAGGCAAGGGGCTATGCTCTGAATACTTGTACATCATTAATTCCTGGCTCTGTGTTATACACAGAGCATGACTCTGTGTTTGACAGTAAAGGTGGTATAGAAGCTGCTAGGTGAATGTGAGCTACTCTTTGCTTAGTATAAAGCATATTTAATATCAGGATCATCTAAACCTAAGATGAATCACACCAGTTGGGAGTGACAAAGGTCCCAAACAGTTAGTGGCAAGAGGAAACTTGTATGGGCAGGTAGGGCATCAAGAATGTCTAATGCTAGGCATCAGTGGCAGGCAGAGATCTGAAATGGCAGATGGTTTGAAGCAGAGCACTTCATCATGGATAGCACATGAATACTGTATGAGTTCAGTACAGGTCCAGATAGACAGATATGGTTGCAGGAATAATCTGGGGCTTGGGTCGTGAAGAGTAGTTGTCACTGATCAAGTCTGTACTATATGCCAGGCTCTGAGCAAACATCATAGGCTCTGGAGTTAAACAGATCTGGGCATGTCACAGTGAAGCCCCTCCTAGCTGTATGACCTGAGGAAGGCTTTTCAGTTTATCTGCACCCAAGTTCTCTCCTCTTTAAAGGAGCTGCTGCTTATAAAATGGCTGGCACCATACCTGGTATACAGTTAGGAATATAGTAATGCTAATTGCTATCATTGTTCTTGATTTTCCCCCATAACCTTGTAATACCTAGACTGTTGTCCATATTACAGTAATCAAAAAATTGAAGCTAAAAAGAATACTGTCCACTGAAGTAGTAAGTGGTTGAGCTGGATTTCAAATATACCTGGTCCCCAAAGATGAGACATGCATGCATGTAACATATTGAGAGGCCAGAACCCAAGGTCAAGCAGTATGTCATCTGTGATGTGCTGAAACACAGAGCTTCAGGCCAGGCCAGGATTCCAGGAATGGTTAAAAGTATGATTGCTTTGAGATATTTGTGCAGGGCCTAGCTTGAGAATGGGGATAGGTGGTTTAGCTGTGGATATTAGAGAACCTCTATGGAAGAAACCCAGACCACTCAATCTAAATCTTTTCAGACCCCATCTTTCCTTTCCTTTCCATTCTTTTTTTTTTTTTCTTCCTTTTTCTTCAAATGTTATTCCTTTGGTTAAGATCTGGGCTTCAAACCATATGGCCAAGAACATAATAAGAAAAAGAGCTGTGTATCCTGGCCATCAGTCCAGAGATATCCTCCTCACAAATTATCTTGGTGCCAGAAACCCACCATAAAATATTCATTGCTTTTGATCCTAAAGTATTTTTAGTCTGCAAAGCATCTTCTATTAAAATGAAAATGTCCCTTGAGGGAGAGAGAACCTTTTAAGCTATTATCAGTTAAACTCATAGTGGGTAGTTGGTTTATAAAAATTGAGATTAAAAATCTTCAAGAATTGAAGGACACAGAAAATGTTTCAGGGAAAAAAGAAAAATCAACAAGAGAATAGCATAGAAGGTATCATTGGAGGATGTCACATTTTCCCACTTTTTTCCCCTGAAGTTTGGAACTGTCTTTGTGTTACATGCCCTTCTGTTCCTCTTCCTTCCTCTCCTCTCTGCCCTCTGTACTGTCCTTCATGCAACCCATTCTCTCTCTAGAACTCAAGACCATGAGGGTGCTGAACATGACTGACAGGACAATATGGGAGAAATCAGTATTGGAGATGTAAAGAACATTACTGCATTTTGAATTTAAGAATTTCCCAATTTCTGACCTTATAGTAGAGTTGGTTAAGTGCTTGTGTTTGTTTTGTTTTGTTTTGAGGCCACAGCTCAGATCCAAGCTTTGTGTGACTGGCCATATTATCCTCTTGTCCTCTCTGAGATTCAGATTTCTTAGAGAAAACCTAACTTAAGGTAGTTGTGAGGATAATTAAAACACTTAGCATGATGACTGGTGCATAGTAAGTGCTCAATACAGGGCAGCTGACAATAATAAAGTGCTAGTATAACAACAAAAACAATAACAATACTACATTCAACTCTATGCTGGACTCTACATTGTATGTTGGATTCACTCATCCCAACCACTTTTGGACTCACACTGTCTTCTTTAGGATAAAGAACCAAGGCCAGGGTTAATGAAAGATAATGAAATGAGATCACATTTACAATGTGAGGGCAATGACAAGGCATATCTGAGTAAAATTAATTGTATCCCTTCCAAAAAACAATCACCCCAGTCAGTTCCTCAGAGAATGAGACTGGAGGGGTGGGGGATTATATAACTAGATTTCATTAAGGAGGGATGACATGAGTGGTGCTGTCCACAAATGGATGAAAAAACATCTATGAAAAGGATGATAACCCCATTTAATTGGAAACCTGACTTTAAGCTATTTGTTTCACACCTAAATACTAAGAAATAATTCTTAAAATTTAAAAGCAGCTATAAAGCAGCTCAATAAATGTTTGGGTCCCATGAAATGGGATGTGTACTCAACTCACAATGCCACAGACTGTTAACTTAGATTTTCTTACTATATACATTCAAAAGAACCAGGCTATGTCCTATGACTGCTAGATGCTAACAATCTTTAGCATTAAGGGCTGGTCCCTTCCCTATGGAGAAAGGAGAGAAAGAACTTAAAACCCAAAAAGTTCTGCTATCAGAATATTTCTTTAGGAGGAGATCACCAAGAACTGGTTTCCAGGATATTTTTATAGAGTTCGGCCAAGCCAGGAGAAAAAAACAATAATAATGGCCATGATTACTAATAACTACCACTATCTTTTAAATTCTTAATGTGTAATAGTAATACCCATGACCATCCAATAAGAAGCTGTTATTGTCCTCAGGTTAAAAATGAGAACGTTGAGAAAGGGAAACCCTACTACACTGTTGGTGGGAATGCAAGCTGTTGCCACCACTCTGGAAAACAGTATGGAGCTTCCTCAAAAAGTTGAAAATAGAACTACCATATGACCCAGCAATTGCACTACTGGGTATTTACCCCAAAGATACAAATGTAGGGCTCTGAAGGGGTACGTGCACCCCGATGTTTATAGCAGCAATGTCCACGATAGCCAAACTATGGAAGGAACCAAGATGTCCATTGATAGATGAATGGATAAAGAAGATGTGGTATATATATACAGTGGAATATTATGCAACCATCAAGAGGAATGAAATCTTGCCATTTGCAATGACGTGGATGGAACTGGAGGGTATTATGCTGAGCGAAATAAGTCAATTAGAGAAAGACATGTATCATATGACCTCACTGATATGAGGAATTCTTAATCTCAGGAAACAA
>NC_138381.1:26746555-26772552 GCF_054177405.1 Leptonychotes weddellii | reverse complement strand
AGGGTGGAGGGTTGGGTTAGCCTTGTGATGGATATTAAAGAGGGCATGTACTGAATGGAGCACTGGGTGTTATATGCAAACAATGAATCATGGAACACTACATCAAAAACTAATGATGTAATGTATGGTGATTAACATAACATAATAAAATTTTAAAAATGAGAAAGTTGATATTTAAAAAAGTGAAGCATTTTGTATAATGTGACACAGGTAGAATGTATCAGAACTAGGATTTAAATCTGAGAGCTCAAACTTTAAGGATCTCCTTCTTTAGATTATATCATGCTTATGAAAACAGTGGCAGAAATCTGAAAGAGGTTGTCCAGGAAGTAGTAAGATAACCTTCCCGCATAGCCTTCCCTCAAGACCAGGTAGCAGAGAAAGGCAAGGTATGATCCATGGACCTAATCAGCCCCAATGCTATTGAAACTTGACTCCAACTGTACACTATTCAGTCAACTCTTCCTACAAGCAATCTTCTAACCCAGATCTACTTGCCCATCTATATTTGACTGTTCTGTCCTAAGTAGCATTAGGGTTGGGCTCTGAAATTAATAGTCTATGATACAAGCATAAAGGCAAATGTGCTTTTATGGTTCGTCTCCACCTCTGATTTCCCCCCTTCCGTTTGTCCCTACCATGAGAGACTATGGACTCCAGAAAACAATCTGAGGGTTTCAGAGGGATAGGGGTTGGGGGGATGGGTTAACCCGGTGATGGGTATTAAGGAGGACACACGTGTTATAATGAGCACTGGGTGTTGAACACAAATAATGAATCATGGAACACTGCATCAAAAACTAATGATATACTGTATGGTGACTAACATGACATAATTTTAAAAATAATTAAAAAGAGGCAAATGTGCTTTCCCACTTTGCTAGGTTAAGATGAAAGGAACAATTTTGCCTCCTTCAAAATTATTCTCAGGGCTTGACCTTGTGCATGAATTCTATGTATGAATAAAGCACAGTCCTCAACAGGCAGGATTTTCTTTTGTTTTGTCTTAGAATCTATGCTCTATGAACTTGGAGACTTGCATTGTATATCTAGGTAATATTTTCTAAGTATTTTCTAATATTTTCCACTTTTGGACACTTAACTTTTAAGTTGTCAGCCATAGACCTTATTAGGGATTTTGAACATATCATGTATTCTAGCATGACCATAACCACAAAGCACACTGTGAGAGATGTGTCCCTGGAGCAGAAAGAAGGGGGAGTTACATGTCTCTGGTATGGATAGTATGGATTCCACAGAAACAGGGGCTGAGATGATGATATCAGGGAGGCTGATGATCAGAAACTAACTTTCATAAATCCATTCCTGTTACAGATCAGATATGTGAGTTCCCATGTGGTTTATTTAGCAGTAGGTAGAAAATAAGAGAACGCAAAAGTGTGTATATATGTATTGAGGACATAGCTTTCAAGGTGCAGAGTAAAAAATGTAGAAGTCTCAAAAATTAAGTATTCTCATTCTCAAATTCTTTATTTCTCCTGAAAAGTACAATAAGACTGTAAGGCATGGAAATGATAGCAGGTAGCCATGAAGTAGCAGGAAATAGCTAGCTAGTTGTCTATAACACAGGATAAGTTTACTCAAATTTCCAAATTAAAAAAATGTAGTTACCTAAAGGGGAGGGGGGAGTACCAATAGTGGTATTGTCACTTTTTTTGTGCTACAGAACTTCCTGGAATTATATCCTCTGGCAAAATAAAGGAAAATAGAGGTGGCTCTTCCAACAGACCAGTAATTAATAAAATGGAATCTGCTGGTGGAGCTGATGGTTCTAGAAGAGGGTAGAGGGTTCCCATCATTCGGTTGAGAGTGGGGCAGATCAGGAGCTGTCCCTTCTCCAGCCCCCACAGGGTCATTACATTTTGGCAACTCTACAGTCTCATTCTGCCCTTTCTTCTCTGAGACTTGTCCTTTCTGTTGCTCTGAACCTCCTTCTTCCTGTTCATCTGGTGTCTCTCTCTCCCCTGCCTGTTTCTCATCTCTTTCAACACTGCTTTTAGAGGTAGGAGTTCTAAGTATTGTGAAGTTTCCCCCTAAGAGCACCTAGGCTGCTCCTATGTGCTGCTAAAAAATACCCCAACCCTTCCACTCACAGTGTGTTACGGTAGAGCTGATACCCAGCTCTGTTATTGTCCTCTCTGGCCTTATGTAGACATTTCCACCTGTGTTTTATTCTTCACCCATATGTAGAGAAAGTAATGCTTACCTTGCGTAACTTAATTTACCTTCTGGGAGTCTCAGAGAATCCAAATTTATATATGAATGCACATGTGTGTTTTTATTCATCCATTCAAATATTTATGGAGTGCTTACCACATGAAAATGATTGGAAAGTAGAAAAAATACTCTATGAATATTGTGATTCTTCGGTTTAGTATTCATCTGTGAGGGGCATGGGGGAATCTATCACACTAGCCTTTTTTTGTTTTGTCCCAAAATGAAGCAAACTTCTAATAAACAGACTGAATTTTTCACTTGTCACACATTGTGGATACCACATTCAGAACAGAATAAGAATAATTGTTCCTTGTGTTTCCCAAACCTATGGAAAATGATAGAGTGTGAAGGAGAAATAGGTGCATAGCAATGAGTTTTCAGTGGAGGAAATGATCACTTTGTTCCTCATGGGGAAAAAAAGCCCTCTAATCACCACATTCCATACCATGCCATGCCAAGTCTTCTAATTCACACTGCTAACAACCCCAAGGGTGGAAATGCCTCCAGTGAATCAGTGCTTCTGAGAGTTCCATAGAGCAACTCCATCTTGAAATTGAAGGTTTGACAAAGATTTGACCAAAAAAAAAAAAAAATACTAAGAAGGATGAACATCCTTGAGTCCTCACAGTGAAGAAAGTACTTCTCCCTGCCTGCTTATATCACCACTGCAGAAGGTTGCATCCATAGAGGAAACCCCAGAGCTTGCTTACTCCATATGCTTTAGTCACACTGGACACAGCTCTGTCATTTGTGACTCATTCTCATTCAGAGGCCAAATTCTCCCATCATTTGCTGGTGCTGCCAATCAATTTCCATACCCCTCTTTCAAAATCAATGGGCAAGAGAAGCATAAATATTCAAGAGAAGAAGTCACCGAGGTAGTCAGGGCTACCTGTGCCTCCAAGAGGGCAATAGAAATTCCTCACAGATGGACATTTTAAACAAATTCTGCATGGAGAGAATGACCCTGCTATAGTGTTGTCTGAGACATTAGAGCTGGATACTGGGTTTGAATTACCTACTCTCAAAGAGTGGCAGTAAAGGCCTTGTTAAGCCAGAATTAAGGATATCCCACCAAATACATAGAATTTCTTCCCTGTATCCATTAAAATCAAGACAATTGGGAGTGACAAACTGTGCAGGGTGATTTAATGCAGGCACTTACTGAACTAATTTATGCTGTAGACTCTGTGCAGTCAAAAGGGAGCTGTCTGGCAGGGAGGTTGGAAACATCCTGTAGTTTGGTCAGAAATTCCAAATGCCAAATCTTGACTTTGGAGATCTGCTTCCTGAGATGGTCTCATTTTTCTGAGCTTCACAATCTATGGACACTGACATGTACATACAAATATGTGAGTAAGCTTTCACTAAAATCAGAGTACATGTGGAATTAAGGTGCTGCTGACAGAACTGTTTTACTCTTTTAACAAAACTCTACCTACTTCTCCTCTCACACTAAATTATCAAAGCATCCACGTCCCATCATGGTTCTGTGATCTGCTAGACTTGGGTTCAAATCCCTGCTCAGCCATTTGAGAGTTTCTAACGCAGGGCATATCACTTAACTTCTTGGTCAAATACGATAGTACCAGTTTCTACATCCTTCAATTTTTATGAAGATTTAATTCAGTAATACATGTAAGACAATTGGTAAAGTGACTGGCATGTAAGGACCTAATAATACGTATTGTTATTATCTCTAGGAGTAGTATTCATAATGTTGCACTTTCAGCCAGTAGTGAACTTAGGGCTATATAAACCTAAAACCTCCCATTTCCAAGGTTCTTTCTCTTCTTCTGCTTTGCTACCTAAGGACAGATATCTATAAAGCATTTTAGCTAAGCAATAAAATATACTAAAGTGAAATATATTTTTCTAGAGCAGGAAGAACAGATATATTTCCAAACAAGTATATGCAAACCAATTCTAACATTTAGGATGCATATAAATAATAGAGAATGCCTCTTGACATCAATTTTTTATCCCAAATCATCCTAAACTGTAAGTTGTGTTTGTATAGAAGAGATAAAATCTTGTCTAATTCTTTCCTGAAAGATTCTTCTCTGGAGCTCTTTATTTCAGAGGTATAAAAGTATCCAGAGTAACCAACCTTACTTAAAAACCGAAACAAGTTAATTGTTCATATCTCCAGAGAAGAACAAGAACAGGAGGGTTTTCTGTGTAAAAAATGACAAATCTGATCTCTGGTGCCACAAAGATAGAGGGCTGGTGATGTAAAGAGTCACATAATTTTCAGACAACCAATTCTACAAGCAGATTCAGAAAGTTCTTGGGCCCATTCATACACATACCAGCGAGCTACCATTCATTCATCTCAACCTATAATGAATTTCAACACTATAGTCTTTTGCAAAAAAAAAAAAAAAAAATTCTCCTGAGATTTGTTCTATGATTTTATATTCAATGAAAGTAAATAAAGGTGGAATAACCTAGGAAGGAAAGAGAGTCTGGTTAATTGAATTTTCTGCTTTAGCAGAGGGCTAAATAGAAAACATTTTTGTTTTTAATTTTTTGTTTAAAATGTATGAGCTTGCTTTCCTCCCTTAGGAATTGTAATATTACCCAACAACTCACTTTGATTTTTTGTAAAGTGATAGAGTAGGACAAGATCATCTGTAAAGTCCTTTCAATTTTTAATATGCTGTGAATTTGACATCAATGGATAACCTAACAGGTGAGAGGGACCCCAACATATGCTCTACAGAGCCATGCTTATCATAAACAATGCTTCATAGACAGTTTGTTTAAAGTAATACCTTAACTAGTTCCCTGCAGCTAGGATGATGGCATAATAGTGGGCAAATTTCAGACGCAGGCCAGCTGATGTGCAGAAGGTCACAAGAATCTAGGAATGCCTGGTTTGCCAGGGCATCAGAAAAGACCTCTCAGGAGAACAGCCTATATTAGAGGAGATTTCCTCTCACACTCCTGCTCTGAGGATCAGCAGAACACTTGAATGCCTTTGCTTTGATTTCAAGAAAATAGAGTGAATCCTTTGATCTGCAATTATCTAATTAGCGGGAATCTGAAACCAAGGATTATCAACCATTTGCATTTTATTTGCCGGCTAACTACCCTCTTATTCTACTCTTCACTCCATCTCAACAAAATCAGCCAAGAGGTGCCTAGCTGGTCGATTAATTTCATGGCTGTTTTGATTCTGGAAGGGGATGGAGGAAGTGGAAAGGTTTGGAACTGATCCCTGCTGACTCTGTGCTGAAATGCTGGATATTTACTTTGAAATCCACCATTCCTTGGATACTTGTCATGGTTCATAAAAGAGATTGACATCTCCATTATCTCTGAGGTGACTGTGTGTAATTCCTGTTAGTGTGAGCAGGACTTGCAGCAGCACAGAAATTTGAGACTCTAGTCTCTTGTCTTGCTCTAAAGAGTGATGTTGAAAACAGGCTTTCAGGTAAACTGTAAAAAGGTCAATGTATCCATCTAAAGATTTGGCAAATGGTTTTCTACCATAGATTCAGAATGTTTATGCTAGAAAGCAAGTTGGAAACAATTAACTACAATTCTCTCTACTTACACATGATGGGAGTGAGTTGTAGAGAGGGTATCACATTTTCTTAAAGCCATGGAACTAGGTATAGCGGGAAGCTGAGACTTTATCCCAGGACTCCTCATTTCTCTTCCAGTGTTCTTTATCCTCAGTGCATTATTTGACTCTTCGAGAAATTTAAGAATCTAATCACATAACTCCAAACAAAAAAGTACTGTGATCTACTGTTTCTGGAAATGTTGAAGTAACAAAGACTGGCCTTGACCTCCTACCATAAACAAATTGAAAACCAGACAAAATATATAAAACACTTGTTTTGAGAGATTGGACAGACAGCAGTCCAGGACTGTAAATCCCAAAAGAAGAGAAACAATATAAGCCCCACTCCTCTGAAAATGCTGGTAATCAGAACAAAGCCCTATTGGCTCATGAAGTTAAAGAGATGGAGATCAATGATGAAGGAGGCTGGGGCAGCTGGAAGTTGAAGAGCAGAGTTTTAACAAGGAGGGAAATATATAGGAAAGGAAAAGTTCCAGAAATCTACACAAGGGTGCCTTGTTTGGTACTATGCTGCACATATACAGAATGAAATTTCAAACATCCAGGTGAAGAAGAAATAAAATCGTATTTGTGAAATTCCCAGAGTTTACATGGAATAGAGAGATTTTGAACACTGATGAGCTAGTTCTGTTCCATTTTTTTAATTTGTCTTTCAATCTGTGTGATTTGTATTGAAGTATGCTCAAGTTACCTAATTCTTTCCTCAACTTAGCTGGGTCTACTGATGAACTCATCAAATTATTTCTTCATTTCTACTACAATATTTTCTAATTGCAAAATTTCTCTTATAATTTTTATCTTTTGGCCAGAATTTCTCATCTATTTATGTATTTTACCCTCCTTTTCAACTAGCTCTTTTAACATGTTAGTCATTGCAGTTTTTTTTTTAATTTTTTATTTTTTTATTTATTTGAAAGAGAGAGAATGAGAGAGAGAGAGAGCACATGAGAAGGGGGAGGGTCAGAGGTTGAAGCAGGCTTCCCGAGCAGGGAGACCCATGCGGGACTCGATCCTGGGACTCCAGGATCATGACCTGAGCCAAAGGCAGTCACTTAACCAACTGAGCCACCCAGGCGCCCCTAGTCATTGCAGTTTTAAAGTCCCTGTTTTATAATTCCAACATGAGTCATCTCTGATTCTGGTTTTATTGATTGCTTTGTCTCTTGATAATGACTTGTTTTCACTTGATTTGTTTGTATAGCTCCTTTTTCAAAATTGAATGTCAGACATCTTATGTAGGACAGGAGAGATTGAGGTAAATATTTACTCAGACATTGATATGCTTAAAGTTTCTCCAGAGATTCTTTGGACTTGGGACGTGGGCTGGATTCAATGACTCTTTCTCACTTCTGCTTTTTCCCCCACAGCTATGGGTCTTTACCTATGCCTGGGAGCAACACATTTTTTTGCCCTGACTCTGCAGTATCTTAAGTCTTTTGAAGGAAGCACCAGATGGTAGACCTTCATCTGTTTCCCACAATGGCAACCAATTTTATCCTTCACACCTGCATGACTTGGTGAGTCTTTCTCTAGTCTCTTTCAGTGCCCTGAATCTTTCTCATGAATACCGGGTGAAGGTTCTTTTGAAAAGAGTCAGCAAGTGGATATAAAATCCCACATTCATCTTTAGCAATCTATTAATATTTTAACTGATTTTTTTTTCTTACCCTCTTATATGGGGACTTCTGACCGTACTCTGCCACAGTTGGCAGAGTCAGGTGTCCTATCTATCTTAGTAGAGAGAGGGGAATGATCTATTGTTGGCTTCAGGCAGTTTATTCTTTGTTAGTGTAGCAGAAATGAAATTTCCTAGACAGTATAATAAGGCAAGAAAAAAAAACATAAAATATTTGGAAAATAAAAAATGAAACTAGCACTATTCATTTAAAATACTATTGATATGTAGATAATTTTAAATATTTTACAGACAATTATTGGTTCATGGATGTAAATTTAGCAAAGCCACTCAATATATGGTCATTGTATAAAATCAATCATCTTTCATACCAGAAACAAATTATAATAAAATAAAATTAATACAATTTATAATTACTATAAAAACTGAATATGTAGGATTGAATTTAATAGAAGATGTCCATGGTGTTTTTTAGAGAAAAGTTACATTAATAAGGCTTATTCTTATTAATTGGAAGGCTTGATATTGTCAACAACTTCAAATGATCTATAGACTCGATACAATCTCAAAATTGTACCAAATGCTTTTTATTTGTGAAAATTTAAAAGCTGATTATAAAATACATGGGAAAATGCAGAGAACCAAAGATAGCCAATACCATATTAAAGAAGGTTGATATTGAAAGACATATATCAGACATAGGTCTTTTTAAAAAACTAATTTGGCATTAGAGCAAGACTGATAGACTAATAATGCAGAATAAAGATTCCGGAAACAAACCCATAAATACATGGTCATTTGATCTATGTTGAAGATGACACTCTAACATAAGATACAAGGAATTGTCTTTATTTTGAGATGATTTTTATTTCACATCAGTTGTAAGATATAATACAGAGAGATCCTGTACTTTCTACCAAGTTTCATCTGATGCTAAGATACTGAAAACTATTACAATATCACATTCAGGATATTGACATGAACATATTCAAGACACAGAACATTTCCATGACCACAGTAATCTCTCCTATTACCTTTTTGTAGCCACACGTACTTCCCTCCTGCCCTTACTTCTCATTCTTAACTTCTAGCAATCACTAATGTGTTCTGCACTTCTATAATTTTGTTATTTAAAGAATGTTATATAGGGGCACCTGGGTGGCTCAGTCGTTGAGCGTCTGCCTTCGGCTCAGGTCATGATCCCAGACTCCTGGGATCGAGCCCCGCGTCGGGCTCCTTGCTCCGCAGGAAGCCTGCTTCTCCCTCTCCCACTTCCCCTGATTGTGTTCCCTCTCTCGCTCTGTCTCTCTCTGTCGAATAAAAAAAAAAAATCTTAAAGAATGTTATATAAATAGAATTACACAGCATATGACCACTGGGGATTGGCTTTTTCATTCAGCATAATTTTATAGAGGTTCATCCAAGTTGTTGCATGTATCAGTAGTTTGTTCCTTTTTACTGCTGAGTAGTGTTCCATATCATGGATGAACCACAATTTGTTTAGCCAGTCACCTACTGAAAGACATCTAGATTGTTTCCAATTTTGATCTATTATGGGTAAAGTGATAGTACTTTAGTGTAGATGGAGAGAAGTGAACTTAAAGTATATTTTAGAATTCTAGCCAAAAGGACTTGCTAATGCATTAACTGTGGGTGCTGAGGAAAGAGGTAACAATTGTTAGTTTCTTGAGCACTTGGGAGAGGAGCTGCCTTTGATGTAGTTGATGCTGCCTCTGAGTTGTGAAGACAGAGGGAAAATAAGTTTGATAGAAAGTTCATTACACTACTGTAATTTTCTAGATACCATTATTGCTGGCAGATATTAACTTGTTTGTTTAGTATTTGTGACAATATAAACTGAACGAGAGCAGGACCTCAGTGTTTGACACCTGGTAGGAGCTCAATGTAAATATGCAGTAAATGAGTACTGCCGGAAACAATCAAACCTGGGGACATTTAAGCCCATAGACCACTAGGTATTATCAGAGGTAGTTAATACCTACATTACACATTTATGAGGGTTAGTAGAAATATATGCAAATTTCTTGGCAGTATTTGGTACATAGTAGGCACCCTGTGAATGGAACCCAAAATGATCATTTTCACTAACATGTGCTACCTGAATAGTTTTGCCTTCTCAGCAGCACTTGTAAATGGGACAACCCAGCACCACACCAGCTACTTAAAGGGAATATTTGGTCAGAAGGGGATATTTTTGTTTTTTACTAATAACAAAATTATAATGTTATTTCATATTTTTTTTAAGATTTTATTTATTTGAGAGAAAGAGAGAAAGCATGAGCAGGGGGAGAGGCAGGGGGAGAAGTAGGCTCCCCGCTGAGCAGGGAGCCCGATGTGGGACTCGATCCCAGGACCCTGGGATCACGACCTGAGCTGAGGGCAGATGCCCAACTGACTGAGCCACCCAGGCGCCCCTATTTCATATTTATTTAACTAAACTCAAGTATGTTCACTTTTCTTCTCCTGAATTTAGTCAGACTAACAAAAACATAGGCTTATCATAATAGATATCAAAAATATTAAGTAAGCAAAAAAAAATTCACATTAAGACTAATGACTGAAAGCTGGCACTGAGATATACAACAAAGTCACAATAGTAGAGCAGCCTCCTTTCATATTGTGTGCTCAGGGCCCCACCCATTAGGCCTGGGTTGTCCATAACTGGACTGGGTCCCTTCCTTACTCCATTGACTTTCTGGGTATTAGATACTGGTAACCACATTCTTTTCAGTTGCTCCACATCCATTACAAAGCAGCCCTATCCTGGATGGATGTGTTATTTATAGGCTACTCAAAGGAAGTGGGCAATTTTGAATGTTGAAGAGCATCAAAGCAGGGCTATCTATGGCTGAAGGTTTGCTAGGAGTCTGGTCTTCTGCTTCATTATAATAATGATTTATTTCCAAGCTTTCTGAATGATTCCATGCAGATCTTGGGGCAGGAACTTTATTTTTGTCATCTAGATAGAAGTCATAATTCCAAGGGCATGGTTTTTTTTCTTTGTCCTCCCTTTATCATCACCCTATATCTGGCCCCTTCAGCTTGTTAAAGATTTGCTTTTGAAATGGAGGTCAGGGGCATGGTTAAAGCATTTGGAGAAAATCACGTTCTCCCTGCCCTAGAAAAATATAGCTCTCTAGGAGGAGGGAGCATCTCTCTGGAGACTGCATCTTTGAATTCTAGAGGGTCGCATGTTTGAAATGTTAATACAATTTTATGGATGAAAATTTTACCTGCAAAACATTTCTAAAATATGTGCCTGTCAAATATTCTTTCCCCTCAGGGATAGTCCTCCCAACACATCAAAGTCAGCTCCTCTCCCAGAGACAGCTTTCTGCAGTGGGAGAAGTGAGACCTTCCATTACAAAGATGCAAGGCTCACAGTGTTCAATTATTGTACAGTTGCAATTATCCACTTGGAGAGAGGAGACACTAAGAGAACAATCCAAAAAGCATCACTTTCTATAAAGCATTTTTTATAAAATATTTGTACTACACCTTTGTGATCTTGGAAATGCCAATCTCTCTGGTTTAGATAGACCAAAATATATTAATTTCCACCCTATGATATAGACCCAGTCATCATAAAAATACATCTATCAAAACAGAGAGAAGCAAACCTACAGAAAATAGCCAAGTCATACTAAATAATGGTAGTAAACTAGAGTAGTAATTTTCAAACCTTAGTGGGCAGGGCATCAGTATCATTTGGACAGAAAGTTCCCAGGTGATGGATGCTAATGCTGTTGATCTAGGGACTATACACTGAAAACCACTGCCCCGGAGCGAAGACATACAGCCTGTTTCTGCTATAATTCCTGTTGTTCCTGTAGCTCTAGTGTGGTGGTTCCTGCTCTTTGTTAGTCCAGGTATTTAGCTTTTCCTAGGACTCTCACATGGCATTTTCACTAGAATAAACTTCAATAAGTCTCTGTTGTTTCCCCCTACCCCAAACTGACTAACAACCAAAAGATGCTGAGTTCCTTTTCTTTTTTCATCACTTAGAAAATACTAGTGTGTGTGTGTATGTATGTATATATATATATATATATATATATATATATATATATGCTATTATGGAGCTTATTACTCAACCCTGTTTAGGTTTTTAATCTTCTGGGAAGAGTTCTTGCTGGCTCTTTGAGAGTCTCTTTTCTCTGATCTCTGTGGGGTCAAATAAGTTGGAAGTAATTCAGTAGTAACAAACACATTTATGTCAAGACAATAAGAAGACAGAAGGGTCAAGTAAATTTCTCTGGAGGGTTTGAGAAAAAAATCATTCATAATCTCTGTCTTCATTCAGCCCTAAGCCTATAAAATAGGGATTTCTCCCAATACTTCCTACCCTCTGAGGTAAGTTACTCATTCCTTTACATGGGAAGAGTCAAATTTCGAACTGCAGAGATGAGAACTTGAGGCTGATAATCAATGTTCTGCATTTCTCCATGGGACTGTATCAATTGTCAGAGGTTGTGGATCTTGAGTTCTGCTTGTCTTTGGGGGCAGGGGCAGCAAGAAGCTCCCTGACTCTGCAGAGTCAGCTTTCCCTCCTAGGACTCCTAATACCTAGACTAGGAGCGTGAGGTGGGAAAAAGTAGGACACTCACATGTGAACTCAGCTCAAACCATGCTCTGCAATCTGGTTTTATAAACAAAGACTCTATAATCACTGTGTCCTTTTTGCTGGTGCATATGTCTCAATTTCTTCTAGGTACAGAAGGAAAGAATAATCTTACTAAAAAATCCCATCTGAGAGATGTGGGCAGACTATTGCACTGGTGGAACTTGGGCTGGGAAGTATTGAGAGTTAAACTAGAAAGAAGCCATGCTGAGAGGTAGCTTGAGTCCAAGCACATAGGTTCAAGTAAGGAAAAATGGACAAGCACAAGTTAGATAATATGAGTGGTACCAGACTCAGGATTGGAAATCCAGGCTTGGTATCCACGGGGTGGGAGCTCAGTCCTGGCAACAAACGCAGGAGCTGTCTGAGAAACATGAATTTTGAAAGGGGGTGAAAGAATTGTGATTAAGGCTAAAGCTTAAGACAGCAGAAATCTTTTTTTTTTTTAAAGATTTTATTTATTTATTTGACAGAGAGAGATAACGAGAGTAGGAATACAAGCGGGGGAGTGGGAGAGAGAGAAGCAGGCTTCCCGCAGAGCAGGGAGCCCAATGCAGGGCTCGATCCCAGGACCCCGGGATCATGACCCGAACTGAAGGCAGATGCTTAACAACTGAGCCACCCAGGCGCCCCAAGACAGCAGAAATCTTAAGTGGCAGCCTAGAGGTGTGGGGAACAAGGTGGGTGGAAAAGAGGCAAGACTTAAGACTGAAGTCCACAAGACCATTTGTTTTCCTGCTGTTCCATAGTGACTTAAATTTGGTTTCATATTTTCAATGATTTCTCTTTCTTAGCACCAATTTTTTGGTTCTCTTTTCATTTTATTTCTTTTTTTTTTTAATTTTATTTTATTATGTTATGTTAATCACCATACATTATATCATTAGTTTTTGATGTAGTGTTCCATGATTTTCTTTCTTTTCATTGGGTGTTTGTTTTAAGATAGAGCAAGAGTTGACTTCCAGGTTCTAACACATTGGTAAAAGCTGTAGTTTATAGTTGTAGTTGTAGCTCTTTTTAAAAATCTCATAGAGCTAGACCAAAAGTGGGGTTTTTTTTAATATAATTTGTGTGTTTGCTTATTTTGTGTGTATGAGTGAGAGTGAAAGTAGAAAAGCAATATTTTCCTAAAACAACCTAAGGGAAAAAATCACTGGATACAAATTATTGATCGCATGCCCCCCTAGTGGGCTTGTTATCCAATTGACAGTTTGTCCAAGATCACAAATTAATGCTGTATCTTCTAGGAGAAATATGATATTCATTCAGTGTTGAGTAAATCCATATATTAAAGCCAAACATTGATAAATAATGTAGGCCAATAACCCCCAAAAAGGCATATTTCCATATTTCCTGGAAGGGTAACAGCATGCTACTATTTTTAATGCTCTAACTATTGCCATCTCATATGTGTGAATGATGTTTCAGTGGTTAAGGTTCTGATTTATTAATTAGAATGCAGTTTTCAGTGTGCTAATGTTACCCTGAGTTGAATGATAAGCACATATTTTAAATATGAGGTTTGGCAATTGCACAATATTTTAAGTTGAATTGGAATACATAAAGGATGAAAATCTCTCAAAGGTATAGAGGATTCAGATCCTTTCCCTGTGTACTGGCAATTTAAAAACAAAATTAGCATTTGTTTTATCAAGAATGAAACAGAACAGGGTATTACTGTAAATGCAACTTGTTTTTATTTCTTTGCTTAGAGACCTTTTCCCTCTCTTCTGTCCCCCTCCACCCAACTAAAACTCAGATATTTTGAAACATGTTACTTCTCTGTGTTCTGTCTCTGCAAGAGCAGCATGCAAGGGTGTTCTCTACATAAACAAATAACTCTCTTATCTGTCTTAGATTCTAAGGGAAACCTGCTTTCTAATTCCTTCTTAATTAATGATCTTTTGTCCCCTAGAAAAGTCCTCCATACAGGCTACAAAGGCATCCGTTTTAATTGTGCATGCATGCGTGCGTGCGCGTGTGTGTGTGTGAGTCCATAGTTATTTCAAGTCCAAAGGTTCTAGCCATCTTCCATTTGTTTTTCATGGTTCCCCAAAGTCTAACATGAGTCCTCAATTTGGTGACATAATACATTCAAAAATGGGAAAAGCCTATAACATAGGGGTTGGCCCTGTTCCCAGGCACTAGCTTCTAATGGAGTGCTTAAGAATGTGAATGGATTAGTTGCTCATTGGTTGTCCTTGAATTGTTTGTACAATGGAAAACATGATACCATATGATGTCAATATGGCATAAAAGATGAGAATAGATTACTTTGTAATGTTTAGGTTTTAGTTTTTCTTTTCTTGCCTTTTAAGTTCTGACCAAAAGACAGTAAGAAACATGAGGTTGGTCAAAAGTAGGAACTTCCTAACCCTGCAGATTTGTAATGATTGGAATTGTGAAAACAAAGGTAACAATTTCGGGGTGCCTGGGTGGCTCAGTCGTTAAGCATCTGCCTTCGGCTCAGGTCATGATCCCAGGGTCCTTGGATCGAGTCCCACATCGGGTTCCCTCCTCGGCGGGAAGCCTGCTCTCCCTCTCCCACTCCCGCTGCTTGTGTTCCTGCTCTCGCTATCTCTGTCTCTGTCAAATAAATAAATAAAATCTTTAATAAAAAAAAAAGGTAACAATTCCTCCTGTGTCCATCCACACTGTGGGACAGTTGAAGAGCTCTTCTGTCCCAAGCATGGAGAAAGCCTTGATGCTTCCTTGGGAGTTCCTTTTGTACTTTTCCTGTCAGTGTAATTAAAACATGCCTCAGTTCCCACTCATGTGGAGGTTAGAATGCAGAACACCAACCACCTGACATTGGACATGGTCTATGAGGGGAGCTCAAAAGGTCTCTCACCAAGCCAGTCTTAAAGCCACTCCTGCATCACTCCACCAGCTAACAACCACTCTCGGATAAAAGAAAGGCAGGTGATTTAAAGCAGCCACTCATTGCTGCTATTGTATCTTTGGTCTGGGTCACCTATAAAGAGGTGTTCAGACATCTGTACCTGAGAATCACCCAAGACCAGTTCAGTGTCCTTCTCATTATAGTCATGAAGTTTTCTGAGGATAATCCTGGGTTACCAATGGAAACTAAGATGTTCTTAGTATTTTCTATGTAAGGTGTCAGAAGTATATATTACTCCATTCAACAATGAATCATGGAACACCACATCAAAAAATAATGATGTAACGTATGGTGATTAACATAACATAATAATTAAAAAAAAGAAAAAAAAGTATATATTACTGTTTTCAATAATGTTAAATTTTTAAACAAGCTCCTGTGCTTGAGTGAACAATTCCTATCTATTTTGTACCAAGTATACTTTAGGATTTAGTACATTTTATTTAAAGGCAGGTGTGTAATATGTATACATAATCTGTTTCACGTGTGCACATACAGACACACAAAATTCAAATGTGTTTCTTGCCTTTAATCCCAAGGTTCCCACTTTGGTGCTTTGAAGAATCTGGGGAGTGAATGCTTATGCCTGGCTCTTTGCTTTTGTAATAATCAAGCATGCTCCAGTCTCCAAAATCTGAATATGCACTATTCTCAGTTTTCTCTAACCTCCAAGCTGCCTTTCTTCTGGCTGCTCTATCTATACCCTACATATTCACAAAATTTAGGAAGTATCACTGCTCAAGACTTCTGTCTTTGCATTGACAATATTATGAAGGGCTGGGTCAGAATATTCTTTTTAGTAGAGAATCAGAAAACACCTATTTCCCTTTAGATTTTAGGGTAGGACAAACAAAAATGGGGAAAAGGGCAGTGACACCCATGTAGGACCAGGTCATCCATGTCCACTTGCTGCCTCCATTTGTGAAATGGTAGTTCTCTGGGTGTGACAGGCACTTATTTGTGTCCCTGCCACCAACGTCAGAGGTTATGGTGCTTGAGAGAGACTATAATCTTTGAAGATTATAACTAAATTATTATTTGTATTGCTTCTATTATATTTGCGTATTATCTATAGCTTATTATGCTAAAGAGCTCCCTCCTATCTCCTTGTTCCCAAGGCTTTTTTCCTCATTTCCCCTAATGCCCTAACCTTTTATAACTGCTTAGCTAAACTTTTCCCCATCTTTAATGGTTGATGACAATTTCAATTTCTTCTACTGAGACTCTGCTGGTCACTATAGACTTCATTAAAATTTGAAATACTATTTTACTTACATCTTTTATCAAGCTTGCTCACATTACATTGTTCATTGTGTATTTGTCCCAGCTCTGGAATGAGATTGTAAGCAAGGTTAATATAGCATACTATTTTACTTCCTTCATCATCATAACTCTATAGCAGAGTTATAAGAGTGTGTCTGCACTGAACCAAACCAAACCCTATATGTGCATGGGAATATAGGATTTGTGACTAGGGAGGAGAAATAGAATCAAAGACTTCCATTAATACATTAAATGTTTAGATTATATAAATAAGACTCTCTTGTGGTCACTCATTACAGACATAGTACACACTGAAAATATTTATTAACAAATGATCAAATACCATTGAGTGCCAAAATATGTGGCACAGACATTCAGTCATCTAAGCTCTCCAAAAACTGAGGCTGCTAAAGAAGCCATTCAACTGAAGGAGGAAGCTTAAACCTAAGGACTAGAAGATAGTTTCTATGTAAATGGGCAACACCTTGCAGGACAGGTGTTTGCCTTAGGGATTCTCAAAAGCTCTTGTCCATAACTGTTCCAAGTGAGGCACTATTTTGGGTTGTGTTGGAAGTCTTAAGATAGCAGAGGGTAGTACTGAATACAAGTTGCTGGAAGAAAACAGTTTCCACGTTCTTTTTTGCTCTGATTTCCCTTGCTTCACAGAAGGGGAAGGAATTGTAACAGCTATGCACTTGGGTATTTGAGATAATCTGACTCCTGCTTAACCATATCCACAAATTACTCTATGTGATTAAAAAACAGAAATAGACATTGGATGCTTTGTATCTGGTGAAAGAGATAAAGAAAGCACAGCATCTATCCTCTAAACGATTTCCAGCTTTTAACAGAGGCCCCAAGGCAAATAATAAATTAAAAGCAGTACACATGCACACTCACACAGAGATATAGGTAGGTATGGATAGAACTAGAAAAGATAGACACAAGGGAAGAATAGTTAACTATTAGAGAACGTTACACATGGGAGTGATGTGTAGGCTGTGCTATGTGGAATAAATAGATAATAAGGTAGACATTATTGAGAAGAGCAAGTATGAAGGCATTTGTTCACTTGACAAAATTTTATTGAGCACGTGCTGTATGTCAGAAACTTGCCTTTGTACTGGGGATATAACAGTGTGAACAAAACAAGGTCATTAGCTATATGAAGTACACATTCTGGTGGGAAAGAAAGAAAAAATAAACACAAATATATTTTATGCCAGGGATAACAGTGGTGTCAGCAAAGGTCTATGATAAGATGTCTCTAGAGCAGGTAGTGGGAGTGAGCCAACTGGGGTATATAGAAGAAGAACCTACTAGTCAGAGGCCCAAAGGTAAACCTATCAGTTATTCATTTTTTTAACCAGAAAAATAATATAATTACACTGTAACTAAATAGTAAAAATTTCAACTTAATAATTATGACTTACATAAGTATCTCTAGGTAAATCATGTCTTCTCATTTTATATCTTCATAAATATTCAAATAAACACATTACAGTATATCCATGTGTAGAGAAAAATAATCAAAACTGAATTCATTAATAACAAGATCAGTGATGTGTTTATGTGCAATACTAGAAATGATGCACACATCCAACACACACAACAATGCAGTAATAATATCTTTTTTATTGAAGTATAGTAGACGCACAACATTATATTTGCTTTAGGTGTACAACATACTGATTCAGCTTTTATATACATTATGAAGTAATCACCACCATAAATGTAGCTACCATCTGTCACCACACAAAGTAGTTACAATATTATTAACTATTTTTCTTATGCTGTACCTTGCATCCCCGTGTCTCCTTTTATAACTGGAAGTTTGTGTCTTTTAATCCCCTCACCCACCTTGCCTCTAGCAACCACCAGATTATTTTCTATATCTATGAGTCTGTTTCTGTTTTTGTTCATTTGTTATGTTTTTTTAGATACTACATATGTGAAATTATATGGTGTTTATCTTTTACTGTCCGACTTAGTAAAATAAACCCTAGGTCCATTCATGTTGTCCCAAATGGCAAGATTTTGGTTTTTTTTATGGCTGACTAATGTTTTGTCATATGTTTATTATTTACACACACACACACACACACACACACTTGATACATGTATACCACATCTTCTTTATCCATCCATCGATGGACACTTAAGATACTTCCATATTGCGTTTATTGTAAATAATGCTGCAATAAACAGAGGTTCATATATCTTTTCAAATTAGTGTTTTTGTTTTCTTTGGATAAACATCCAAAAATGGAAAAGCTAGATTGTATGGTAGTTCTATTTTTAAGTTTGTGAGGAACCTCCACACTGTTTTCCACAGTGGCTGCACCAATTTACATTCCAGGCAACAGTGCACGAGGGGCCCTTTTTCTCCATTTCCCTGTCAACATTTGTTATTTCTTGTCTTTTTAATACTAGTCATTCTGACTGGTGTGAGGTAATATCTCTTTGTGGTTTTGATTTTCATTTCCCTGATGATTAGTGATGTTGAGCATGTTTTCAGTCCATTGGCCATCTGTATGTTTTCTTTGGAGAAATGTTTATTCAGATTTTCTGCCCATTTTTTTTTTAAAGATTTTGTTCATTTGAGAGAGAGAGTAAGTGAGAGAAAGCACAAGCCAGGGGGAGAGGCAAAGGGAGAAGCAGACTTCCTGCTGAGTAGGGAGCCCAACTTAGAGCTCAATCCCAGGACCCTGGGATCATGACCTGAGCAGAAGGCAGACGCTTAACCAACTGAGCCACCCAGGGGCCCCATCTGCCCATTTTTTTAAAAAGGATAATTTTTTTTTTTATACTGAGTTATGTGACTTCTTTATATAATTTGGAAATTAACTCCTTATTGGTTGTATCATTTGCAAATATCTTCTCCCCTTCATTAGATTGCCTTTTCATTTTGATGATGGTTTCCTTAGCTATGAAAAAGGCTTTTTTTTTTTTTCAGTTTCATGCAGTCCTATTTGTTTACTTTTGCTTGTGCTGCCCTTGCTTGAGGAAATAGATCCAAAAAATATTGCTAAGACTGATGACCAACAGCTCTTACCTATCTTCTAGAAGTTTTATGGTTTCTGATCTTACATTTAAGTCTAATCCATTTGGAGTTTATTTTGTAGATGGTGTAAGAAACTAATCCAGTTTCATTCTTTTGCATGTAGTTGTCCAGTTTTTCCAACACCATTTATTAAAGAGACTGTCTTGTCCCCATTGTATAGTCTTGCTTCATTTGATCATCTAAGCGTGGGTTTTTTTCTGGTCTCCACTCAGTTCCATTGATCTATGTGTCTATTTTTGTGTTGGTGCCATACTGTTTTGATTATTATAACTTCACAGTATAGTTTGAAATCAGGGCGCATGATACCTCCAGCTTTGTTCTTTAAGATTGCTTTATCTATTCAGGGTCTTTGTGGTTCCATACAAATTTTAGGATTATTTGCTTTCATTTTGTGAAAAATGCTATTGGTATTTTGACAGGGATTGCACTGAATCTGTACATTGTTTTGGGTACTCTGGACATTTAAACAATGTTAACATTTCCAATCCATGAGCATGGTATACTTTTCCATTTATTTGTATCATCTTCAATTTCTTTCAGTAATGTTTTATAGTTTTCAGAGCACAAGTCTTTTACCTCCATGGTTAAATTTATTCCTAAGTATTTTATTCTCTTTGATGCAGTTGTGAATGGGATTACTGTCTTAATTTCTCTTTCTGATAGTTCATTATTTGTGTATAAAATGCAACACATTTATGTATATTAATTTTATATCCTGCAACTTTACTGAATTAATTTATTCTAATATTTTTGGTGCATTCTTCAAGTTTTTCTATATATAATATGTCATCTGCAAATAGAGTTTTTCTTCTTTTCCACTTTGGATGTTTTTTTTTTCCTACTCTGATTGCCACTGCTATAACATCTAATACTATCTTGAATAAAATTGGTGAGAGTAGGCAACATTGTTTCTGATCTAAGAGGAGAAGCTATCAGATTTTTACTATTGAGTATGATGTTAGCTGTGGGTTTTTCATATATGGTCTTAATTATGTTGAAGTTTCTTTCCTCTATAACCACTTTGTTGAGAGTTCTTGGAAGCTGAATTTTATCATATGCTTTTTCTACATCTATTGAGATGATCATATGATTTTTATTCGTCTTTCACATCTTTTTATCATGTTAATTGATTTACAGATATTAAATCATCCCTGCATCCCAAATGAATCCTATTCGATTATAATATATGATCCTTTTAAAGCATCGTTGAATTTGGTTTGCAAATATTTTGTTGAGAATTTTTTCATCTATGTTTATCAGGAATATTGGCCTGTAGTTTTTGTTTATGCCTAGTGTCTTTTTCTGGTTTTGTTATCAGGGTAATGTTGGCCTCATAAAATGAGTTTGGAAGCATTCCTTCCTCTTCTATTTTTTTGGAATATTTTGAAAAGGATAGGTATTAACTTTTCTGTTTCTATGTGTTAGGTCAATCAGTTACTGGTTTCCTGGTCTTGAAGGATTTCCTTATGCAGAAGGTGTTCTGTGGGGTCTAGTAGTGCAAACTTCTCTAGTCACTTGTGCCAGGTGCCTCATGGATGTCCCCTGCAGGACAGGTGCATCCTTCCATTATGTCTGGGCCATCATCTGTGCAGACTCACTGGTGTGCAGGGCTGCTCCCATGTGGCTGTCAATGAGGACTGGCCATGACTGCTATGGGTGCACTGGTGAGTGGGGCAAGCCCCACTCATCTGGCTGAGAAGGCTGGCTATTGTATCTATAAACATGCTGGTGGGTGGGGCAGGCCTCTGATGTGGCTGGCTGTGAGGTCTACTGTGACTGTTATAGGTACTCTAGTGTTTGAGGCTGGCCCCCTATGGTGGGTTCCTCTTGGAGGGGTACTGGTGCCAGCTGAGGCTGCCCAATGGGTGTAGCAGGGCAGGGTGATACTTGGGAAGGATACCTGGCTGGGGCAGCTGGGTTGGGTGGGGTGAATTCACAGGGGAGCACTTTGGCAGTGTGAGTGGTGCTCGTAAGGTAGATGGAGACTGTCAGAAATGGCCCCACCAGCACTAGACCACTAGGTAAGAAAAGAAGAACAAAAACTGCACCAGCTAGTATCTCTGTTCTCTAAGAAAGTTTCTACAGATCCCTGCCCCTCTGGACATGCCCTAAAATTAGTCAATAAATCTCTTTCATGTTTGGCCCAGGCACTTTTCAAACTGCTATCTCTGTTGGGTCTCAGAGCAGGTGGGTTTGTGTGCAGGACCTTTAAAAGTAGACTCTCAGGGCACCTGGGTGGCTCAGTTGGTTAAGCCACTGCCTTCAGCTCAGGTCATGATCCTGGAGTCCCGGGATCGAGTCCTGCATTGGGCTCCCTGCTCGGCGGGGAGTCTGCTTCTCCCTTCTCATGCTCTCTCTCTCTATCTCATTCGCTCTCTCAAATAAATAAATAAAATCTTTAAAAAAAAAAAAAGTAGACTCTCAGTTTCCTATAGCCCTCTGGATCTTCTGGAGTTAAGCCCCACTGATTTTTAAAGCCAGGTGTTATGGGGCCTTATCTTCTCCATGAAGGTCCCCAGGGTGGGTGTGCCCAAGGTGAGACTTGAACTCTTTGCCCCTCCGAGAGGACCTCCATGTTTGTAATATCTTCTAACTGTGGGTTACCACAGTGGATGTGGGTTCTGACTAGACTGCGTTTTGCCTTGATGTGGCCTTTTTTAAAATACCCTTACTTGTGTAAGATTGGTTCTGCTAAGTTTTCAGTTCATTCTCGGAGACAGGTTTTTTTTTTTTCCTTCAAATTTTTATTTAAGTTCTAATTAGTTAACATATAGTATAGTGATAGTTTCAGGGGTAGAATTTAGTGATTTATCATTTACATACAACACCCAGTGCTCATCACACCAAGTACCCTCCCTAATACCCATCACCCATTTAGCTCATCCCCCACCACTTCCCTCCATCAACCCTCAGTTTGTTCTCTGCTTCCCTCTCTTTTTTCCCTTCTCCTATGTTCATCTGTTTTGTTCCTTAAATTCCACATGTGAGTGAAATCATATGGTATTTATCTTTCACTTAGCATAATACACTCTAGCTCCATCCACGTCATTGCAAATGGCAAGATTTCATTCTTTTTAATGGCTGAGTAGTATTCCTTTATACACATATACACATTATACCACATTCCATTATATAAATACATATATGCCACACCTTCTTTATCCATTCATCAGTCAATGGATCAGAGACAGTTGTTCTATGTGTAGTTGTAGATTTTGGTGTGTCTGTGGGAAGAGGCAAGCTCAGGATTTTCCTACTCTGCCATCTTAATCCCCCTCCCTATAGTCATTTTCAAGGAACAGCAAATGAGCAGGAGAGTGATTGGAGATGAGGTCAGGATGGTAGCCAGGGGCAAGTTCTTATAGCACAGTTTAGACCTTTGTAAGAACACTTGCTCTATGGTGAGATAAATGGGAAAATGTGAGATTTAGGCAGATGTAGGACATGCTATAAATTATATTTAAACTGATCTCTCTTATTGTTAATCTGAGTTGAGGCTGTGGCAGAGGTCAAAGTATAATGAGGAGTTCAATTAGGGAAGGAAATTCAAAAGAGTATGGTGTGTCAGGAAAAACACAAGTAGGTCAATATTTCTAGACCCTAAAAATTATTGGGACAAAGGCAATGAGGGAAGAAGAACCATTGAAAGTCCTGATTTTGATGAATGTTGGCTGCTCTGCTGCAGAATTTGGACTTCCTTAAGCAATGGCGATCACATACAGATTTTTAAGACAGGATATGATATGCTTCTATGGACACTTTGAAACATGACAGGGACATCTTTGTGTTGGATGTATCAATATTGGAGACAGAGATCAGTTAGAAAGTGAATGCAGTAATCTAGAAAAGTGATAAGGGACTAAATGAGTTAGAGAAGTAGCAATGTGGAAGAAGAATCAAGGACTAACTTTAGACTTTTTTAAAAAATTTGAATTTTATGATTTAGCTATTGATTAAAAGAGTTAAAGAGAGGGGAATTCCATTTAGGAGTTACCTTAGAGGTGTCTCTTCTGACATCTCTGTACCCTGCACTTGAGCTTCAAGATTTGTATGTGTTTAAGAGACCAATGATTTTTGCATTCTTTTAGAGTAAATTCATGTCCCTGGGGTTCATCAGCAGCTAATATAGAGTGAAAACCACTGTACCTATTAGAAGTAGTTATGCAGAAGAAAAAAGCTAGAATGCTTGCTTACATATACAGGAAGCTTTCTGCCTTTACCTTAACTTTTCAAATCTTAATACAGGCCTGTTCTGATTATTTTCTGTCACATTTTAAAGCCAGCCTGGCATTACCCCTCCAGTTAGTTTCCTGTTCTATGTAGATGTTTCTCCAATAATCCTTTGGTTTGATGTATGAAGACACAGTTATTACTGCAGCGGGCTTTACTCACACCCCTTCCATCATAGTTATAGCTGCAACCTAACAGGAACTTCACTGGAAATGAATGTTAGAAATCAAATGGCATTTTGTTTCATGCAATTTTATTTAGGGAAATGCTATTCGGGACATAAAACAAGGGGCTGCCCTAGAAAGAAAGAAACAACTGAGCCCCATAATGTCATGATTTGGTGTCAAGAATATTGTTTCCTGGGAAGATTCTGATGATGCTTCTATTTTATATTTCATCCTATCTTCTTTAATTTTGTTTAAAAATTAATTTACAGCCTTCATTACCACGTTAAAGATTACTAGGGTGATTAAAGTCTTCTATTTTATGTGTAAACAGAAGGAATCCTTATTATAGCATAAGAAATAATGCCAAAAGGATGGCATCCTTTTTTTTTTCCCCTCAATTGAAGTAATTTCAATTCAATGCATATTTACAGAGCATCTTCCATTTGTAAGACATGAATGGTCACTTTATAGATGCAAGGACTGATGAGCCACAGTTCCTCTAAATATTTTACAACTGAGATGAAACTTTACAAAATATAACGGGAAGGGAGATGCATCAAGTACTATGAGATACAAAATGTTGTGAATAGGAAGGAGCAAGAAAGTGATCACTTCTAGTTGCACAAATTGGAAAGTGGATGTCAGTGTCACATAGGAATCAGTGATTGGCTCATGGTGTGCATTGTTAGTGGCTAAAGATGAAGATCAAAAGACTGATGAGTTGAAATTATGGAATCTGAGTCCTGAAACATTTAGCAAATGGATTAAAGGAATTCCAAATAGTAAGAACCAGAGGTATGAAATACAAAAATGTGACCACCGCATATTTGAGGACTGAAGGATGGTGAAGAAGGCAATGGATTCAAAGTGTGGAAAGGGGTCATGGTATTGTATGGTTCTGGAGAGGCCAGGACCACACTTAGCAAGATATTTTATATCCTCCCAAAGACTGTGTATTTTATCAATGATGGGAGCCATTGAATGCTTTAGAGTGTAGACTGGGGGTATGGGGGGGTGTTTCAGGACAGAAGGTGGTGAAGAGATCAGGCTAGTGATAAATGACTGGTAAGAGATGATGGGCCTTTTATAGTAGTGGCAGTACAGAAGATCAAAGGTAGTACTTTAGAGCTATTTCAGGAGTAGAATTAATAAGGTTCAGTAATTGCCTGGATACAGAAACCAAGGGTGAAAATGGACTTGAAGAGGATGGAGTCTATGGTTAGAAATTAGCAGTTGTTACTATTTAGGAGAGAAAATCCACTCTCAGTGAACTAAAGCCCATTCATTTGATTGGGTGATTCATAAAATAGCTGCTCTCATGCATTTTAATACATTTGCAAGTGGGTATTTTAAAGAAACAATTCGAAGATATCTTAAGGCATATTTTCTCTTTATTCTGCCTCAAAATGTGCCATCAATGATGACAGGCTTTTAACCTTCTTTCTTCCTTTAGTGGCTTAATAAGGTTTGCTGATGGGATGAAATTTATTTGCCTATCAACCTTATATCTCCAAAGCATTTCTTCCAGAAAGATAGACCAGAAGCTCTTCTAAATAATAACAAAAATTATTGTCCCCATGGATATTGAGATTCCAGGTCTTTGAGTGCTAAATTGCAAAATCACCACTATAATCATCTGTTAGTGGCACTCTACAGTCAGTGTATTCATTAGATCGTTCTTGAGCAGCTCTGATTAATCAAAAAAGACATTGATTCCAATCCATCTCTGCTCATATGATTTAGGTTTAGTTGTATATTTTAATTAGTCGGTACTAATGCAAGGTTTTAAAAGTTCCTCTAGCTGATAAAGGAATTCTAATTTCTAATAGCACATGCAGTGGAAATAAAAATCAACCTCTGTATTTATATAGCATCCTCACTTTTTTTTTGTAAGAGAAAGTAATTTTCCCTAGTAGATTAGATTTTTCAGATGAATACATTCCTCTCAATATGTATCAAGAGCAACCTCCAATGCCATGGGATTCCTATTTGTTTCACTAATTAACTAATTGTGATTCCCTTAGTCTAAAGGTTCCTGCTCTTCTCTAAAAGATTGGCTTATTCTCAGGAAAGTGATTACTCACAATGAACCCCTCCCTCTACATGTTCAAGGTAGCTCCCTTGTTAGACCAAAATTACATCTTTTTTTTTTTTATTCTTATGTTAATCCCCATACATTACATCATTAGTTCTAGATGAAGTGTTCCATGATTCATTGTTTGTGCATAACACCCAGTGCTCCATGCAGAATGTGCCCTCC
>NC_138381.1:26710512-26746055 GCF_054177405.1 Leptonychotes weddellii | reverse complement strand
CCAAGATCTATAAAGAACTTCTCAAACTCAACACCCAAAAAACAAATAAGTCAAAAAATGGGCAGAGGACATGAACAGACACTTCTCCAAAGAAGACATACAAATGGCTAACAGACACATGAAAAAATGTTCATCATTAGCCATCAGGGAAATTCAAATCAAAACCACATTGAGATACCACCTTACACCAGTTAGAATGGCAAAAATGGACAGGGAAAGAAACAACAAATGTTGGAGAGGTTGTGGAGAAACCCTCTCACACTGTTGGTGGGAATGCAAGTGGTACAGCCACTTTGGAAAACAGTGTGGAGGTGCCTCAAAAAATTAAAAATAGAGCTACCCTGTGACCCAGCAATTGCACTACTGGGTATTTACTGAGCATCTTTTTATGTTTCTTTCCCATCCATATATATTTCTTGAAGTATCTGCTCAGATTTTTCCCCCTTTTTAAATTTTATTATTGAAATTTGATTATTCCTTATGCATCCCAAAGACAAATCTTTAATATTTTCCCCAGAGTGTGGCTTGTTCTTTATTCTCTGAACACTGTGTTTTGCAGATCAGAACCTTTTAATTTTGAAAAGTTCAACCTATAATTATCATTTTTTACTTTATCAATTGTGTTTTGATGTCATATTTAAAAATTCATTGCCAAGCTCAAAGTCATACAGATTTGTCTTTTATTTCCTTCTAGAAGTTTTATGGTTTTAAATTAAAGAACCCTTGTACACTGTTGGTAGGAATGCAAACTGGTGCAGCCACTGTGGAACACAGTATGGAGGTTCCTTAAAAAATTAAAAATAGACCTACCCTATAATCCAGGAATCATACTACTAAGTATTTATGAGGAATACAAAAACAGCAATTCAAAGGGATACATGCACCCCTATGTTTATAGCAGCATTATTTACAATAGCCAAATTATGGAAGCAGCTCAAGTGTCCATTAACAGATGAATAAATAAAGATGTAGTGTGTGTGTATGAATATTATTCAGCCATAAAAAAGAATGAAACATTGCCATTTACAACAACATGAATGGAGCCAGAGCGTATAATACTAAGTGAAAGAAGTCAGTCAGAAAAAGAAGTATGTCCTATGATTTCACTCACATGTGGAATTTAAGAAACAAAATAAATGAACAAAGGGAAAAAGAGAGACAAACCATGAAACAGACTCTTTTTTTTATAGCAGTTTATTTTTTTTATTTTATCTCACACAATTTATTCTAAAAATTGATCAGCTGTTACAATTTTTTTATTATGTTATGTTAATCACCATACATTACATCATTAGTTTTTGATGTAGTGTTCCATGATTCATTGTTTGCGTATAACACCCAGTGCTCCATGCAGAACGTGCCCTCCTTAATACCCATCACCAGGCTAACCCATCCCCCCACCCCCTCCCCTCTAGAACCCTGTTTGTTCTGAGAAACAGACTCTTAACTATAGAGAAGAAACTGATAGTTACCAGAGGGGAGGTGGGTGGGGGGATGGGTGAAATAGGTGATGGGATTAAAGAGTATGCTTATCATGATGAGCACTGAGTAATGTAAAGAATTGTTGAATCACTATTGTTGTACACCTGAACTAATATAACACAATTTTAACTATACTGGAATTAAAATTTAAAACTTAAAAAATAAATTTTACAGTTAGATCTTTTAATTTCAGTTATTTTTTTTGAAGATGTTTTGTTTTTACCTATAGATATGCAATTCTTTTAGCACCATATTGAAAAGAGATTATTTCTATATTGCCTCTTTTTTTTTTAAAGACTTTTTTTTTAAAGATTTTATTTATTTATTTGAGAGAGAATGAGAGAGAGAGCATGAGAAGGAGGAGGGTCAGAGGGAGAAGCAGACTCCCTGCTGAGCGGGGAGCCCGATGAGGGACTTGATCCCGGGACTCCAGGATCATGACCTGAGCCAAAGGCAGTGGCTTAACCAACTGAGCCACCCAGGCGCCCACTATATTGCCTCTTCTTTATCAAAAATTAAACACATTTGCATGGGTCATTTCTACAACTCTCTATTGTTCTATGTGTCTAACCTTTCAGCAATCCCATACCATCTTGATTATTGTAAATTTATAGTAATTCTTGAAAATGGCACTGTGTCTTCTCCAACATTTTGCTTCTTCAGAATTGTTTTGGCTATTATAGTTATATTTCCCCATATAAATTTTAGAATTAGCTTATTGATATCTATAAAGAATGCTGAGATTTTGATTAGGATTGCATTGAATCTATAGAAAAACTGGGATAATTGATAATAATACTGAGTCTTCCAAAATACAAACAGGGTATATCTTTCCATTTTTACCTTCTTTGTTTTCTCACTATTCTATGGTTTTCAATATAGAGAACTTGACATATTTTGTTATATTTATGCCTAAGCATTTCAAGTAGTGTTGTGTTGTTATAAGTGGTGCTGTTTGCTTAATTTCAATTTCCAATCATTCAAACTAATATATAAAAACAATATTGATTTTTGTGTATTTACCTTGTATCCTACAACCTTCAAAGTTTCTGTCAACCTTAAAAATAAAATAGCCAGTTAGTTTACCAGCAAAATGAGTTTATTTGAGAATAGCAGAGGAATTGCAATTTGGGATATGCAAACTATGGTGAAAGAGGAAAGGAAGAAATTGGGAGTGTCTGTTAGAAATGAAAGTCCACTGGAGGAGAGCAAGAGTTCAGCGTTGTGGCAACTTCTCATTGCCTGAGTTACAGTGGTTCTCATTGTCTATGTTACTAGATAAGAAAAAAAAAAAACTCTTCTTCTTGCTGGGGTGAAAAAACAAAACAAAACCCCAAAATTAAGCTTCTTCCTGTTGGGAAATGCATGATACAATTCTTCCCACTAGCATCTGTGAGTGGTTGTGTGTGAGAGCTCCCCCTTCAGAGCTTCCTGACTCCATTTGATTAATTTTAATTTTTATTTTTAAACAGCTTTATGATATAAAATTCATGTATCACACATTTCATCCATTTAAGGTATACAAGCAAAAAATATATACAATTAAACTATTTATCATCTTCACAGGGTTGTGCAACCATCGCTATAATCTAATTTTATTATTTACTTTTTAAATTATTATTAGTTTCAGTAGTAGAACTTAGTGATTCATCAGTTGCATATAACACCCAGTGCTCATTACATCAAGTGCCCTTCTTAATGCCTGACTCCATTTTAAATGAGGTTTCTTTTATTCATTTTCACACTTCCCCCTTTTGATCAAGGTCTTTACTCAAAAGCACCACTGATCAAAAGTCAAGTTCTCTACATTTAGTGGTTTCATCCCTTGACGGTAGGAAGGACTTTTCCTGGTTGTCATGTCCCAGGTCAAGGGGAAAATGCACAGACTGGAAACGATGCAGGCCATTTGAGTAACAAGGAAATGTAGGAGGGAGACTTCTCAGGCATTTCCTACCTACAGTCCATATCTTATCAAAGTTGTAAGCATTGGAGATTTTGAAGCAATGAGTTAGCATCACTTTATTAGGCATATCACTTATGCAGGAATAGCAACAACAATTAAAAATGATTATGCAAAGCAGAATCAAAAGCAATATGACAAATACTGCTTGTACAGTGGTTCTAAACCAAGAGCCCACACCTGAAGGTAACCAGCTGACATCAAAAGACCATGAATTGTTAAATGCAATTTGTTGTAGCCAATGTGCTTGTTCCCTAATCTTATGTAATTGGGTTTCTACTTCCCTAGAGGAATTTATCCATGTGCAAAAGATGGCATGGTCTATTGTATAAATTCCTCCTTACTCAGCAAGTAGGTAATCAAGGGCTATGAAAGCGATTGTTGTTGGGTTGACTGTGGAATCAGCTAGCTTTCCTAATGCTGGGAGAAATTTCTGATCATATGTTTATTGTCACTCACACCAACCCAAAGGAGAAAGTCTCTATGGAGGCAAACCTGAAGTCATGGACACGTCTACAGGTTCCTATTAAAGGTGACCATGGAACTTTAATGGTGTGGACCAATGGGAGGCTTCTGATTTGTGATGGATGTTAACAGTGACAGTTAAATGTCCCAGTAAACATTAACCTCCAATTCATCAGCTATTTTAGCATTCATATGCCCATGGGAAATACTGTCTACTGCAGATGAAAATGAAACCAGATGGAGAGCAGAGGATTCCAGCTAAAGTCTGGTTATTGATAGATTGATTAGTTGGAATTTCCCAATTGACCCTTTCAAGCCAGGGATCAGAGGAGTTGGGGTGACATTCTGTGAGAGACCATCATTCTAAAGGGGTCTTGTCTAAAAGTCTTGCAGAGAGGAGTTAGCCTGTGTTGTCCTTGAGTGCAGGGAGACAGATCACACTTAGAGAAGTAAAAAAAAAATAGAGTAGCAAAAATTGTATGATTAGCAAAGTTGGAAATATTTAGCTGATTTTGGTACAGTTATGATTGAGGAAAGGTTAAAACAAGGTAGGGGGACATCTGGCCATAATATCCTAACACAGTAGGTAATGTCCATCAACTTACAGGTATAATCAACAGTGGCATTTGGGATTAAGGAGAAATTGGTTACAGATAAAACCAAGAGATTTCCAACATTGTGAACAGATCAGAGTTTCTGGTGACAGGCCCAGCAGTCAGAAAGGCTTCCCCTGTTTGCAGTAAATTATAAAATGTGGATAAGAGCACTGTCTTTCCAAGAAAAAGAGGAGAAAATAAAGTAAGAATCAACAGCAAGAAAAAGGCATATAGATCTGGTCCAGTCATCCTGGGAAAGCTGTCTCCTCCAGCTGTTGTCTGCTTCAACTCTTGGAAGTGAATTTCCTGGTCACTATAAAATTTGAGGGATAATTTTTTCTAATGGAATTTTTTCCACAGAAGAGGCAGTACCTTGCTTACAAGGGAAAGCTTTGGTCCAATGTGGAAACCTTAAAACCTAAACCATCACCAAAACATATTTATATCCATGAGATGGGGGTAGCTGTATGGAATCCATTTCTCAAACCTCAAATGGTCCATCAGGCAATTTAAAGTGACTTGGAGCAGTGCAGACAAATTTTCCTGAATTTTATTTTGGGCAGATACAGCAAGAAAAATAGACACTTTTTGTGGTCTTATTGATATTTCCCCCACCAGTATTGATTCATAAAGATTATTTTATGAGTAGACCAATGATTCAATGAATTTAAAGTGATCATTAATGGGAATTTCAAAATCTCTGGCAGGGCTGGATTGTTATTTGGCCCAAACCAGAGTTCTCTCTTTTGATCAAACTGACAATTGATAGATTTTTAATTGTTGTTTTTCCTTTTCTGGAGCCAAATGTTGGGCATCTCTAGTCAGGTTTTCTAGAATATCATTTGAGGCAACATCCCTTTGGACCATGACAGAGATTTGGTCTTGGTTCCTTTCAAAGCATCATTCTTGGCAAAAATATCACTAAGTTTGGATACCTTTAGTCTAGGGAGTCAAGCTTGGAATGTCCAGGGACCTTAATAATAGCCAAAGTGGCTGGTAGGAGTATAGCATCTAATAAATTTTGGACATAAGAGCCATTTTTATCCCCCCCGCCCCGCCACTGGAAGTAAGGAAGTCTTGCTATTTACATAGCATTCCAAAATCATGAGCTACTTCAAAGTCTTACTATCAGTATGAATGTTTATGGCTTTGTCCTTAGCTGGAGTACAAGCCTGAGTGAGAAAATATAACAGCCTATTGGGATGAGGTAGCCAAAGGCAAAGGTGCAACCTCAATAATGTCATAAGGAGTTACAATAGCATACCCATCATAATATTTGCCACTTCCACCACTTAAATAAGAACCATTAGTAAGCCATGAAGAGTCAGTGTTATCCAAATGAATTTCCTATAAGTCAGGAGGAGTCAGTCAAAAAGTGAACTGTCAGAAGGGGAGACGAACCATGAAAGACTATGGACTCTGAGAAACAAACTGAGAGTTCTAGAGGGGAGGGGGGGTTGGGGGATGGGTTAGCCTGGTGATGGGTAATAAAGAGTGCATGTACTGCATGGAGCACTGGGTGTTATACGCAAACAATGAATCATGGAACACTACATCAAAAACTAATGATGTAATTTATGGTGATTAACATAATTAAAAATAAATAAAAATAATTTTTTAAAAAGTGAACTGTAGAAGTTAACAGGTATAGGGAGTATCATCCACAGAAGAGGGAAGAAGGAAGGCAGGGTTAATATTATCACAGTGAGAAAGAGTTATATGAGGGGCAGTTAGCAGGAGGATCTCATAGGAGGTAAGGTGGCTGGCTAAAAGGTGTTGAGTATGATAAGAATTCAGTAGGGCTTCTGCACAGGGAGCAAAGATTGTTAAAGGAGATCCCATAATTACTTTTTTGGTGACCTTAACTAAAAGGACAGTAGAAAGAGGGCTCTGAGGGAAGGGGGGTATCCTTGTGCCACAGGGTCTAACTGTTGGCTATAATGCCCTATCAGTTAATAGTAGTCCCAATGTTTTTGGATGAGTACTTCAGGGGCATTTCCTTCTTTTTCATATACAAAAAGGAAAATGGGAAATTGTTAATTGGGATTTCCAAGGACAGGGTGACTTCTTAAGCATTCCTTTAAGACCTTAAAGGCTAAGTTATCCTGGTGTTCCCAAACGTGAAGTCAGGTTTGTTGTTTTTTAAGTAAATATATAGGGGTTGGGCCATAAGAGAAGTTTGGAATCCAATTTCAGCAGTAGATGCTAGCCTGAAAAAACCTTGTAATTGACATTTAGTTTTGGGTTTGGAGAAGTTTAGAATGTCATGGAGCTTATCTGGGTCTAAACATAGCTCTAGAGATTTTTCAGGATTATCCCAATTGGCAGCCTTCTTTCAGTGCTGGACCTAATGATCTTCACTGACAAGTATGTGAACTAGCTTATATGTCAGAGAAACCAGGTTAAGTATGAATGACTATATTAAATTTCTCAGCAAATCTGTAGGAATCTTTGATTATTTGGGAAAATATTTATCTATGGCTCCTCGTTCAGCTTTAGTCCAGGGTATATAAAAAATTGGGGGATTAACATTTGGATCCTCAAAATGTTGTACTTTAAAGGGGCAGATTTTAAGAGGTTCAAGGGAAGAGAAAGTGAGGAGAAATTCAGAGAAAAGGGGGAGTTTAGTGAAGGTTAGAATGAGGAAGCAGAGGAACTGGATCGGAAGGCAAAGAGGAAGATGGTACCAGGGTGAAGCACTGGCACAAGATGGCTGCCACACACCTAGAGACAATGAAGACAAGGCAGACAGAACAAACAAGCAAGATGGCACCTGAGACAAAGAGGGTAGAGAAGAGAAGAAAGGGGCCTTAGACACTTTTGTTTTCTTTCAATTGTTTGTTTCCTTTGGTTAATTTAGAAATGGCATTTGGTAAGAGGGAACTTTAGAATTAAACAAATTTTAGAGCAGAAGATTTCTAGTTTAGTTCTGAGAAAGACAAGTGAGGTCAAAATTCCCCATAATAGCAATCAGAGTTCTAAATTATTTTTGGTTGAGTTGGTCCTTTTAGTTAAAAATATGCATGAGGAGGGACCATAATTTTTAAAAACAAAATTAGCCAGAATTCTGGAAGGAGGGCACTCCTGAGAGAATTTAGAGGATTAGGATTCTATAATCTTAGCTTAAAGCTCAGAAAAACAAATGACTACTTGCCAAAAGGATGATGCCTTCACAAAAAAATAAAAACAGATCCCAAATAAAATCGGAGATTTCAACCAAAGGAAGGGAGCTTGAATCTGAGAGGAGATTTACAAACTGAAAGGAAAAAGACAACTCAAAGAAGCAGAGAACACAAGCGGCTGAAGTGGGTACCTCACAGGATTCCAGGAGTGGCTAGATTCTCAAGGGTTTTTGGCCTTTGGATCCCATTTCTGATACCATGTATTAGCAAGCTTAAAGATATTCAGTTAGCTTACCAGTAAATGATTTTATTTAGGAACAATAGAGAGATTGAAATTCAGGACATGCAAACTATGGTGAACCATAGGCAAGTCTAGAGTACAAAAGGGAGGAGGGGGCTTGCTTCTATAGAGGAAAGGAGGAAGTTGAAACAGAGAATGAAAGTCCATTGAAAGAGAGCCACAGTTCTGGGTTTTGGCAACTTCTTATTGGTGACTTGTGGCAGTTCTCATTGCTTGGGTTGTTGCTGGGCAAGGAGATAATTTTCTTTCTTCCTACTGGAGTTAAAAAGAAAAAAAAAACTTTCTTCCTATTGGGAAATGCAAGCTATACTTCTTCCTGCTAGGGTCTGCAAATAGAGGCACATGGTAGTGTGTGAGAGCATTCTAAATGTCCCTTCAGGGCATTCTGACTCCATTTTAAATGAGGTTTTCTTTATTTTCACATTTCTTATTAGTTAATTTGTACATATAATTTTATTTTTTCCTTTGTAATATGTATGCCTTTGACTTTTGTTTTATTACATTGCTAAGGTTTCTAGTGCAATTCTCAATAGAAGTAGTGAGGATAAAATGCCTTGCCTTTTACCCAGACTTAGTGGGAATGTATTTAGTCCTCCCTCATCAAGTTTGAAATTAGCTGTAAATTTTTGATGGATGACCTCTATTCACTTCAGAATTTTTCAATTTCTAGTATTCTGAGAGTTTTTATGATGAATAGATGTTGAATTTTGTCAGAAGTTTTTTTCTGCTTCTATTGAGATAATCATGTGGTCTTCTTTAGTTTACTGATAGGTGAATTGTTTTTTAAATATTGGTTCAACCTTAAATTCCCAGGTAAAATCCCACTGAGTCATATATTTTTATTTTTATGTATGGGATAATTTATATAATAATATCAAGTTGAAGATATTGGAGTCTATGTTCTCAAGGAATATTGAATTCTAATTTAAATTTCTTATAATAATGCATTTTTTATAGTTTTGGTAACAATGTAATACTGTCCTCCTAAGATGAGTTGGCATGTGTTCTCTCCTCTTCTAATTTGTGGAAGAGTTTTTGTAGAATTAGCATGGTTTCATCTTTAAATATCTAGTCGAGTTCACCAATAAAGCTATCTGGGCCTTGAGTGTTCTTTTCATTTCTCCTTCTCCTTCTTCCTATCCTTCTTCCTCTTCCTCCTCCTCCTTCTCCTCCTTCCTCTCTCTCTCTTTCTTTAAATTGAAGTATAGCTGACATACAAGGTTGCATTAGTTCAGGTATGCAATACAGTGACTCAAGAAGTTTATATGTTATGCTCACCATGAGTGTAGCTATCATCTGTCCCATTATGATGCTTTTATAATACCAGTAACTATATTCCCTATGCTGTGTCTTTTATCCCTGACTTATTCATTCCACAACTAGAAGCCAGTATCTTCCACTCCCCTGAGCCCATTCCCCCCATCCTCGCACCCCTCCCCTCTGACAGCCACCAGTTAGTTTTCTGTCTTTATGGTTCTGTTTCTGCATTTTGCTTTTTTTTTTTTTTTACTTTTTTTTAGATTCCACATAAGTGAAATCATGTGGTATTTGTCTTTCTCTGATTTATTTCATTTAGCATAATATCCTCTAGGTTCTTCCACGTTATTATTAAGTGGCAAGAACTCAATCTATTTATAGCTGAGTAATATTCCATGGTGTGTGTGTGTGTGTGTATCCCATCTTCTTTATCCAGTTATCTATCAATGGACACTTGGGTTGTTTCCATACCTTGGCTATTATAAATAATGCTACAATAAACATAGAGGAGCATATATCTTCTCAAATTAGTGTTTTCATTTTCTTTGGGTAAATACCCAGTAGTGGAATTACTGGATCATATGTTATTTCAATTTTTAATTTTTAAAGCTTTTATTTAAATTGCAGTTAGCTAATATACAGTGTAATATTAGTTTCAGATGTACCTTCATACTATTTTCCACAATGGCTGCACCAATTTACATCTCCATCTACAGTGCATGAGGCTCCTTTTTCTCCACATCCACACCAACAATTGTTACTCCTTGTCTTTTTGATTCTAGTCATTTGACTGGTGTAAGGTGAAATCTCACTGTGGTTTTGACTTGCATTTCCCTGATGAGTATCTTTTCATGTGTATATTGGTGCTCTGTATGTCATCTTCAGAAAAAAATGCTGATACAGGTCCTCTGCCCATTTTTAATTTGGATTAGTTGTGGTTTTTTGGTGTTGAGTTGTATGCATTCTTTATATATTTTGGGTATTAACCCCTTGTTGGATATATCATTTGAAAATATCTTCTCCCATTCAGGTTGCCTTTTCATTTTATTGATGGTTTCCTTTGCTGTGCAAAAGGTTTTTATTTTGCTGTAGTCCCAATAATTTATTTTTGCTTTTGTTTCCTTTGCCTGAGGAGATATATAGAAAAAAATGTTACTAAAGTTGAAGTAAAAAAAAATTACTGCCTACGTTTTCTTCTATGAGTTTTATTATTTCAGGTTTCATGTTTAGGTCTTCAACCCATTTTGAGTTTATTTTGTGTATGGTGTAAGAAGATGGTCCAATTTCATTCTTTATCATGTAGCTGTCAGTTTTCCCAGCATCATTTACTGAAAATACAGTCTTTTCCCTATTGTATATTCTAGTCTTCTTTGTTATAGATTAATTGACCATACATTCATGGCTTTATTTCTGGGCTCTTTATCTTGTTCTATTTATCTATGTGTACATTTTTGTGTCAGAACTATACTGTTTGGCTACTACAGCTTTGTAATATAACTTGAAATCTGAAATTGTGATAGTTCCAGTTTTGTTCTTTTTTAAGATTGCTTTGACTATTCAGGGCCTTCTGTGGTTTCATACAAATTTTAAGATGTGTTCTAGTTCTGGGAAAATTATGTTGGCATTTTGATATAGATTACATGGAATCTGTAGATTGCTTTGGGTAGTATGGATATTTAAAATATATATATTAATTCATCCAATCCATGAGCATAGAATATCTTTCCATTTGTGTCGTCTTCAATTTCTTTCATCAGTGTTTCATAGTTTTTACTATATAGGTCTTTAACCTCCTTGGTTTATTCCTGAGTATTTTATTCTTTTTGGTGCAATTGTAAATGTGATTGATTTTCTTTTTCATTTTTTTTCCTTTAAATTCAAGTTAGTTAACATATAGGGTAGTATTGGTTTCAGTAGTAGAATTTAGTGATTCATCACTTACAAATAACACCCAGTGCTCATCCCAACAAGTACCCTCTTTAATGCCCATCGCCCATTATTTATTCCATCCCCCCAACCACTTCCCCTCCAGCAACCCTCAGTTTGTTCTCTATAGTTAAGAGTCTCTTATGGTTTGCCTTCCTCTCTTTTTATCTTATCTTATTTTTCCTTCCCTTCCCCTATGTTCATGGACTTTGTTTCTTAAATTCCACATATGAGTGAAATCATATATTTTTCTTTCTCTGACTGACTTATTCACTTAGCATAATACACTGTAGTTCCTTTTTGGTGCAATTGTAAATAGGATTGTTTTTCTTAATTTCTCTTTCTGCTAATTTGGTATTACTGTATGGAAACACAATAAATGTCTGTGTATTAATTTTGTATCATCCAACTTTACTGAATTAATTTTAATATTTTTTTGTGGCATCTTTGGGGTTTTATATATATAGTGTATATCTACAAATAGTGACAGTTTTGTTTTTTTCCTTACCAATATGGATGACTTTTTTCTTTTTCTTGTCTAATTGCTGTAGCTAGAACCTCCAGTACTATGTTGAATACAAGTGGTGAGAGTAGACATCCTTGTCTTGTTCCTGATTTTAGAGAAAAAGCTTTTGGCTTTTCACCATTTCAGCCATTATGTTAGCTGTGGGCTTTTCATATATGGCCTTTATTATGTTGAAGTATGTTCCTTCTAAACCCACTATGTTGAGAGTTTTTATCATGAACAAATTTTGAATTTTGTCGGATGCTTTTTCTGCATCTATTGAATTGATCATATAACTTTTATCCTTCCCTCTGTTAATGTGGTGTATTGCATGGACTGATTTTCAAATATTAAACCATGCTTCCATCCCTGGAATAAGTCCCACTTGCTCATGGAATGATTCTTTTAATGTATTGTTGGATTAGGTCTGCTAATAATTTGTTGAGGATTTTTATGTCTATGTTCATCAGAGAAATTGGTCTGTAGTTCTCTTTTTTTGTGGTGCCATTATCTGGTTTTGGTATCAGGGTAATGCTAGCCTCTTAGAATGTATTCCCAAGCTTTTCTCCTATTTTTTAGAATAATTTGAGAAGAACAGCTATTGAGTCTTCCTTAAATGTTTGGTAAAATTCATCTGTGAAGCCATCTGGTTCTGGGCTTTTGTTGGTTGGAAGTTTTTTTATTAATAATTTGATTTTGCTAGTAATTGGTCTGTTCAGACTTTGTTTCTTTCTGATTCTGTTTTAGAAGATGGTGTGTTTCTAGGATATCATCCATTTCTTTTAGGTTTTCCAATTTGTTGGCATCTAATTTTTCATAATAGTGTCTTATAATCCTATGTATTTCTGTTGTGTCAGTTAACTTTTTCTCTGTTATTTCTGATTTTGAGTCCTCTTATTTTCTTGATAAGTCTAGCTACAGTGTTATTAATTTTGCTTATCTTTTCAAAGAACAGCTCTTGATTTCACTGATCTTTTCTATTTCTTTTGTTTCTATTTCATTTAATATAATTATTACTTATCATTTATTTCCTTCCTTCTACTCACCTTGGGCTTTCTTTTTTCTTCTTTTCTCTAGTTCCTTTAGGTGTAAGGTTAGACTATTTATTTGAGATTTTTCTTGTTTCTAATTTCTATATTGCCATAAATTTCCCTCTTAGAACTGCTTTTGCTATGTCCCAAAGATTTTGGACCATTATGTTTTCATTTGCATTTATCTCCATGGTTTGTTTTTTTTTTTAATTTCTTATTTGATTTCTTTGTTGACTCAGTAGCCATTTAGTAGAGTTTGAGTGTTTTTAAATAAAGTTTTTTGAAAGCTTTAAACTATGAATTCAATTTTCTTATTAGATATCAGATTGTTGAGGTTATATATTTCATCTTGTGTGAGCATTGATTGTACAAATATTTTCATAGTAGCACAGTTTGTAATAGTCCAAAAACTAAAGAAAACTCATATATCCATCAGTAGTACAATGGATATATAAATTGTGCCATAATCATATGAAGGGATACTGTATGATAGGGAGAACAAATATGCTATTGCCATAAAAGTGACATGTCTGAATATCCCAAGCATAACATTGAATAAAAGACAAACACAGAAAAGCATATCTGCATTATTCTATTTATATTGTTTAAAACTGACAACACTAATTTATACTGCTAAATATCAGGATATTATTTTTCTGGGAAGGAAGTGACTGTGAAAGGGCATGAAGAATACTTCTGGAGTCTAGTAATATATTTATTGATCTGTTTTCTGGTTATAGAAATGTGCTCAATTTTTGAAAATCATTGAATTGTACAATTAGATTTTGAGGAATTACCTCTATATACTTTAGTTCTTAATAATTGTAAAATATATTTTTTAAAAAGCTTATTTCCATGTGGAAGTTACTGAATAAAAGTTGAGAGTATGATTGAGGAAGGACTCCACGTGTTCATGATTACAGAACATGAACTCATCATATACACTGAATGGGATGGCCTAGGAAAATCATTTATATAGAATTTTAAAGAAATTAATTTTTTATCATTTAATCAATTTGCTGTATTATTGATCATCTCTCTCTCTCCCTCTGTGCATGTGTGATATTTTTTTTCTTCCACCTCTATTAAATATCCAGAAATTTGAATTCATACAGTTATAGCCTTACCTGATCTACCAATCAAAAAATTCTATCCAGCTATTTTAACAAGTAATGAAACAAGTTTGGGATAATTGTGTTTTTCCAGAATCTAGCAAAACTCATACTAATCACCACTCCTTTCCTAACTATATGAATCTGTTCAGAAACTAGGTTATGCCAAGACTTTTACTTATTCTTCTTTCACCCTATTCTAGCAGTTTGTATTTCACAGAATCCAGTAACTTGTCCTGCCCACATTTTTGGTATATGGGTATTTTAGCCCTATATCAGTTTCCTGATACCAATTTTAATCTCTATCATTAATTAGGAATTTTCAATCATATTTTTATAATTGCAATTGCAAATTATTTTTGTACTTTAAGATATAACTTATTTGTTCTGGAAAATTGAATTTATTTGAAGTTACTAAATAACTTCTTACTCTCTCCTTGATTTCTTAAGCCAGTAGTTATCATATTTATTTTACTTTATCTAATTAAAGGAGCCTCTTCCTCAAGTGAGAGTACAGAAGCAGATAAAGTTGAAAGATGATACTTATTCTGGTATTTATTAACATGGCACCATCTATTGCTAAGCAGTAGACTTTGTCTTTTACGTGTTCTTTATTCTATTTAGAAATTTGAGTGCTTTTAAAAAAAATTACCCTTGGTATTTTTTTTTTAAAGATTTTGTTTATTTATTTATTTGACAGAGAGAGAGAAACAGAGAGAGAGGGGATAGGGTCAGAGGGAGAAGCAGGCTCCCCGCTGAGCCGGGAGCCCGATGTGGGACTCGATCCCAGGATTCCGGGATCATGACCTGAGCCGAAGGCAGTCGCTTAACCAACTGAGCCACCCAGGTGCCCACCCTTGGTATTTTTAGAAGCCCAAATTCATTTCAGTTTTTTTGTCTTTATGATAATTTACTACCACTTTATGTCATTCTTTTGTGTCTTTTGTATATGTTGCTTTTATTTCTTAGATACCTCTAGGTGATCATAAAATTGTATGTGAGAGGCAACAGTGTTTATAAAAAGAAAATAGCTTTTTCAAGAGCAAGAGGTATAGTTGTGAGAGTTGGCTTTGCTACCCAATGACCTTGATTTAATCCCTTAATTTCGTTGAAGATCAATTACTTCATTTATTGGTAGTAAATTTTTTATGTATATGTAAAATATATATATATTTGACATATATTTGATAATTACGTATATATCAGCATTTAATGAACAAATCTATACGTAATGTAAACCATCATACACTATATATGCTAATACAACATAGTGTGTATAATATATAATGTATATATACTTTATAAGAATAGTTTATATACTTAATAATATACTAATTATTAAATTGAAATTATGTTGTCAGTTTTTCCCCTTTCACACCCTTATATTGGTAGCCATTTACTTTCTCTTTCAGAGACCATGCTTTCTGAAGTATTTGGAAATCTCTTTAGTGTCTATGATTTAGGTTTTCTACACCCAGACTTTACTTCTGACATTATTATAAATTCTGAGATGACATGGGCACTTTCTCCCTGGGTGCCTGTCACTTCCATTTCACCAAGCAGTTCTTCCTTGTTAGTGAAAATTAATTTCAGAGTAGCAGTTGTTTCCATTGACTCTTTAGCTTTTTGATTGCTGAAATTGTCAGGAAGGAAAGCCTAGAATTTATCAGATTTTTCTTTTACCAGAGACTACCAACAGTCATTGGGATAAATAAGTCCGCTACTGCCATTCACTACTGTAGTCTGGGCACAGGGTATATCTGTCCTCCATCACACATCTTTCAGAACTGATGACCTACTGCCTTAATGGCTTAGAGTCAACTTCTTGAGTGTAGTTATTTGTATTCTCCTTTCACACTCTCCTGATTCTCTCCTCTAAGAAAACACTCAAGTTGTTAAATTTTTATTGACACATTCATCTTAAGTATACCCTTCTATTTGTGTTAAGCTTGTTTCTTTGTGGTATTTTAGGCCCACCCACAAATACTACCTAACTTAAAGTTCAGGAGATTGAATTTTCTTCCTTTTGCTAAGAGGCTTATAAATATATTATTTCCACACTAATTTATTACAATACCACGCTCTGTCCACATTTATGGAAAGAGTTGCATCTACTCAATCTCTGTTTTTAATACTACTGATCATCTTAAACATTATGTTTGTTATTCTTGGTAATTCCTGTTCCTCTATATAGTATCCATTTTTAAAAATTTTATTATGTTATGTTAATCACCATACATGACATCATTAGTTTTTGATGTGGTGTTCCATGATTCATTTTTTGCATATAACACCCAGTGCTCCATTCAGTACATTCCCTCTTTAATACCCATCACCAGGCTAACCCATCCCCCCTCCCCTCTAGAATCCTCAGTTTGTTTCTCAGGGTCCATAGTCTCTCATGGTTTGTCTCCCTCTCCGATTTCCCCCCTTCATTTTTCCCTTCCTGCTATCTTCTTCATTTTTTTTTTTTAAACATATAATGTATTATTTGTTTCAGAGATACAGATACTCTACATATGAGTGAACTCTTAAAGTATTTGTCTTTCTCTGGTACATTGCAACAGTCTTACACAATTCACAGTGCTCACCATAGCACATACCCTCCCCAATGTCTATCACCCAGCCACCCCATCCCTCACACCCCCACCACTCCAGCAACCCTGTTTGTTTCCTGAGATTAAGAATTCCTCATATCAGTGAGAACATATAGTATCCATTTTAATATATCTCTGCATTTTCTTCCTCCCCTTCAAACTTCAACTTCAGTTGTTGATTAAAAAAAAAAAAAGTTGAATTTCTGCCAAACTCACCTTTTTAATCTTCATATATTTCCTTCTATTCTTTGTCATATGTCCATTTTTCTAATTTCATAAATAATCCAGAATTACTTCTTTGTGGTCAATTGCATATTTACCCTAAGTTCCTTCTCTTTTTAAACAATGACCTCCCAATGAAAAAAAAAAAATCTGTATTTCCATTTCCTACTTATAATTCCAAAGTTGCTACAATAGCATTTCAGAGTATAATCAGTGGATCACAAATATCATGAAAAGCAGTACTCAAAAATGTTTCTGTGGCTACAGAAGCTGAGAGAAACAATGAACAATATATCCCCATTTTGTAGATTTGTATGCCCAAAATAAAAATGCAGAGGTATCCTTCATTCAGTACAAAAATAAAAAAAAAAGTGTAATTTTAACCTAGCATTTCCAATATATTTGGAAATCCCTTTATCATGGAATATCTATTAACAGACTAAGAGGCATACTTTATTTAGTATAATACATGAAATGTATTGAATGCTTACTATATATAAGAAATTATTATAAGGAAAATATAAATTCAACAAATTATTCATTATTTTTTTAAGATTTTATTTATTTGACACACACACAGAGATAGAGAACACAAGCAGGGGGAGCAGCAGGCAGCGGGAGAGGGAGAAGCAGGCTCCCCGCTGAGCAGGGAGCCTGATGTGGGACTTGATCCCAGGACCCTGGAATCATGACCTGAGCTGAAGGCAGACGCTTAACCAACTGAGCCACCCAGGCATCCCCATTCATTATTATTTTTAAATAAAGGCTAACATTTAGTGAGCATTTACATGCACTTGCACCATTCTAGGTAATTTATAAAATTTCATGAATCCCCTGTGATAAGGTTGTCACATAAAATAAAGGACACTCAGTTAAATTTAAATTTCAGATTAAAAAATATTTTTTAGTAAAATTAGGTCCTATGCAATATTTTTTTACATTTAAAAGAAATTTTAATTCCAGTGTAGTTAACACACAATGTTCTATTAGTTTAAGGTGTACAATATTGTGATTCAAAAATTCTATACATTACTCAGTGTTCACCCTGATAAGTATACTCTTAATCTCCTTCACCTATTTTGCCCATCCTCCTACCCACCTTCCCTCTGGTAACCATTTGTACTCAATGGTTGAGTCTGGTTTTTTGGTTTGTCTCTATCTTTTTTTTTCTTTGTTCATTTCTTTTCTTACTTAAATTCTACATATGAGTGAACTCTTAAAGTATTTGTCTTTCTCTGGTTTATTCTGCTTAACATTATGCTTTCTAGATCCATCCATGTCATTGCAAATGACAGTATTTTATTTTTTAATGAAATCTTCTTTATCCATTCACCAATCAATGGACATTGGGTTGCTTCCATAATTTGGCTACTGTAAATAATGTTGCAATAAACATAGGGGTGCCTATATCCCTTAGAATCAGTGTTTTCATAATCTCTCAGTAAATAACCAGTAGTGTATTTCCTGGATTATAGAGTTATTCCATTTTTAATTTTTTGAGGAATCTCCATACTGTCTTCCACAGTGGCTACACCAGTTTACATTCCCACCAACAGTGCATGAGGGTTCATTTTCTCCCCATCCTTGCAAACAACTGTTTCTTGTTTTTGACTTTAGCCATTCTAACAGGAGTGAGGTGATATCTCATTGTAGTTTTCATTTGCATTTCCCTGAAGTTGAGTGATGCTGAGCATCCTTCCATGCGTGTTGTCCATCTGGATGTTTTTGGAGAAATGTCTGTTCATGTCTTCTGCCCATTTTTAATTGGATTATTTGTTTTAGGGGGGTTGAATTGTATAAGTTATATATTTTGGATACTAACCCTTTATCAGATATGTCAGTTGCCAATATCTCCTCCCATTCTGTAGGTTGTCTTTTAGTTTTATTGATTGTTTTCTTCATCATGCAGAAACTTTTTATTTTGATGTAGTCCCAGTAGTTCATTTGTGCATTTATTCTCCCTACCTCAGGAGACATATCTAGAAAAATGTTGCTATGGTCCATGTCAGAGAAATTACTGCCTGTGCTCCCTTCAAGGATTTTCATGGTTTCAGGACTCACAATTAAGTCTTTAATGCATTTTGCATTTATTTTTGAATATGGTGAAAGAAAGTGGCCCAGTTTCATTCTTTTGCATGTAGCTGTCCAGTTTTCCCAACACCATTTGTTGAAGAAATTGTCTTTTTCCCATTGTATATTAATTCCTACTTTGTTGAAGATTAATTGACCATATAATTATGGGTTTAGTTTTGGGTTTTCTATTCCATTCTATTGATCAGTGTGCCTATTTTTATGCCACTACCATACTGTTGTAATTACTACTACCTTGTAATATAAATTGAAGTGATACCTCCAGTTTTGTTTTTCTTTATCAAGATTGTTTGGGTTATTCAGGGACTTTTGTGGTTCCATACAAATTTTAGGATTGTTTGTTCCAGTCCTGTGAAAAATGCTGCAGCTATCTTGACAGGGATGGCATTAAACCTGTAGATTGCTTTGAGTAGTACAGACATTTTAACAGTATTTGTTGTTCCAACACATGAGCATGGCATATCTTTCCATTCCTTTGTGTCATCTTCAGTTTCTTTCATCAGTGTTTTACAGTTTTCAGAGTATGAGTCTTTCCCCTATTTGGTTAGATTTATTCCTAGTTATCTTATTATTTTTGGTATAATTAGATTGTTTTCTTAATTTCTCTTTCTGATTCTTAATTTTAGTCTATGGAAATGCAATGGATTTTTGTACATTGATTTTTGTATCCTACAAGTTTACGGAATTCATTGATCAGTTCTAGTACTTTTTGTGGAGTCTTTAGAGTTTTCTGAATATAGTATCATGTCATCTGCAAATAGTGAAAGTTTTACTTCTTCCTTTCCAGTTAAGATGCTTTTATTTCTTTCTGTTGTCTGATTGCTGTGGCTAGGACTTCCAGTAGTATGTTGAATAAAAGTGGTGAGAGTGAACATCCTTGTCTTATTCCTGACCTTAGAGGAAAAGCTCTTAATTTTTCCCCTTTGAGTATGATATTAGATGTTGATTTTTCAACAAGGCCTTTATTATGTTGAGGTATGTTCCCTCTAAACCTACTTTATTAAGGGTTTTTATCATGAATGGATGTTGAATGCTTTTGTTTGTTGGATGCTTTTTCTGCATCTATTGAAATGATCATGTGGTTTTTATCCTTTCTCTTATTGATGTGCTAGATCATATTGATTGATTTGCAAATATCAAACCATCATGGCATCCTCAGAATGAATCCCTCTTGATAGTGGTGAATAATTTTTAAATGTGTTTTTGAGTTTAGTTCACTAATATTTCACTGAGGATTTTTGCATCTATGTTCATCAGAGATACTTGCCTGTAGTTCTTTTCTGTGTGTGTGTGTGTGTGTGTGTGTGTGTGTGTGTGTGTGTGTGGTGTCTTTATCTGGTTTTGTTATTAGGGTAATAATGGCCTCATAGAATGAATTTGGAAGTTTTCCATTCTCCTCTATTTTTTGCAATAGTTTGAGAAGAATAGGCATTAATTCGTCTTTAAATTTGTGGTGGAATTCACCTGTGAAGCCATCTGGTCCTGGACTTTTGTTTGCTGGGAATTTTTTGATTATTGATTCAATTTCATTGCTGGTAATCGGTCTGTTCATGTTTTTAAAATTTCTTCCTGCTTCAGTTTGGGTAGGTTATTTGTTTCTAGGAATTTATACATTTCTTCTAAGTTGTCCAGTTTGTTGGCATATAATTTTTTATAATATTCTCTTACAATCCTTTGTATTTCTGTGGTGTCCATTGTTATTTCTCCTCTTTCGTTTGTGATTTTCTTTGCATTGCCACCCACCCCTTTTAATGAGTCTGGTTAGAGGTTGATAGATTTTGTTGATCTTTTTAAAGAACCAGCTCCTGGTTTCACTGATCTATTTTTTGTGTTTGTTTTTAGTTTATCATTTATTTTGCTCCAATCTTTATTATTTCCTTCTTTCTGCTGGTTTTGTGTTTTGTTCTTATTTTTCTAGCTCCCTTAGGTGTAAGGTTATTTGTTTATTTGTGATTTTTCTTGCTTTTGGAGGTAGGCCTGTATTGCTATAAAGTTTCCTCTTAAAACAGCTTTTGCTGCTTCCCAAAGATTTTGGATCATTGTGTTTTCATTTTCGTTCTCTCCATATAATTTTTTTATTTCCTCTTTGATTTCTTGTTAGACCCATTCATTGTTTAGTAGCATGTAATTTAACATCCATGTATTTGTGCTCTTCCCAGATTTTTTCTTGTGATTGATTTCTAGTTTCATAATGTTGTGGCCAGAAAAGATGCATGGTATGACTTTGATATTTTTGAGTTTGCTGAGACTTGTTTTGTGGCCTACTGTGTGATCTAACCTTAAAAAATATTCCATGTGCACTTGAAAAGAATGTGTATTCTGTTTTAGGATGGAATGTTCTGAATATATTTGTTAAATCCATTTGGTTCAGTGTGTCATTCAATGCCACTGTTTCCTTGTTGATTTTCTTGTTTGGATGATCTATCCATTGATTTAAGTGGGGTGTTAAAGTCACCTGCTATTATTGTATTATTCTCAATTAGTTCCTTTAGTTTGTTATTAACTAGTTTATGTACTTGGGTGCTCTCATGGTGGGTGCATAAATATTTACAATTGTTATATCTTCTTGTTGGATTGTCCCCTTTATTATTATATAGTATCCTTTGTCTCTTGTTACAGTTTTTGTTTTAAAGTCTGTTTTGTCTGATATTAGTATTGCTACCTGGCTTTCTTTTGACATTTATTTGCATGATAAATGTTTCTATCCCCTAACTTTCCATCTGCATGTGTCTTTAGGTCTGAAATGAGTCTCTTGTAGGCAATGTAGAAATGGGTCTTGTTTTTGTTTTTTTTTTAACCCATTTTGTCACCCTATGTCTTTTGATTGTTTAGTACATTTACATTCAAAGTGATTGATACGTAGGTATTAATTGCCATTTTGTTACTTGTTGTGTGGTTATTTTTGTAGATCTTCTCTGATCCTTTCTTCTCTTGCTCTCTTCTCTAATGGTTTGCTGACTTTCTTTAGTGATATACTTGGATTCCTTTCTCTTTATTTTTTTCTGTAACTATTATTGGTTTTTAATTTATTGTTAACATTAGATTTGTATATAACATTTTCTGCATACAGTAGTCTATATTAAGTTGATGGCCACATAAGTTTGAACCCATTCTTTACTCCTCATCCCCCAACCCCCACATTTTAGGTATATGATGTCATACTTTACGTCCTTTTATGAGTCCCTTGACTAATTTTTACAGATATACTTATTTTTACTGTTTTTGTGCTTCCTACTTTTCATACTCTTACACATGGTCTTTACTTCCACTCAAAGAATGTCCTTTAACATTTCTTGTAGAGCTCGTTAAGTGGTTGTGAACTACTTTAGCTTTTAAAAAACTATTTCTCCTATTCTGAATGATAGCCTTGCTTGATAGAGTATTCATGGCTTCAGATATATTTTCCTTTCAGCACTTTGAATATATCATGCCACTCCCTTCTGGCCTACAAAGTCTCTGCTGAAAAATTCACTGTAAGCTTTATGGGGTTTCCCTTTTATGTAATTGTCTTCTTTTGCTGCTTTTAAATTTCTCTATCACTAATTTTTCCATTTTATTACTATGTATCTTGGTGTGGACCTCCTTGGGTTGATTTTCTTGGGGGATTTCTGTGCCTCCTGAATCTGGATATCCATTTCCTTCCCCAGATTAGAGAAGTTTTCAGATATTATTTCTTCAATAAATTTTCTGCCCCCTTTTCTCTCTTCTTCTTCTAGGATCCCTATAATGCAAATATTATTTCACTTGATGGAGTCACTGAGTTCCCTAAGTCTGTTCTCATTTTCATACTTTTTTTTTTTTCTCTCACCTGCTTAGCATGATTACTTTCCATTACTCTGTCCTCCAGGTCACTAACTCATTTCTCTGCTTCCTCTAGCCTGTAATCTATTCTATTTATTGTATTTTAATTTCATTTATTGTTCTTCATCTCTGATTGGTTCTTATTTATCTCTTTTTAAGAGTCTCACTGATGTCCTCCATTCTTTTCTCAAGTCCAGTGAGAATCTTTATGATCATCACTTTAGATTCTCTATTAGGCATATTTAAATCCATTTCCCTTAGATCTCTTGCTATGTTTGTGTCTTGTTCTTTCATTTGGGACATATTCATCTCTCTTCCTTTAGTCTAACTCTTTGTGTCTGTTCTCTGTGTTAGGAAAGTCAGCTATGTCTTCTACTCTTGAAATTAATGGCTTTATGAAGAAGAGGTTCTGTAATGCCCTGCAGTGCAGTGTCACCTTTTCACCAGAACCTGGTGCTTTAGGGGTAACCCCTATGTGTGTTGCATGAGTCCTGGTGTTGTGTTTTGGCTGCTTTTTCCTTCAGTCCAGTCATCTACAGTGTCTTTTTACCTTTTGTGGGTAGTGTTTGGTCCCTAAGGTGTTAATGGACCTGTCTGGGGCAGCCTTAGGGTTGAGTTGAGTCAGACCAGACATTTGCCAGAGATGTAGTAGCACCAAATTGCCGGGCACTTTCTATGTTGTCCCCTGAGAAGTTTTCATTGGTGGGTGAGGCTTGCAGTCAGACCCATGGTGTGCCCCCAGCCCCCCACTGGGGCAGCCTTCTGACTGTCATATGTAGTTATCTTCCCCTCACCCCAGGGCAGGAGTCACTTTGGAGTGATGCTGGCTCCTATTGGGGCTGCTTGCATATTGCCAAGCTGGTGGCCCTGGTTTGAATGGGCTCTGGCCAAGAGTGTATTGGAGGGGATGTACCTCCATTGCTAGGACCATGCCTGCCAGGGTTGGGTGTGGAGTTTTAACAAGGTGTGCCAATCAGCTTGCAAAATGAGAGCTGCCAGTGCTGCTGCCTTGACTGGGGCCAGGAGTGGATCTGCAAAGTGTGTGGGGTGGGGTGTGTAATTTTAACAAGGTATGTGCTGGTCTTCCGCAGGATTTGGCCTGTAGTTGCTAACAGGACCCAAACCCCTTAAAGCATGCTGGTGGGGAGAGGTGGTTTTGGCAAGGTTTGTGCTGGTCTTCTGGTGGTGGTGGTGGTGGTGGTGGTGGTGGGTGAAATCCCATTGTGAGGACTGAGGCAAGAATGGCTGGAAATGGTGGATCCACCAAAGAGCAGAGCTGGAGCAGAGCTTGGTGTAAGCAAGTTAGGTAGTGAACACTGGCACTGTGTTGGTTCCTGCAAGTGGCCCTGTGTTTATGCTGGGGCAGGAGAGCAAATGGCACCTTATAGCTCCTTTGTTCCTGGAAGAGTCTCCCTGTGAACTCTGTCCATCTGTGACACACTCTGAGATAATAACTCTCTCTCTCCATATGTCCTAGGCATTTTCAAAGGGCTGCTTCTATGCTGTATGTCTGTGGGCTGTTTGTTGTGCTGTCTATTTAAGGGTGGGGACTCAGCTTCTTATTGCCCTCTGGGCTTTCCCAGAGCTAAGCCTGCTGATTTTTAAAATCCAGGCTTTAAATTCCTCTGGTTGTAAGAACTCACAAAATTTGGTGCCTCTGGTTTTTAAAGCCCAATGTTATGGTGTTTCATCTTCCCCACGTAGGTTCCCCAGTGTGATAATCTATTTCTCTCCCCTCTCCATGCCCATAGCTTCCTCCCTCCTGTGGATGGCTCATGGGAGCATTTAGCAGTCCACCATGGCTCTACCCTTCCTATCCTCTTCAGTGACCTCTTTTCTACTTTTAGTTGTGGAGTTTCTTCTGTCAGCTTTTAGGTCATTTTCTGGGTAATTACTCCAATGTGAGTGTTGTCTAGTTGGATCCATGGAATGAGGTGAGCTTAGGGTCCTCCTATTCTGCCATCTTCCCAGCCAACTCAACAAATATTTGTTGAGCATTTAATATTTGTCAGCACCCTTCTTGTCAGAGGATATAGTAGTGGAAACAGAAAATAAAAGTACCTGCCTTCATTTTTGTAGGGAAGAGACAATAAGTTAAATGCAGTGTTATTATTAGTATAAGTAATAAAGAGGGTAAGTTAAGCAAGAACAGGATTTATAGCATTTAATAATGGGAGAGTAAGCTTTAAATTTTAGATAGGTAGAGCAGGAAACCTCATCTAGAAAGTAACTACTGAGTAACTACCTAAAGGTAGTGAGATAGTTAGCCTTACAGATATATGGGGAAGGAAATTCTAAGTAGGGGGACTTGTGTATTAAAGGCCTTGAGGCAAGCTGCCCAGCCTATTCAGTGAACAGCAAAGAAGGGCAGAGTGGCTGGGGAAGAAAAGATAGAAAAAAGAATACCAGGAAAAAAAGGTGGAGTGGCAACAAGGCCTTATCCTTTATTGAATTAAATATGGCAAACCACCAGAGATGGCTGAATACAGTGACATGATTTAACACCTTTTAACAGAATCATTTTGGCTGCTCCATTGAGGTCAAATAACATGCAGGCAAGAGCATAAGCAGGGAAATATGGAGATTTACAGAAAAACTGGGAAAAGATTATTATAATGATTTGTACCAGAACCATACCACTAGTTAAATTCTAGATATATTTCGAAGGTAGAGCTTCAATTCTTTTTTTTTTTTTTAAAGATTTTATTTATTTATTTGAGAGAGAGAGAATGAGAGACAGAGAGCATGAGAGGGAGGAGGGTCAGAGGGAGAAGCAGACTCCCTGCTGAGCAGGGAGCCCGATGCGGGACTCGATCCTGGGACTCCAGGATCATGACCTGAGTCGAAGGCAGTCGCTTAACCAACTGAGCCACCCAGGCACCCCGGTAGAGCTTCAATTCTTTTTTTGCTTTGTTAACAGGGATGGTGGTTGCTGCTGCTAATTTTGTGTGCCTTCTCCTGAACAAATAGGAGAGGAGTTGATAGCCCACCAACAGTGATAACCAAGACTATAGGAGAAGCTGGTTCCCTGAGGCAGGGATAGAGGATATCAGGAGCAAATTTTTTACTTTCTATTTTTTATTCTTTTATTGAAGTCTAATTGACATAAAATATCTTATTAGTTTCAAGTGTGCATCATTGTGATTTGTTATTTTTATATGTTACAAAAAATTCCTAAGATAAGCCTGCTTATCATATGTAACCACACAAAGTTATTACAATATTATTGACTCTGTTTCTTATACTTTGTTACATCCCCATGACTTAATTATTTTATAACTGTAAGTTTATACCTCATAATCCCCTTTACCTATTTCAACCACTCTCCAATCCCTTCCCCTTCTGGTAAACCAACAGTTTGCAATATCTAGGAATCATTTTCTGTTTTGTTTCACTTTTTAGATTCTACATATAAGTGAAATCATCCAGTATTTGTCTTATTTCACTTAGCATAATATCACCTGGGTCCATCCATGTTGTTACAAATAATAAGATTTCATTCTATTTTATGGCTGAGTAATATTCTATTTTATATAAATACAATATCTTTATTCAATAATCTATCAATAGGCATTTAGCTATTGTAAATAAGGCTACAATGAACAAAAGGGTGCATATATCTCTTTGAATAGGTATTTTTGTTTTCTTCAGATAAATGCCCAGAAGTGGAATTGCTAGATTGTATGGTAGTTCTATTTTTAATTTTGGGGGGGGAATCTCCATATTGTTTTCCATAATGGTTTCACCAATTTATATTCCCACCAACAGTGCATGAGGTTTTCCTTTTCTCTACACCTAGCCAACAGTTACATTTTGCCTTTTTAATAAAAGCCAATCTGACATGTATGTGTGAGGTGACATCTCATTATGGTTTTGATTTGTATTTCTCTGATGACTAGTGATTTTGAGCATCTTTTTATATGTCTCTTGTCTTATTTGGAAAAATGTCTATTCAAACCTTTGCCCATTTTTAATCAGTTTTTTTATATTAAGTTGTATAAGTTCTTTATTTTGGATATCAACTCCTTATCTGATGTATGAGTTGCAAATATCTTCCCCCATTCAGGATGTTGTCTTTTTGTTTTGTTATGGTTTCCTTCACTGTGCAAAGCTTTTTAGTTTGATGTAATCCCATTTGTTTATTTTAGCTTTTGCCTTTATGGTTTCAAGTCTTACATTTAGGTGTTTAAATAATTTTGAACTTATTTTTACATGTGGTGTAAGATAGTAACCCACTTATATTCTTTCACATGTAACTGTCCAGTTTTCTCAATAGAATTTGATGAAGAGACTGTCTTTTCCCCATTGTATCTTCTTGCCTGACCATATTTCTCAGTCCTCTTGTTCACTACAGATCTGAATTTTTCCAAAGTTATTACATGTCCATCATCTTTTAAAACTTCATCTTCATTCAACAGACCCAGAGTTTTTAGGCCTTCTTTGTACTGCACAAATGCCTTTATTTGAAATGTCCATCATCTCAAACATAGACACAATGTTAGAGTGATCCATAAAGAAAGGAAAAGCCACGCCTGTTATTTTGGCAATTCTCAGTCATTCCGATATAGATATTAAATACTCTTTTGGCTTTTCTGGCTGGAAAAAGAGCAGGGCACTGGTGAGATAGTTCAGCAACTCCATAATCCGATGTTTTTCCAAATAATTCTTGGCCTCCAGCTCCCTGTTGCCGCCCGCCTGCATTCTTCCCTCCTTTACTTCTGATTTTATTTATTTGGGTCCTATTTTTTCTTGTGTCTGGCTAAAGGCTTATCAATTTTGTTGATCATTTTAAAGAACGAGCTCCTGGTCTCATTGACCTCTCTCTCTCTCTCTTTTTTTTTTTTTTTAGTCTCTTTCATTTATTTCTGCTCTATTTTTTATTATTTTCTTCCTTCTACTAGCTTTAGGCTTTATTCATTTTTTTTTCCTAGCTCTTTTAGGTACAAGTTAGGTTATCTCAAAATTTTCTTGCTTTTTGAGGTAGGCCTGTATTGCTTTAAATTTATCTCTTAGAATTGCTTTCACTGCATCCTGAAGATTTTGTACCATTGTGTTTTCATTTTCATTTGTCTGCATGCATTTTAAATTTTCTCTTTGATTTTTTGGTTGACCCTTTCATTGTTTAGTAGCATGTTGCTTAGGTTTCAGGTATTTGTGTTATTTCTAGATTTTTTTCTTATAATTTATTTCTGGTTTCTTATCATTGTGGTCAAAAAAGGTCCTTGATATATGATTTCAATTTGGACTTTTTGGACAGAGTTTTTAAATTACTGATTTAATTTCATTACTTATAATTTATTCAAATTTTCTATTTATGTAATTCAGTCTTAGAAGATTGTGTGTTTTTAGTAATTTGTCCATTTCTTCTAGATTTACCAATTTGTTGGCTTATAATTATAGCAGTCTCTTATGATCCTTTGTATTTCTGTGATATAAGTTGGAACTTTTTCCAAATTTTATTCATTTGGGTTCTTTTTTTCCCCCTTGATGTATCTGGCTAGAGGTTTGTCAATTTTCTTCTTTCAAAGAACTAGCTTTTAGTTTCATGGATCTTTTCTATTGCTATGTTAGTCTGTATTTCATTTGTTTCTGCTCTAATCTTTTTATTTCCTCCTCCTACTAACATTGGCCTTTTTCTTTTACTAATTCCTTTAGGTATAAAGTTGGAATTTTTTTTCAGATATTTATTTCTTCAATTAGGCTTGTATTGCTGTGCAGTTCCTTCTTAGAACTGCTTTTGCTGCATCCCGTAGAGTCTTTCCATTTTCATTCATCTCAAGACATTTTTTAATTTCCTTCTTTGATTTCTTCATCAAACTATTGGTTGTTTAGTAATATGTTATTTACATGTTCTTGTGTTTTTCCCAGTTTTCTTATAATTATTTCACACTGTTGTTGGAAAAGATGCTTGATATGGTTTCAGTCTTCTTGAATTTATTGAGACTTGTTTTGCATGCTAACGTGATCAATCTTGCAGAATGTTCCATATGCATTGAAAAGAATGTGTATTTTGCAGTTTGGGGATGAAATGTTCTATAGATTAAGTCTATCTGGTCTAATGTGTCATTTAAGGCTATGGCATCCTTAGTGATTTTTGGTGTGGACGATCTATCCCATCGATTTAAGTGAGGTATTATAGTCCATCTCTTACTACTATTGTATTACCATCAATTTCTCCCTTTATTAACATTTGTTCTATTATAATTAGGTTTTGTTTTGGGTGCATAAATATTTACATGTTTTGTCCTCTTCTTGGACCCCTTTTTTCATTATGTCATTTCCTATTTTTTTATGAATTTTTGTTTTATAGTCTATTTTTTCTGATAGAAGTATTTTTACCCCCATTTTCTTTTTGTTTCAATTTGCATGGAATATTTTTTTTCTATCTCTTCACTTTCGGTCTGTTTTTTAAATCTGAAGTCTCTGTTAGGTAGCAAATGGATGGGTCTTGTTTTTATCCATTTAGCCACTCTGTGTCTTTTGATTGAAACATTTAGTCCATTTACATTTAAAGTAATTATTAACAGATATGTACTTATTGACATTTTGTCATTTTCCAGTTGTTTTTATAGTTCTTCTATTGTCCTTTATTCTCTTGGATCTTCCCTTGTGATTTGATGTTTTTCTTTGGTGTTATATTTGCTTTTTATTTTTTATGTATTGTAGATTTGGCTGTGGTTATCATTAGGTTCATATATATTGACCTTTATATGTAGCAGTATATTTTAAGCTGATAGTTGCTTAAGTCTGACTGTATTCTAAAAGCACTACATTCTTACTCCCCCTAATTTATGTTTTTGTTATATATCTTTTTGTTGATTCCCTCAAGTGTATTTTCATTTCATTTATTGTATTCTTCAACTCTGATTAGTTCTTTCTTACATTTTTTAACTCAACTCTTTGTTGAAGTTCTCAGTGGGTTTATCCATTTTTCTCCCAAGTTCAGTAAGCATCTTTATGACCATTATTTTTTTTCATTCGAGTAGAATTGACACACTATGTTACATTAGTTTCAGGTGTACAACTTAGTGATTTGACAAGTTTATACATTATGCTATGGTCCCCACAAATACAGCTACCATCTGTCCCCATTACAACCTTATTACAGTATCATTGACTGTATTCCTTATGTTCTTTTTTTATTCTCATGACTTAGTAACTGGAGGCCTGTGTCTCTCTCCCCTTCACTCATTTTGCCTAAACCCCAGCCCCTTCCCCTCTGGCAACAATCAGTTTGTTCTCAGTATTTATAGTTGATTCTGCTTTTTGTTCTTTTTTTTTTTTTTTTTGAGATTCCATTTATGAGTGGAAATCCTATGGTATTTGTCTTTCTCAGCTGGATTTGTTTCACTTAGCATAATACTCTCTAGGTCCATCCATGTTGTCTCAAATGGCATGATGCCATCCTTTTTATGGCTGTGTAATATTACATTGTATGTATGTATACCACATTTTCCTTTTTTGTCCATCTGTTGATGGACACTTAAGTTGCTTTCATTTCTCAGCTGTTATAAATAATGCTGCAATAAACATAGGGGTGCATGGGGCGCCTGGGTGGCTCAGTTGGTTAAGCGACTGCCTTCGGCTCAGGTCATGATCCTGGAGTCCCGGGATCGAGTCCCGCATCGGGCTCCCTGCTCGGCGGGGAGCCTGCTTCTCCCTCTGACCCTCCTCCCTCTCATGCTCTCTGTCTCTCATTCTCTCTGTCTCAAATAAATAAATAAAATCTTAAAAAAAAAAAAAACATAGGGGTGCATATATCTTTTTGAGTTAGTGTTTTTGTTTTTCTTGGGTATATACCCAATAGTGGAATTATTGTATCATATGCTATTTCTATTTTTAATTTTTTGAGGAACCTCCATACTGTTCTCCACAGTAGCTGTACCAATTTACATTCCCAACAATGAATGAGGCGTTCATCTGTAGATCTTCTTTGAAAAAATGTCTAATCAGGTTTTCTGCCCATTTTCTAATCAGATTTTTTTGGTGTTGGGAGGTATTCTTTATATATTTTGGGTATTAACCCCTTATCGGATATATCTTTTGCATATATCTTCTTTCATTTAGTAGGTTGGCTTTTTATTTTGTTGATAGTTTCCTTAGAGGCTTTTTATTTTGATGGAGTTCCAATAGGTTTATTTTTGCTTTTGTTTCCCTTGCCTTAGGAGATGTATCTAGAATAAGGTTGCTATGGCTGATGTCAGAGAAATTACTGCCTGTGTTTTCTTGGATTTTTATGGTTTTATGGTATAGGTATAACCATTACTTCAAACTCTATTAGGTAAATTAATTACCTCTGTTTAGTTCCCCCCCCCTCCGTGGTTTTATGTTATTCTTTCATTTGGAACACATTCCTCTGCATCCTAATTTTCTTCAAATTTCTATGTTTCTATGAATTAGGAAGAACATCTACCTCTCCTAATCTTTAACAAGTGGACTTAGGGGAATCCTCTGTGTAAACTGTTTGTGTCTGGAAGATTTGACTGGCTGGCTGGACCTGGACTCAGTATGGGCCAGGGGTGGTCCCATGGAGTACTATGGTGGCCCCAGCAGATTGGCTAGAGGTGTGGTCTAGGGGCCTGGGGTTCACTGGGGTGGACCTAGTAGTCCAGCTACAGCACTTAGATCCTGCTCCTATCCACATTATCAAAATGGAGGTGGAAAATAAATTTTATTTTAAAAATGTCCATTCTCTGTGCCTTTAGAGAGAGTTGAGACAGTTTCCTACCTGGTGGACGGATTTCCTTCACTAAACTATTTTTTCCTGGGTATGCCCTAGGATGGGCAAGTTGTCACATCCCTGGTGGTGTTCCCATCATCTCTGTGTTTTTGTGTCTCCTACCTTTCTCTATGTGGTCCCTCTATTGTTTGTTGTGCTAAAGCTAGATATTCAGTGATTAGTTCTTCAGAAGAAATTGCTGTATACAAAGTGTAGATTCAGTGTGTCTGTGGAAAGAGGTGATTTCAGGGTCTTCCTATGCTAACATCTTGGACAACCTCCCAGGAGCACTGTTTATAAACATGTTAATGTAGGATCATATATGTAACCACCAATGATTTCAATTCATTTATTTCCCTTAACAGTTGCCAAGATAGGTACTAATATTAAACCCACTTTGCATTTGAAAAAATTAGGACCTAAATAGGTCACAAAATTGATATGTGGTCACTCAATTGGCTAAACAAGTATTGAACGGCACTCATGAACACTTCTCAATCCCAGGTAAAGAACTCACAAATTTACCTGTCTATAATAATGCCTACTATTTATTACTCTAAACTAGGAGATATATAGCCATTGGTGGGCTTGATAGTGCACTTACCTCTCAGTTACCCATATCAGAAGCATTTCTAAATCTGAGGAGGAAATGACCACACACACATCACCCATCTCCTCCTTCTGGGTCAGTAACAATAATTCTGATATTCTTTGATATCTTTAAATTCTATTATTATTTAGGACATAGAACACTGCATTCTCTTCAGCCTTAGGTCTGTGTTATACCATCTATGACTGAATTTGTACTACTCATTCTCCCATGATGGGTTTTCATCCTTTTTCATCTTGACTTGGATCTCCCTCTCTCAAAATACTCCTCTTTTAGCATTTTTGTTGACATCTTTTATATATTAGAATCCTTCATTCTCCTTAATAAGCAGAATATTAAAAATTAGGTCTCAAATTTCTTCACTTGAGGGGAGCTATCAGTTGGCAATTACAAATATGTTTTATTCCTAAATCTCTTAGATTTCAAGCATTACCATAGATTTTTTTTCTGCCTTAGAAATTTCTTTTGTGCCTAGAAAACAGCCTGGAGCAGAGATGGAACACTGGTGAGACATGGAAGTCCAATGCAGACAAGGCCATTACTCCACCACTAAGTTTGTATCTCAGCTAATGAATTTGGTCTTGATTAAATGGATCAGATTGGGAAACACAACAAGCCCATGAATAACTAGGAATTGATGGTTATTCTTCCCTCTTTGCCCCATGCCATTTTGTCTCAGAGCTCAGATGAGGTATAGAAGAGAATGCCTTCAAGGTTGCAAAGCAGTCCATTTAGCTCCAGGTCCTGAGAGAGCCTTGAGTCAGCTTGCTGTAGATTCCACCAGTGAGCTTTGACTTCTCAGCAATCTCTCTCATGAGAGGCTTCCCAGAAATCCATCCATTCAGCTCACCCCTGAATGCACTTTGAGCAACTGGCTGCCTCTCCCGTAAGCACGTTATTAATGGTCTCTTTTCAAAAGCAGAGATAGTGCCCTGGAAAATACGATATTGATTTTTTCCCCTCCTTTCTCACTGTTTCAATCACTGCTCGTTTGAATGGCTTTCATTTTTAGCAACAACAGGAGAATCTTCAAAGAAAAGTGGTTTATAGGATCAGCCTGAAATAAAATCACTGCTCAATTTAAGCTCTGAAAAATACTATTGATATTTTAATAGAAGTTTGGAGAGCCTATTGCAAGCTCAATAATAGCTACAAGGAGTTTATACACAGAAATCATACTTAGGGATCATTTTATTTCTTAGGCAGTATGTGTTAACAGCAAATAACAGCTTAAACCTTCACTCACTTCCATACTGTATACATCAAGAGTCTCAAGAGTGTGGAAATGTTCAGAGTACTTCAGAAGGGTGAAAGGCTTTCTACAACTCAAATGATTTGTCTCTAATTGGCCCTTGTAGAAGAAACCTGGTTGGTTTTCTCTTAAGCTATTTGCCTGTGTTGGCATTAGGAAATCCCAACAATCTTATAGCAGAAAGACCTAAGGATCACATAGTTAAATGGATTTGTTGCATAGATAAGACAAGCAAAGTCCAGGTGATGGTATGATTTAATGAAGTGGCACAGTCTCAAATTCCTGTCCAGGATTCTTTCTCTGTGGACACCTAGAATTCTACCTGCCTGGATTTTGCTATAGTGCTGACTTCTCTCCTCCATTTTCCTCTCATATTGTCAAAAATACCTATGGTTCTTCTCAGTTTTGAATCTTTGTATGCTGCACAAACATACTAATTTATGAGGTAGAATAGTGATATTATATTATCTGGTATATTAGTGTGTTAAATTCAAGGGTCATTTCAAGAGCCACCTTTTCTAGGAAACTTGTGTGTAACTTTTGTCCCTAACAATGTCACTCTTTTCTATCAACCCCTGTAAATCACTGAAAATATGCCTTGATTTGTCCTTATGTGTGCACCAAGATTTCTATTGAGGTCTTTAAAATTGATGTTGAGTAAATGAATAGATTCACTATATACTATTTACTATGTAGCTAATAATGTGTAAGGTACCATGCTGTTAAGAGAAATACAAATAAAAAAAATACAGGAAAATATTTTTTATTCTTATCTTTTTATTTTTTTATTTGATAAAACAGGCAGAGGGAGCAGGGACCCCGATGTGGGGCTCAATCCCAGGACCCTGGGATCATGACCTGAGCTGAAGGCAGACGCCCAACCAACTGAACCACCCAGGTGTCCCCAGATGCAGGTTTTAAATGTAGGAGAAGAATTTTCACAGGAAGAGATTGATATAGAAGAAGATAGTAAACTTCAGAAGGAAAAACAAGAGTAGGAGAATTTAGGGCTTGTCAATATAGTGGAATTATATAGGATATTTGGGAAAATATGAGACAGTTTCAAAAATGTGATTAAAGGAGAGGAAATAGGATGAGAAACAAAATGTTTCCAAGTTTGGGGGATCAAAGCTATGCTCTTAGTATATTATACAGACAAGGGAAAAGAATCTTGATTAGGATGGGGAGAGGGATATCCATTCATTCAGTCATGCAATAAATATTAATTGGGAATATACTATATGTAAGGCACTATTCTAGGCTCTAGGGATACTTTGAAATGATGGGGTGAGGAAGTCATTACATCAAATGCCAGACTAACATGGTTGTTACATAAATAAAAAGAGTTAGATTAATAAATGTTGAAGAAATTGTGCCTGATTGAACATGAAAGCAAAAGAGCCAATATTACACAAACGCTGATTAGGGTGTCATTAATAGGAGGAGGGGAAGTGAGAGGAGTTTACTGGAAGCCTGTGTAGGTAGAGGATAAGCACTGGTGAATTAGGTTTGGGCCATGGTACTAGGGGTAGAATATTGGATGGAAAATTTATCTTTTAGGATTTCCCTGTTTGTTCTTCCATAGAGGTGTTTGATTAGATAGGTCTGCAACCATAGAGGCTGCCTGACCTGCTTTGTTCTGGCATAATGCTTAACTTCTTGGAAGATGTAAACAGGCACTGCCATCAGAAACCAGGCCAACTCCCATGCGGAAGGAAGTGCCTTAGTCTCATTAGAGGAATTCTTGCAAGTTCCATATGGCCAAGTACCTCTCACCGGGAGCCTACATTGATTTGGGGGAAAGCCTTATAGCTTTGCCTGGCCTTTTCTTTTTTGTGTACATCTTTCTTGGGAACCATGAAGGAAAATAGTTCTGGCAGCTAGCCAGTCTCATTTTTTCACCAGCAAAGGGGAGCCTAATATAATCCAGCTCTTAGAAGCAGGGTTCTTGCTTCCTGTTTCCATTTGGAAGGACCTAATCAACTCACTATCAGTAGGCCCTGCAAAGTTCTTTATACCCACTGGCTAGGTCAGTACCTAAAATGTGGACAAGTAATGCAAGGATAAGTTTCTCACCTTTATGAAAACCACACCCGTGGTGTAACTTCATACACTGGTTGGGAGGAAATTTGATGGCTAGGAAGACCTTTGAATGGCACTAAAACTATACTCTGTAGAATGCTACCTTTTTTGCTTAGGAAGACCAACACAAATTTCAAATGGCCACTTCATTAATGATCTGAAAACAAATTGGAGGAAATCTATTTCTCATCCAAACTATGAAACCAATTGAAAATAAATTCAAATCACATTTCATCCCTATTTGAGATTAACTGGGTTTGACATCTGTGATTATAGACATTATTTTTTTTTATTCTTATGTTAATCCCCATACATTACATCATTAGTTCTAGATGAAGTGTTCCATGATTCATTGTTTGTGCATAACACCCAGTGCTCCATGCAGAACATGCCCTCCTCAATACCCACCACC
>NC_138381.1:26691519-26710012 GCF_054177405.1 Leptonychotes weddellii | reverse complement strand
AAGTGGTCGCTTTTCTGTTCAGAGAGTTGTTGCTCTTTTCTTCAATCTCCTGTTGAGTTTGTAGGTGTTCAGAATGGTTTGATCCCTATCCTGCTGAATTCCTGAGAGGAGACGAAATCCAGGTCTCCTACTCCTCCGCCATCTTGCTCCGCCCCCGATTATAGACATTATGACATTGATTCATGAAACAGAAGTAGAATTTTTGTTATTTTAAGTCTCAGGACATGAACTTAGTATTGAATTTTTGAGTTTATTTTTGTTGTTTTCCAAGATAAATTTGAATAATCTTTTTAACTTTTTTTAAATTATAGGTTTTCTTCAGGATATCAAATCTTTAAAAAGATAGTTTTCCCTTGCCTACAGAGTTTGTTACAACCATCTTAGTTTACCTGCATCAGAGGCCTTGTAATATTTTAGAACAATCTTCATTTCATCTGTTAATATAAGAAATATTTATTGAGGATCTAATTTATGCCAGACACGTCTCTCAGTTCTGTGGATGTCATAAATATATTTTCCACATAGACTTCTACAGAATCATTTCATCTTCATTTTTTAAAAATGTTAACTATTAGGCTGGCTATGGGGTATATGGAAACTCTGTGCAATAGTCTTGCAACTTTTCTGCAAATCTAAAAGTCTATTAATATAAACTAAAAATATAAGATGTAAAGTTTATTAAATATTAAAACAAAAACTCCATGAATAAATGAGTCTCATGATATGTTACAAAATCAAAACATCCCCCAACCAAACTTAAAAAGTATGTAAGGAAATGATTAACTGGGTAATAGTCAAGATAGCTTAGGTTAGCAAACCAACACAAAACCTTAATGCTTATTAGCAGAAAAGGATTTTAATATGTTCAAAATATAGAACCAAATGGATTAAAAGAAATACTGTCAATAGTAATGAATATATATAAAATAAGATGTATATTTTATAAGTGAATAATATGATATAAAAACTCTACAAATGGGTCTCATGGCATATTGGACACAGTAGGCATTTGAAAGGTAGGTCAGTTAAAAACACCTAAACTGAAGAACAGACAGGAAAACAGAATGGGAGGCAAAAAAACAGAGGTAATAAAAATATTCAAAAGATAAATCATATGTAAAGTTGGAGTGCTAGAAGTGAGGGAAAATATGCAGAAGTAGTAATCAAAACAGAAAATGAATTTTCCGATGCTGATAAATTTCATATTCTTTAAGTCTTGTTGAAATCCCACCACCACAAACAGAATATAAATAAAATAAGCATGGGTGTACACACATACACACTCCTTAGTAAAACTGATGAAACCCAAAAAAAAAGAATCACAAAAGCATGTAGAGAAAAAAAAAAAAGCACTAACTTTAATGGAACTACAATAAAACAAGCAGCAATAAGAGAGTTACCTTACTAAAAGAATCATTGAAAGCAGAAGACCATGGATTAGTGTCTTTAAAAGGGTGAGGGGGAATAAAACCTGCTTATACTTCTATATTTAGGAAAAATATACTTAAAGACAAATGAAAAATTTTAATAGTAGACCAGATATAAAGGTAATACTAAAATGGGTTTATCGAACAGAAGGCAAAGGATACCAGGCAGAAACATGGATGAACAAAATGGAAAACACAAAATTAAATACATAGGTAAAAATATTAAATGCATAAAACCAAATTCAAATAAATTTGAGTATGAGATTAAAACTTTCATAAATTTTAACATTACTTAAAAAAGTAAAATAATTACTACGCATAAAAAGTTATAAGTACATGTTTTAATTTGGGGGTTAATCAACATAAGAGTAAAATGTATAATTGATAGGTTGCAAGGGAAAAAAACTCTGAATAATCCCAACAAACAAAAAAATCCCAAGGAGAAGGAAAAAGAGTTAAATATAAAACACATGTTAAATGGTAGATATAACCATTTCTATCAGTAACTATAAATCAACTGGATATTCCAATTAAATACTGATTAAAGACTATAAAAATTAGACTTTAAATACATCGACAGAAAAGTTGGTGAAATGTTGATAAAAATGGGACATTAAATATTTACAATATCAGACAAAGTGAACTTTTTAATGCAAGAGTGTTAGAAATAGAGGGACATGTCTTAATTCTAGAGATCAATGTAGGAAGATATGACAATTTCAAATCTATAGGAACACATTAAAAGGGACTCAGAGTTGCATATACCAAAAACCACAATCATTAGGGAGACCTGAAAATACAAGACTCGAAAAGCACAATAAATTTGATCTGTCATGTTAAAATACTGCACATAACAAAAAGAGTCTATATTCTTTTTCACACACACACGAAATTTTTACCAAAGTCAACTACATGCTGTACCATGAAGAAAGCCTCAGAAATTTCAAAAGATTTCAATCAATCAAGTTGAAAATGAATGACAAAAAGAAATTTCCCAGCAACTTGAAAATGAGTAGCATACATGTCTAAAGAATACATGGAATGAAGGCAAAAATATCAAACTAGAAATTATAAAACATTAACGGCAAAATTCATGAAGATATATCAACACTTGTGTTTAGAAGGAAATGTGTTGCCTTAATTCAGTGATTCTCAACTAGGAGTGATTTTTAGTTGGCTCAACTGGAGGGTAATACTAGCATGTATGGGTTGAGGATAGGGGTGCTGTTAAACATCCTACAATGCACAGGACAATTACCTCCAACAAAAATTATTTATGCCAAAATAGTAATAGTGCCAAGGTTGAGGAACCCTGTTTTAAATGCAAATACTGGGAAATAAGAGAAAGAAGGCTGAATATCAATGTGAAGTAGCAGCAAATTTTTTTTAAAAAAAGATATTAGAAGGAAGAAAAATAGAAAGGAATTAAATCAATAAATCAGCGAAATAGAATCGAGTCAAATATTGGTTTTTTGAAATGATAAAATTGAAAAACTTAGGACTGTTCAGAAAAAAACATAACTGATTCTACACACCTTAAAGATAATAAGAGGTTATGATGAACAGCCTTATGCCAATACATTTGATAATTTGGATGAAATCAACAAATTTCTCAATTAAATAGCCACTTAATGACCATAGAGGAAAAAAATAGAAAATCTGAATAGCCCAATATCCATCAAAGATTAAAACCCTTATTTAAAACTTCCAAAAAAAAAAAAAAATCCCAGGCTCAGATAAGTTTTTCTTTTTAATAATGAATTCTAAACATCTTAAGAAAAACTAACACTCATAAATTCTTCCAGAGTGTAGAGGACTACATCATAATTTTTTATCACACAAGCATAGCCTTGATATCAAACCCAGACAGAAACACCAAAAGAAAGGAAAATTACAGAATAGTCTCCTATAATCATAGATTCAACACTCTGAAAATAATGTAAACAAAACAAATTCAGAACTATATTAAACATCAATTAAGCTTTATTCAAAAAATGCAAGGGTATTGTAGAATTCAAAATTAAAGTAATTCAGACATTAATATAAAAATAGAGATTAATTATATGATTATCTCTGTAGACTCATAAAGAAGATGTTTAGTTAAAATACCTATTCATGATTTTAAAAACTTTACCAAACTAAAAAGAGAGGGAATTTAACTGGTGAAGAATATAAAAATTTATGGTAGACATATTTAATGATAAAATATTAATAGCTTTCCTTCTGAGATTGGAAATAAGATATGAATGCAAATCATCCCTTCTCAATATTTTAAGACTTTCTAACAGAGTGATAAAAACAAATGAAAGTCATAATGATTGGAAAGAAAAAAAGTCAACAATTTGGACAAGGTAATTGCATATGTAAAATACTCAAGAATCTACAAAATACTATTAGAATTGATTGTATCTAGCAACCTTGATAAATTCAAAGAATTGTATTTCTCTATATTATCAATAAAAGAAAACCAAATTAAATAAAAATGATACAATTTATAATCACAGAAAAATCAACCTTCCTATTCTGAAGGCTACAATATTAATAAGCAAATCAAATAAGACTTAGATGAATACTATGTTCACTTATCAGAGACTCAATATGGTAAAGTTGTCAGTCTCAGCCAATTTATCTATAGTTTTAGCACAATCTCAATATACAGAGAAAGAGAGAAAACTTGGAGGGACATTAACAATGTGTTTTAAAAATTCATATGGAAATGCAAAGGCAAATATTTGATGAAGCAATCTTTATTTTTTTAATTAAATTTAATTTTATTGTTATGTTAGTCACCATACAGTACATCATTAGTTTTGGATGTAGTGTTCCATGATTCATTGTTTTCATATAACACCCAGTGCTCCATGCAATACGTGCCCTTTTTTTTTTTGTAGTTTTTAATTTTATTATGTTATGTTAGTCATCATACAATACATCATTAGTTTTTGATGTAGTGATCCACGATCCATTGTTTTCGTATAACACCCAGTGCTCCATGCAGTACATGCCCTCCTTAATACCCATCACCGGGCTAAAGCATTTGACAAAATACAGCATCCTTTCCTTATTAAAACTTTTCCAAGTATAGGGATAGAGGGAAAATTCCTCAATTTCATAAAATCCATCTATGAAAAACCCACAGCGAATATCATCTTCAGTGGGGAAAAGCTGAGAGTCTTTCCCTTAAGATCAGGAACACAACAAGGATGCCCACTCTTGCCACTATTGTTCAACATAGTACTAGAAGTCCTAGCAACAGCAATCAGACAACAAAAAGAAATAAAAGGTATTCAAATTGGAAAAGAAGTAGTCAAACTCTCTTCACAGATGACATGGTACTTTATGTGGAAAATCCAAAAGACTCCACCCCCAAATTACTAGAACTCATCCAGCAATTCAGTAATGTGGCAGGATACAAAATCAATGCACAGAAATCAGTTGCTTTCTCATACACTAACAATGCAACTGTAGAAAGAGAAATTAGAGAAATGATTCCATTTACAATAGCACCAAAAACCATAAGATACCTCGGAATAAACCTAACCAAAGAGATAAAAGATCTATACTCTAGGAACTACAGAATACTCATGAAAGAAATTGAAGACGACACAAAAAGATGGAAAAACATCCCATGCTCGTGGATTGGAAGAATAAACATTGTTAAGATGTCTATGCTGCCCAGAGCAATCTATACCTTCAACGCCATCCAGATCAAAATTCCAATGACATTTTTCAAAGTGCTGGAACAAACAAACCTAAAATTTGTATGGAATCAGAAAAGACCCCGAATCGCCAAGGAGATGTTGAAAAACAAAGCTGGGGGAATCACGTTGCCCGATTTCAAGCTATATTACAAAGCCATGATCACCAAGACAGCATGGTACTGGCACAAAAACAGACATATAGACCAATGGAACAGAATAGAGCCTAGATATGGACCCTCAACTCTATAGTCAAATAATCTTCGACAAAGCAGGAAAAAATATGCAATGGAAAAAAGACCGTCTCTTCAATAAATGGTGCTGAGAAAATTGGACAGTTATATACAGAAGAATGAAACTCGACCATTCTCTAACACCATACACAATGAGGAAGCAATCTTTAAAAACAAAACTGGGTGAGTTAAATACCAATACATAGCAAGATCTATTATAAAACTATACCAACCAACAAAGTATTATTGGTCTTCTAATAAACAATGTTGGTTTCATTGAGTATAAGGAGAAAAATATATCTTGATCTCTACCTATACCTAAAAATTTCTTGTAGTTCAATTTTAAATTATGAGTTAAATCAAGAGGTTTTTAGAAGAAAGCATAGGAAAACATTTTAATGTTAGATTAAGAAGTTTTCCCTGAACACACAATATGCTCTCAATAATGAAAAATAAAAAATGTGCTATGTCAAAATTTTAAACTTTTACTTATTAAAATACATGATTGCAACAGAAGAAGCTACAGAGTGGGAGAAAATACTCAAATGTATATTCAACAAAGGATTTGGATTTAGAGTACATAGAGATTATACTTATCAATGAGAAAAAAGATAACCAAATAAACTAATGGGGAAAATTTCTTAAACAGATTCGTCACAAAAGAGAACATTTAATTGTCCAACAACAAATTAAAAGTTGCTGAATTCCATTAGTCTTCAGGAACATGCAAATCAAAAGTACAATGAAATACCCCTGATACATGCACAGAATAATTAAAGTGAAAAAAGCAATTCTCAGTATTGCTGAAGAGAAGGAGCACCAGAAATCTCATGCACTGCTAGTGGAAGGGTAAATTGGTACAACCACCTTAGAAAACTCATTGATAGCATCTAAATACACACATTTTCTGTGATGCTACAGTTTAACTTCCAGGTATATGTTTAACAGAAAAATGAACATTTGTTCAACAAAAGATATATACAATAATGTTCATAGCAGTGCTGTGTATAACAACAACAAAAACTATAAATTACCAAATGCCCTTCAGCAGCAAAATGGATATGTCTATTTTGGCATATTTACACAACGTAATAATATCCTAGAATAAATAAATATGTACAAATGCAAAGAACTACATAAATGAATCTCACAAACAGGTTTAACAAAGGAATCGAACCATAAATGGTATGTATGGTATGATTCATTCTACATGAAACACAACAAATAAAAAAAAAAACTAATTTGTGGTATAAGAAGTCAGGATAATGGTTACACTAAGATAATAACTTGAAACAAGCTCAAGGAGGATGTAGGGTACTGGTAATACTTTGTTGATCTGCGAGTTAGTTATTATGAGTTTGTTCAATTTGGAGAATTATAATTATTTCTATATGCATATTACACTTGAATAAATAGGTTACAGATATAGTAAAGTACACAGAAAGCAAAATAATATGGACAAAGGCCAAACAAGAAATTAAAACAGACAAATTAAGGGTTGCTGGCTGGCTCAGTCACTAGAGCATGTGACTCTTGAACTTGGGGTTGTAAGTTTGAGACCCATGTCAGGTGTAGAGATTACCTTTAAAAATAGGCAAATTATATACTATGCAAATAAAAACATAAGTGGAGTGCCTATATTTCTAACAGAAAATATAAGCAAGGGTATGAACGAAGATGAAAAGTATTTCTTAATGTTAGAATCAATTAATCAATGGATCTAGAGGATATAATGCTAATAAAATAAATCAGTCAGATAAAGACAAGTATATTATTTCATTCAAATATAGAGAATACACTGATGGTTACCAGAGAGGAGGTGGGTGAAATAGGTGAAGGGATTGGGGCGCCTGGGTGGCTCAGTCGTTAAGCGTCTGCCTTCAGCTCAGGTCATGATCCCAGGGTCCTGGGATCGAGCCCCCCATCGGGCTCCCTGCTCGGCGGGAAGCCTGCTTCTCCCTCTCCCACTCCCCCTGCTTGTGTTCCCTCTCTCGCTGTGTCTCTCTCTGTCAAATAAATAAAATCTTTAAAAAAAAAAATAGGTGAAGGGATTTAAGAGTATACTTATCATGATGAGCACTGAGTAATATATAGAATTGTTGAATCACTGTATTGTACACCTGAAACTAATATAATACTGTATGTTAATTATACTGGAATTAAAATAAAATTTAATAAAAATCAACCAACCAAAAATCCATAATGATTATAAATAGGTATGTGTCTAATAACAGATTCAAAATACATAAAGTAAAACAGACAAATATAAGAGAATAGACAAATCCATAATCATAGCTAAGACTTATATAAATAGCTCTGAGAGCCATATTAAAAACCTAGACAAAAAAAAAATCAGATTAAGACAATCTGAATAACACAAGCAGCTCCTCTGACAAAATTGATATTTATAGAACAGAGCAACCTACAGGTACAGATTATATATTCTTTTTAAGAGCTTATGTAACAACTGAAAAATAATATGCTGGGCTATAGAACAACTCAATTTTAAGAGACTGTACTATTACAGTGTTCTCTGAAAACAATGAATTTAACTTATGAAGCTCTTATTTATTTATTTATTTCCATTTATTACCTTTTAAAACTTTCCTTGTGCCCCCACTCTCCATCCTCACAGAATAGTCTGGGGCAACCAGTAAGCAGCCCTACCCCAGTGCACCATCCCACAATAGTCAATGGGCCTGCTCAGCCCATACAGGAGGCACACCTTGAGTACCACCAAATATAAAGATAGTGGATCACTTACAATGCTAATATGAAGGTTAGAAGACAAAAAGTAGTAAAATCAATTACAATAATTAGGTAAGTGATACACAAAATAAAAAGAGGTAAAATGATACCAAAAACATAAATGACTATCAACTTAAAATACAGATTATTACAATATTATGATAATGAACATCATGGTAATCACAAACCAAAAAACCTATATAGATACATTTAGTAGAGCGAGAGAAAGGAATCTAAATATAACACTAAAGAAAATCATCAAACTACAAGAGAGAGCTAGAAAAGAAGAAAGGAACAGAGAAGACAAAAATAACCAGAAAACAATTGGCAATAAGTACATACCTATCAGTAATTCATCTAAATGTAAATAGACTTCTCCAATCAAAAGACCTAGTGTAGCTAATGGATTAAAAAAAAAAAGAGCCTCCGTATACTGCCTACAAGAGACTCACATAAGATTTAAAGGCATGTGCAGACTGAAAGTGGAGGGATGGTAAAAGATATTCCATGCTAATATTTATATCAGACAAAACAGACTTTAAAACAAAGATTGTAAGAAGGCCATTACATAATGATAAAGGATCAATTCAAGAAAAGAATATTACATTTGTAAATGTTTATGTACCTGACATAAGACCACATAAATATATAAAACAAATATTAACAGATAAAGAGAGAAATTGACAGCAATACAATATTAGTAGGGGATTTTAATACCCCACAGTGGATAGATCATCTGGATAAAAATCAATAGGAAACAGCACCAAAAAGAAAAAGCTACCTAGAAATAAACTTAACCAATGTGGTAAAAGACCTATACTCTAAGAACTATAAGACGTTGATGAAAGAAATTGAAGATGACATAGAAGGAAATATATTCCATGCTCATGGAATGGATGAATTGATATTATTAAAACGTCCATACTACCCAAAGCAATCTGCAGATTTTATGCAATCTCTATCAATATACCAATAATATGTTTTTCACAGAACTAGAACAAATAATCCTAAAATTTGTATAGAACCACAAAAGACCCCATATAGCCAAGGCATTTTTTGAGAAAGAAGAATGAAGCTAGTGGTATCCCAATCCCAGATTTCAAGATACTACAAAGCTATAGTAATCAAAACAGTATGAAACAGACACAAAAATAGATCAATAGAATAGGACAGAGGGCCCAGAAATAAGCTTATACTTATATGGTCAATTAGTCTATGACAAAAGAGACAGGAATATAAAATGAGAAAAAGATGGTCTTTTCAATAAATGGTGCCAGGAAAACTGGACAGCTACATGCTAAAGAATGAAACAGGACCACTTTCTTACAACATACACAAAAATAAACTCAAAATGGATTAAAGACCTAAATGTAAGACCTGAAATCATAAAACTCCTAAAAGAAAACATAGGTAATAATTTCTTGGACATTGGCCTTAGCAACACATTTATGGATATGTCTCCTTGGGCAAGGGTAAGAAAAGCCAAAGTAAACTATCGGTACTGTATCAAAATAAAAAGCTTTTGCACAGCAGAGGAAACCATCAATGACAACAACAAAAAATGCACCCATTGAATGGAAGAAAATATTTGTTATTGATATATCCACTAGGGGGCTAATATCTAAAATATATAAAGAACTCCTACAACTCAACACCAAAAATATCCAATTAAAAAATGGGTAGAGGACCTGAATAGATATTTTTCCGAAGAGTACATACAGATGGCCAAAAGACACATGAACATATGTTCAACATCACTAATCATTAGGAAAATGCAAATCAAAATGATGAGGTATCCTCTCACACGAGGCAGAATGGCTAGTGTCAAAAACAGAACAAATTTTGGCAAGAATGTGGAGAAAAGGGAACCTTCATGCACTGTTGGGAATGTAAATTGTACAGCCACTGTTGAAAATATTACAGAGGTTCCTCAAGAAATTAAAAATAGAAATACCATATGATCCAGTAATTCAACTACTGAGGATTTACCTAAAGAAAATGAAAACAATAATTTGAAAAGATATATGCACCCCTATGTTTACTGCAGAACTATTTACAATAGCCAAGATATGAAAGCAACCTGTGTGTATCAATAGATAAGTGGACAAAGATGTGGGGGCTGTGTGTGCATGCATACATATGTATATATACATATATATACACACACATACATATAATATAGAATATTATAGAATATTACTCAGCCATAAAATAGAATGAGATCTTGCCATTCATGACAACCTGGATGAACCTAAAGGGTATTATGCTAAGTGAAATAAGTCAGAGAAAGACACATAACATATAATTTGTGTTGAATCTAGAAAACAAATGAACAAAAAAACCCCAGTAACAGACCCATAAATACAGAGAATCGGTGGTTGCCAGAGGGGAGGAGTGTGGAGGGATGGGCAAAATAGGTGAAGGGTATTAAGGTGTTCAAACATCCAGTTATGTCACAGAGATGAAAAGTATGGTGTAGGGAATATAGTCAATAATATTGTAATTACGCTGTATAGTGACAGATAATAACTACACTTACTGTGGTGAGCATTGAGTATAGAATTGTTGATAACCATGCTGTACACCTAAAATTAATATAACATTGTATACCAACTATACTTCAATAATTTTTTTACAAAATCATGTATTTTATCATATTTACAGAATAAAAATTTAGGTGATGATCTCAGTAGATACAGAAAAAACACTTAATAAAATTCAGTAAACTCGGAAAGTCTCAGACTAACAAATCAAGAAAGTAAAAGACTTAAAAGCTGAGAAGTAACATTGTTCCTATTTGCATGATTGTCAAAGTAGAAAATCCCAAATAGCATACAAAAGGTCCACTAAAAGTAATGTTATTAGCTGCATCATAAAAGGTCAATATACCTTTGTATATCAATTGTATATACAGTATCAATTGTAGTTTTATATACTAAGAGCATACAATTGGAAAATAAAATAAAGATCATTCTAATTCCAACAGCGTCAGATAATTTATCAGGAAGAAAGAAAGCCAAGCACCTTCTCTATACAGGAAACAGCAAAACATTAAAAGAAAAAAAATTAGAATAAAAAGCCAACCTAAAATTTAATATTCAGCAGAAACCACTTTGGGAAATAGTAATATAAATTATTTTCTAGCCAAATAAAAATAGTAGGCATGCTACAACACACAGAGACACAGCCCTTAAATTGAGAATATTCTACTTAATATTTTCCTATGAAAAATATAATAACAAATTCCTGTTTAAGTATATGGAAACATGACAAAAGGCTGGTATTTGGAGTTAAAAGTCATACTGTCTAGCAAGAGGATAAGAGCCTGGGGCACCTGGGTGGCTCAGATGGTTTAAATGTCTGCTTTTGGCTCAGGTCTTAATGTCCAGGTCCTGGGAAGGAGCCCTGCCTCAAGCTCCCGCCTCAGCAAAGAGCCTGCTTCTCCCTCTCCCCTTGCCCCTCTCCCCCACTCTTCTGCTGTCTCTCTCTGTTGAATAAAATCTTAAAAAAAAAAAGGGGGTAAGAGACCCAGTTTGGCCGTGTTGAATAAACAGATGATGAGATAAGAGATGAAGAGGGAATGAGACACACAGGCACAGTTAAGTCCCTAGCTCCTGAACTGATGCTTAGCTGCAGCCTTCCCCATATTTTAGGTCTCTTTTTAAAAAGTTGTACCAAGTGAAGTTCCTACCACTTAAAATAATAGAAAAATTCTTATTACTACAAATTTGGACCTGATCTTTTGTAATTAATGGAAACTTAGAGTTACTTAATGAAATGAGGATTGCCACACCTACTTTAAAAGATGCCTCAGGGGATTAGAAATAGTATGTGAAAACTATTGTTATTTAGCCATTATTATATAATATCTTTGTACTCAGCCAAAAGTCAGATGGAACTGTAATTCCCCCTTTCCTCAAACAGGGGAAATGAGGTAGAGAATGAGTCCCTGGGAATGATCTAAAGTTGTTTTTGTTGACTTGAGTCTCTGGGTGTTTTATGACCTTGACCTTTTTTGAGGTTCAGGATAAAATCTACTGGCACTTTAGATGACTCTACAAGTTCCTTAAACACCACCATGGGGTCTCCTATGAAAAGCTCTAAAGTTCTGGACTCTTACACATGGAATACAGTTTATTTCAGGGTGTAAAATTCTCCTGGGGGGTGGGTAAAAATCATTCTCTTGGAAATGCACAAGATGAATAAGGGAATTTTTGTGTTTCACTGTGGTAGAAAAGAAAGGTGAGAAATGGATGTGTGGGCATATAGAGATCTGGATTCCCCTTCAGCCATGTATAATTCCATGCTAAAATACTTAAATTTGATTTTACTTCAGATTAAAGAAATTGCCCAATTCTCATTTCCCCCACCTCTATTATCAGTTATTTGAGTGTATATAATGAGAACTCTTAAGCCTTTAAAATAAGTGAAAAAGCACAATTTGAGGTGCTGTTTCTGTACAGGAAATATCCACATCTAATGGTTCCAGAAGTGATAGTATTTTTAGGAGCATCAATGGTAGATCTTAAACATTTTAGAAGGCAGAGCTCCCAGCCATCATGTTCAACCACTCTTATGTGCCAATTGAACTGAAAATCTGTTAAAAAGGAACTTCTGCAAGAATACCAGGCTTGAACTATAAATGCATGGTTCCATAGCACATCAGGGTTCCTCAGATTTGACCTTGAAGACTATGACATCCAAGGATGTGGATCATCTTCCCCAATGTCTTCCTGCCTCATCACAGAATCTAAGTTGGATAAAGTCTTGGATGTTATTCATCCTACCCATGCAGTGATCTTTACTCCAACATTCCTGAGAAGTGGTCTTCAGCTTTCAGCTTAAATGCCTTTAGCGACAGGCTGCTCATTTATTTGACAAGGTAGATTGCTCCTTGGTTAGACGGCTTTAATTGTTGGAAAGTTCTCCCTCAAATTGAGCAAAATCAACCTCCCTATAATTTTCACCCAATAACCCTTGTCCTGATTTCCAGAGCAATACAGAATGAATTGACTCCCATCAACCCTTCAAATGACAGCCCTCCACCCAGGCATACTCACTCCTTTAGTTCACTACTCTGTGAAGGGGTGGTGTAGCACTATGATTCAGTCTGAAAACCTGGGTTCAATTCTCTGGTCTCAGTTGTCAAATTACAGGCTCCAAATCTGTGTAATGGAGGTAAGGGTATATGTGCTATATCTTTCCCTAGGTTTTTGCATAGATTATATTGAGAGAACCTGTGGAATGTATTATTTCAACTCTAATATACACTATAAATATGATAGATCATTAATGAGTCTCAATTCACACTGAATAGTCCACTTCTGAAATTTTTCTTGGAGAACTCAACTCTCATTGTTCTCATATTTATTAGATTTTCTTTAGTGTAACATTCCAGGGCTAAAGTCAGGTTCCTCCTAACTGCCATTGCCCTGTTTAATATGACTGGCTTTCTTTTCCTGTAGAGAGCATGGAAAGCTAAGTTGTTTCATCAAGCCAAGTAATATACCAAAGTCTTTCCTCACTTTAGTTATTTTGCATACTTCCAAACCTGAGCATATACATGGAAGGTATTACACTTTTCTTATTCCTTTTTAATATCAACAATTATTCTCCATGTAAATGAGTTCATAGTATTGAAGTGTGAAATTTAGGCCAAAGATACAATTGCCAAGAATTCAAAGAGCATCTGATTAGTGATTATTTTCTTTAAGTGTCCCTGAATTGATCTCTACCTGATGATCCATGCCCACATTTTAAACACAGTAATATCTGCTTTAGAAATAGGCTAAGCTGCCACTTAGAAGTCTAATGACAATAATTGCTTTACAGTAAATGACTCAGGACAGTAACTTAATCAACAAGACTTATGATTTACTTAAAATACATGCGGGTGTTCATTATTTCTAGGGAAACATGATTATTAAGTCTAATAACATTTGCAAATGTAAAGTACTATAATTAGGTGGAAATTTTCTAATTCTAAAGGCCATGCACCAGAAATACTGAGGAAGGTGAAACTGTCAGATGTAAGTTATATTGTATGATAGATGTAAATGAAAATGTTCAGCATTTTATTTTGCATATATAACAAGGAGTACAGCATAGGACACAGTGACAGGAAAAGAAATGTTAATAGCAAGAGAAGGGCAAGAGAGGAGATGAGAGAAAGAAGTGATAAATTTTAAAAAGGAAAATATAAATGTGGGAGAGGCAACACTAAACTCAAAAAAAAAAGAGAAACTAAATGCTAGAAGTTGCATATAAGAAATATCAGTGGAGTGTTCAAATAAACCACCAGGACCCAAGGGCCAAAGGTACATGTATTACTTTATGACATACTTTACAGGCAGAAAAGGACATGGTCAAAACGAGGTATGTAAGTAAAAATGTTGAAATTATTAATCCGGGAAGTCAGGATAAATTGGGTAAGAAAAAGATGGCCAACAGAAAAAACAGTAGTATCCCAACACTAAGCTTTCCTATTGGCAAGAGCCAAAATAAATACCACAGGAAATAGGGACATAGAAATTGATCAAAATGAATAAAACCAGAAACTTAGATTAGCTGGCAGGGCAACTGGGGTGGATGCAGGAATTAGAATATGCTAAACTCATCAGTTAGGATTAGATTAAACTTCATAGAATAAAATAATCCAGTATTTTTTTAAGTATCTTAAAAATGATAAAAAAAAATATATCATTCACTAAATATAGGGCAATTCAGGACTACTAAGGAAATCGATAGTCATCAGCTTATTTCATCTCAATCTCCCTAGGAGAAGACCCTTGTCTTAATGGACATAAATGACTGCTGGGGCTTCACTCATCATACAAGTATTTTAGGAAGCAAGATGGAGGAGGGGGTAAAGCACAGTGTTCTTCCTCTATTTAAGGAATTTCCCAGAATCTATACAAAACCTATCCATTTTCTTTTCATCAAATAAATGCAATTATGTGGCCACACTTTTGCAAGGTAAGCTGGTAAATGTGCTTAGGTAAATTCAGGAGAAAATAGATGTTAAGAGGAAATTAATTTCTGTCATATATCATTACATAGGAATAACAAAGATGAACATTTATTAAGTATTCATTATGTGGCCAAAAAACAAAATATTTTGTACATATTATTTCACAATAATCCTAAAACTTAAAAACTATTCTCCCTTTATAAATCAGGGACTAAAGAAAAAGTTTAAAATCTAGTTCAAAACCATAAACTTAGCAAAGGGCAAAAAAGAGTTTAACATGTGGGTCTGCCACATTCTAGGGACTGAGGGCATAATCCCTACAGCTCTGCTTCTCCAAGCATGAGGAAGAGTAAAAGACTGATATTCCCAATAGGATATCCTTGCTAACTGAGGCAATATGCCACCTCAGCCAGGTAGTTTATAAACATGTCCTGTGAAGCAGAGGGTTAAATTTAGAATATGAGCATCCTAGAAACAGGGGAGAGAATCTGTATAAAAGAAAATGATGGAAAGATGAATAAAATATCCAACTCTGGAGAGGAGGAAGAAAGAGAATTAGTGAAGACAAAGATAGGTAAAGTAGGAGAGAAGAAGGGAGTGACAAAAAAAAAAGAGAGAGCGATTCAAAGAATTTAAGAGTGAATGAGTATGGAAGAGGGAAAAGGAAGCAAGGTGAAAAAAGTACATGTGCACCACTTTGCCTGTGAAGGATTGCTGCCTTCAGCCCATTCTCTGTAACTATCCAAATGGCTAGAAATATTATTTCTCTATAGGCAATGCATGAGTTTACATAGACATAAGTTTAAAATGGAAATGGCAATGGAAATTTTGTGATATATTTAGAAGAGAAATTCCAAGCATTTCATTTCTTACGAAAAGGAGCACTCCAGCTCCAATGTCTTATGACCAGTGTCTTTGTGTGCTGGATCTGACCTGGCAGTCAAACAAAAAGTTCTAAAATATCCAGTGTGTGGGGGGGGGGGGGATGAAAAGAATGAAACAAATAGAGCAATTACATTTTTATCTCATGTAAAATCTGTAATAATCACTGTAATCTAAAAGCTTTTAGGCCCAACTTTTGTTTGATGGTTGGATTTGCACGGAGCTTGTAAAGAAATGAGAATACATCCTTCTCATGGTAATGGTGGGATGCAGAATAAAACTCTCAATTTCCATACTTCTGGTGCTCAGGCCTTGGGTAAATTAGTTGCAACATCTTAGACCATTAGAATGATTACAGCTAACTATAATACAGTAATAGCAGCCCTAGGGCTGTAAAACTCTTTGATAATGTTTATTTTTGTACCATTCTGTAATACCTAGAAATAATTAAGGGAATTAGAAAGAACAACTAGGTTATCTATCTCTACTTCAATAAATCAGAGAGGGTGGATTCTAACAAATGTCAGTGATCTTACAATTTACTATTGTGGAGCTATCTAGAAAAACTCAGACAATCTTCTCTCTTGGCTAATGAGAAGTTTCAGTACAACTTGTATTCATATCTTAACTAAATCAAACTTTCTGGATGTGGAGGAAATAAACATAATAGCCCACTGACTCCTAATTGAGGGTCAAACACTCAATACAAGTGCCTTAGTCCTTTCAGTGTGCTATAACAAAATGCCATAGACTGAATGACTTTTAACAATAGAAATACTTTTCTCACGGTTCTGGAGGGTGGAAGTCAGGGTGCCAACATGGGCAAGTGAAAGCACTCTTCCTAAAGTTGCCGACTTTGAGTTGTAGCCTCATGGATGAAAGAGCTAGGGAGCTCAGTGAGGTCTCTTTTATAAGAGCACAATCCCATGCATAAAGACTTCATCTTTATGACCTAATCATTTTCCAAATGTCCCACCTTTGACACTATCACATTGGGTGTTAGGACTCAAACAAGTGAATTTTAGGGGGACACAAACATTCAGACCATAGCAAAGGATTTAAGGCTCAGGGATAAGTTCAGACAATACAGTGGTCAACAAACTGGACCTCGTCCCCATAGCAAAGTACTTGCAGTGTTGCAAGACACATGGATTATCCAGGGTATAGGATTCCAAATATAAGTATTAATATATGGATGGAAAGATTGAGAATATGTGGTTCTGTCTCAAGCACTTAAGGGAAATTTGTGGGAAACTGGAGGTCACTCTCATTCAAAATTTAAAGGGAACAGAGACCCAATTTTCTCCTGGGTCTAAAATCTACAAGGCAAAGTGAGGTGCGTGTATAGTTACTCCATCTATTCTACTAGAAACTAGAAACTCTGTTTTATTTTAAAGATGATTTCTACGAGAATACTTCCCCAACTTATTTTCTATAATATGTAAGATGATTTAACTGATTTGAAGGACTATCTTAATTCCAAAAGTTTTTTATTTTATGAGAAGTCTCTTGAAGAACAAAATGACAGAATAGAGTGTGAAATAGTCTTGATGGCAAGGCCTGGTCTAGATTTGAGAATGATCTCTTGACTTAACTGAAGTTATTTACAGTTGGTTTCACTATGCTTTAACCACCAGTGCAAATTCTATCCTAGAAATCCAGGATACATGACTTTGTGAAGAGGAGACAAACCCATGCACAGGAACTCAGAAGAACAATTCTCCATGTTGTCCCACTACCTACTTAATCTCTCTGAGGCTTATTTTTCTTAAGTAAAATGATACAAATTCTTGTCTGCCCACCTTATACAAATATGGTTAAATATAATAAGTGGAAAAAAAGTTTTGGAAACCTTTGAGTAATATAAATATAAACTTATATAAATATAAGCTATTACTATTTGAAAACATCACACCTAAGAATTTTTAAATAATTTAAAAAGATTTTTCCATGTTTAGTGTAAAATCTAGCAGACATGTCCTAAAGAACAAGGGGAGAAAACAGTCCATTGTCTCTTTCACATGTATCCATTTTGTTAAACAATTAATTGAAACCGTATTCCTTAATGCACAAAAACAAATATCCTTTCAAAATAAACTGCTTAAAAAATAAAGCAGAATTTCCTTGATCTTGGGGGGGCAGAGCAAGATGGCGGAGTAGTAGGAGACCTGGATTTCGTCTCCTCTCAGGAATTCAGCTGGATAGCGAACGAACCATTCTGAACACCTACAAACTCAACAGGAGATTGAAGAAAAGAAGAGCAACAACTCTCTCATAAGAAAAGCGACCACTTTCTGGAAGGCAGGACGTGTGGAGAAGTGAATCCAAGGCGATATTCGGGAGGATAGTCGGTGGGGGAGGGGCCTCCGTCAGCTGCTTCTGGCAAGTGATAGAGCCGCGGAGCACAAAATCGGAACTTTTAAAAGTCTGCTCTGCCGAGGGACGTCACTCTGGTGGCTAAGCGGGGGGTGGAACCCTCTGGGACAGTGTGGTCTCAGGACCCTCGGGGTCACAGAAAGACCGGAGGTGCCTGAG
>NC_138381.1:26671774-26691019 GCF_054177405.1 Leptonychotes weddellii | reverse complement strand
GGGTAGACGAACCATGAGAGACGATGGACTCTGAAAAACAAACAGGGTTCTAGAGGGGAGGGGGTGGGGGGATGGGTTAGCCTGGTGGTGGGTATTGAGGAGGGCACGTTCTGCATGGAGCACTGGGTGTTATGCACAAACAATGAATCATGGAACACTTCATCTAAAACTAATGATGTAATGTATGGGGATTAACATATGAATAAAAATAAATAAATTTAAAAAAAAAAAGAATTTCCTTGATTTTAAAATCAATTACTTCTAATAATCTGTCCTCATGATATATTCATTTTGGAAATTTACAAACAGACACAATGTATTTTTCTTTCTTGAAAACCTATTCAAGATTTTTTTTTTTATTTTAAAGATTTTATTTATTTATTTGACAGAGAAAGACACAGCAAGAGAGGGAACACAAACGGGGAGTGGGAGAGGGAGAAGCAGACTCCCTGCCGAGCAGGGAGCCCGATGCGGGACTCGATCCCGGGACTCCAGGATCATGACCTGAGCCGAAGGCAGTCGCTTAACCAACTGAGCCACCCAGGTGCCCCCTATTCAAGATTTTTATCATTGTATGCATTTTATTTCTAAGGATGTCCTGTTACCATATATTATCAAAAAGCCTACTTTTTAAAAGAGATTTTATTTATTTGAGAGAGAGAGAGCCCGTGAGAAAGAGAGAGAGAGAGAGCATGAGCAGGAGGAGGGGCAGAGGGAGAAGCAGACTCCCCACTGAGCAAGGAGCCATCCCAGGACCCTGAGATCATGACCTGAGCTGAAAGCAGACACTTAACTGACTGAGACACTCAAAAGTCTATTTAATAAAAAGACACAGATTCAAAGATCCTCACACATTGCTTGAGATAACAAAGAGATACAGTGCAGAGAATTTTATTGACTGCTCTAATGAGAAAGGTCTTTGCAGAGGAGCAAAACCAAGTTCTTCCTTTTCCAAGAGCCTAGAAAAAGGAAATTATTTGGAATGTATAGATGGTACAAAGTTTTTATAATATGTCCCATATGAGTACTTATGAGTCTGTTCAGAAACTTTTTCTTACTTTGTCTAATATTTCTTCCGTCCTAGTCATATCCACAAAACGCAGCCTATCTTAAGCTTGCATCACTTTTTTGAGAAAAGTGACATTTCTAATCACCTACATGTTTATATCTACATAAAATCTGAAGCACCGTATGAAAGAGGAAATGTAGATTAGGAAACACAAAAGTAACATAATAAATAAGGAAGTTATCTGGTAATCAGTTATTTTATAATATTTTTTCCTAAATCTTCTTTCAATATTTTATTTAGAAAAAAATTCCTATAACAAAACCCAAACTGGTCCTTGACCCTAAATATTATCATAGCTGCCATCTCAGAAAAACAACAAATATGACTACCAAAAGGAATTACAATTTTGACTCTCTAAATGTCCCTAAGGGCAATAGATTTTACTTAAAGAAGTTTTTCTTAATATCAGTGTATTTACTTGAAGCCTTAAAATTACCTGGTACACTAAAAAGGCATATAACAACAGGTACTGCCTCAAAACAAAATAATACTAAGCTAGGTGGATGTCTATTAACAGATGTAAAATAGTTTACAAGTTGATTGAAATAAGTTTGTCTATCCACAAGCCAAATAAAATCAAGATCTAATAAAATACTGTAGAAAACAGTATTTATTGCAATGAAGCACAAGTATAATAAAACTCATCAGCTACAGGAAGAAAAGATCTGGTATACAGAGCCAAGCTGTTAGTCTGATACTATCAGCACAGTAATGGAATCCACCCTGATAGGTTTTTAAACCCTGACTTTCCTAATCATTGGAAGCTGTTTGATACAGGTTAGGAATTGTTGACATGACCTAACTCTATGGAGAGCAAACCTAGAAAAAGAAGAGTGCCTACATTAGCTGTAGAAAGAAAAAACAAACAAACAAACAAATAAATAAACAAATAAACCAAAACCAAACCAAACCAAACCAAACCAAAAAAACAGATTCCCATTGATTCCAAGTTATTCAAAGGCCCGTTGAGCGGAAGACCCCACAGACATTTTCTGCCTAGAGCTCCTACTTTAAGACCAAAAGAATTTTTAAAAAATGAAGATAGTTTAAGGGAACTCCGGACAAATTCAAACATATTAACATTCATATAATAGGGTTTGCAGAAGGAGAAGAAAGAGAGAAAGGGATAGAAAACCTATTTGAAGAAATAATGGCTGAAAACCTCCCTAACTTGGTGAAAGAAACAGACATCCAAGTTTAGGGAGTAGAGAGAGTCCCCAACAAGATGACCCCAATGAGACCCACACTAAAACACATTATACTCAAAGTGTCAACAGCTAAACATAGATAATCTTAAAAGTAGCAGCAAAGGAGAGATATAAGGTGGGAGGTAAGATGGCAGAGTAGTAGGAGGACCCTGGGCTTGCCTTGTCCCTCCAACACAGCTGGATAAATATCAAATCATTCTGAATACCCAAGAAATCAATCTGAGGATTGACAGAACAAAATGCAGAACTGGAGGGAGAGAAGAGGCCATATCATGGAAGATAGGAGGTGTGGAGACATGATTTGGGGGAGAAAAGGATCCTGGGTGCTGCAGAGGGGAGGGAGCCCTGCTCACAGAGAGAGAATTCTGAGTGAGAAACACATGGGGGATCACACAAGGAAAACACTTTCCCAAAGACATTGGGAAAAAGGAAGGGGCTGATTTTCATGAGGATTTACAACCAACAGGGCTCAAAGACTGAAGTTTTAGAGGTCCGTGCCATGACCTGTGTGGAGCTTGGTCAGCACTATAGTGCTCCTGTGGAGAAGGAGGGCAGATAGCCTGGTAGAGGAGGGTGCAATCTAAGCATCCTTGGGACACGATGGGAGAGATGGTTTCCCCTCCTGGAGTGCCTCAAGAAGAGGTGGCATTGCCTCTCCGGGGACAAAAGAGCCAGCAGACACCATCCCCTTCCCCTCAACATAGATGCAGAGACACCTGCTGAGGGTGGCTAACTGGACACCAGCTCTTTGCTGAGCTTTACTCCAAAATCCACACCCTTGCACTTTGGTATGACTGCCCTTTTGAGACAAACCTGCATCAGTCCCCCTGCTGTGAGACCCTCTGTCAGAGGACCAGTGTGGGTCTGCACCATGCCAGGTCCCTAAAGTTTGGAGTTTTTAAACTCAACTGGCCTGCCTGGGATAGAACACAGGTGTACTGTGCTGCTGGGCAGGCAGACAGTCCAGACACAGCATGAAGGCAGCAATCTGAGGGATGCCTGGAACACATAAGGGGAGATTGTTCACTCTTCTGGGAGGGTTTCCCAGACAGCAGCGGGTGCAAACTCCCACTGTGGGATGTGTGAGGGGGCTGGCACCATTTCTCTCCTCTGCCCCTTGGCATAAGCTGGTTTCAGTGAGCAGCACAGCACCAACAGTGGCAGCCTAAACCACTTACACCAAGCCCCAACCCTCTGTGCTCTGCAGGTGCTGCTTTTCTAGGGCAAGCATGCCTGAGAACCAGAGCAGCAGGCACCTCCCCCAGAAGACCAGTACAAACCCCCTATGCATACAATGTCTACTGACCATAGAGTTCTACACAGCTTCAGTTCTAGTGGAAATAGCAGCAGGTCTCTTTTAACAAGCAGACCAGAACACACCAAGTTAAAACTTGCCATACTCTGGATAAGGTCCAAACACTCCCCACTGCAGGCAAGGAGAAATTCTGCAGAGGACTGACCTGAAGGAAAGAGCAGCTAAAACACAGCAGCAGAGTGCACAGAGCATACACCAGAGACACTTCTGAAGCACCAGGTCCTGGACAGTATATGACCTTTTCTTCATAAAGCCATTACTCTCAGAAGTAGGAACCATAACAGGCTTTCCTAATACACAGATGAAGACAGCAACTCAGACAAGATGCCAAGATGGAGGAATTTATCCCAAAAGAACAAGAAAAGGTCACAGCCAGGGATCTAATCAAAACAGATAAAAGTAATATGCTTGATCCAGAATTTAAAGCAACAATGATAAGGATACTAGCTGGTCTTGGGAAAAGCATAGAAGGTACCAGGGAATCCCTTATTGCAGAGATAAAGGACCTAAAAAGTAGACAGGCTGAAATAAAAAAAAAATGCTATAACTGAGATGTAAAACTAATTGGATGTAATGACCACGAGGATAGAAGAATCAGAGGAATAAATATGTGATACAGAAGATAACATTATGGAAAATAATGAAGCTGAAAATAAGGGGGAAAGAAAAATACTGGATCATGAAGGTAGACTTAGAGAACTCAGTGACTCCATAAAGTATAATAATATTCATATCATAAGAATCCCAGAAGAAGAGAGGGGGAAAGGGGCAAAAAGTTTACTGGAGGAAATCATAGCAGAAAACTTCCCTAATCTGGGGAAGGAAACAAACATCCAAGTCTAGGAGGCACAGAAAACTCCCATCAAAATCAGCAAAAGCATGCCAACACCAAGACATGTTGTACTTAAATTTGCAAAATACAGAGATAAAGAAAAAGTCCTAAAAGCAGCAAGAGGAAAGAAGTCCCTAACTTAGAAGACAAATAAGATTAGCAGCAGATCTCTCCACAGAAACTTGGTTGGCCAGAAGAGAGTGGCATGATATATTCAATATACTGAATGGGAAAAGTATGCAACCAAGAATACTCTATCCAGCAAGTCTGTCATTCAGAATAGGAAAGATAAAGAGTTTCCCAGACAAACAAAAACTGGAGTTCATAACCACTAAACCAGCCCTGCAAGAAATATTAAAGGGGACTCTTTAAGCAGGGGGGGAAAAAGACCAAAATCAACAAAGACTAGAAAGAAACAGAGAACATCACCAGAAACACCAACTTTATAGACACTAAATAGCACTAAATTTGTACTTTCAATAATCACTCTGAATGTAAATGAGTTAAATGTTCCAATAAAAAGACATAGGGTATCACAATGGACAAAAAAACAAGACCCATCCATATGCTGCCTACAAGAGACTCATTTTAGACCTAAAGACACCTGCAGATTGAAACTAAAGGGATGGAGAACCACTTATCATCCTAATGGACATCAAAAGAAAGTAAGAATAGTCATACTTACATCAGACAAACTAGATTTTAAACCAAAGAGTGTAACAAGAGATGAAGAAGGGCTCTATATCATAATAAAGGGGTCTGTCAAAGAAGAAGAACTAACAACTGTAAATATTTATGCCCCCACTTTGGAGCACCCAAATATATAAAACAATAACAAACATAAAGGAACTTATTGATAATAAAACAAAAATAGTAGGGGACTTTAACATCCAACTTACATCAATGAACAAATCATCTAAGCAGAAAATCAAAAAGGACACAATGGCTTTGAATGACACACTGGAACAGATTAACTCAACAGATATATTCAGAACATTTCATCCTAAAGCAGAAGAATATACAGTCTTTTTGAGTACACATGGGACATTGTCCAGAATAGATCACATACCGGGTAATAATAAATCAGTCCTCAAAAAGTACAAAAAGATTGAGATCATACCATGCATATTTTGAGACCACATCACTATGAAACTTGAAGCCAATCACAAGAAAAATTTGGAAAGACCACAAATATATGGAGGTTAAAGAACATCTTACTAAAGAATTAATGGGGCAACCAGGAAACTAAAGAAGAAATTTAAAAATACATGGAACAAATAATAATGAAAATGCAATGGCCCAAAAGCTTTGGGATGCAGCAAAAGGGATCAAAAGAGGGAAGTAGATAGCATTACAAGCCTATCTCAAAAAGCAAAAATAATCTCAAAGATGCAACCTAACCTTATACCTAAAGAAACTAAAAAACAAAAACAAATGAAGCCTAAAGCTAGCAGAAGAAGGGAAATAATAAAGATTAGAGCAGAAATAAATGACATAGAAACAAGCAAACAATTAAAAAAAAAAAAAACGGTAGAACAGATCAATGAAACTAGGAGCTGGTTCTTTGAAAGAATTAATAAAATTGATAAATCCTTAGCCAGATTTATCAAAAAGAGAAGGGACCCAAATCAATAAAATCATAAATGAAAGTGGAGAGATCACAACCAGCACTGAAGAAATATGAACGATTTCAAGAGAATATTATGAAAAATTATATGCCAACAAATTGGGCAATCTGGAAGAAATGGATAAATTCCTAGAAACATACAAACTACCAAAACTGAAACAGGAAGAAATAGAAAACTTGAAGATACCAATAACCAGCAAAAAAAAATTGAATTGGTAATCAAAAATTTCCCAACAGAAATCCAGGGCCAAATGGCTTCCCAGCAGAATTCAACCAAACATGTAAAGAAGAGTTAATACCTATTCTTCTCCAGGCGCCTGGGTGGCTCAGTCGTTAAGTGTCTGCCTTCAGCTCAGGTCATGATCCCAGGGTCCTGGGATTGAGTCCCACATCGGGCTCCCTGCTCCGCGAGAAGGCTGCTTCTCCCTCTCCCACTCCCCCCGCTTGTGTTCCCTCTCTCATTGTGTCTCTGTCAAATAAATACATAAAATCCTTTTAAAAAAACACCTATTCTTCTCAAACTGCTCAAAAAAATAGAAATGGAAGGAAAACTTCCAAACTCGTTGTATGAGGTTAGAATTACTTTGATTACAAAACCAAAGACCCCACTAAAAGAGAGAATTATAGGCCAATATCCCTGATGAATATGAATGTAAAAATTCTCAACAAAATACTAAAAAATTAAATCCAACAATATATTAAAAGATTCATTCACCACAATCAAGTGAGATTTATTCCTGTGCTACAGAGGTGGTTCAATATTTGCAAATCAATCAACATGATATACCACATTAATAAAAGAAAGGATAAGAATGTGATCCTCTCAATAGATGCAGAAAAAGCATTTGACAAAATACAGCATCCATTCTTGATAAAAAAAAACCTCAACAAAGTAAAGTTAGAGGGAACATATCTCAACATCCTAAAGGCCATATACAAAAAACCCCACAGCATATATCATCCTTAATAGGGAAAAACTGAGCACTTTCCCTCCACAGTCAGGAATAAGACAGGGATGTCCATTCTCACCATTGTTATTTAACAGAAGACTGGATGTCTTAGCCTCAGCAATCAGACAACAAAAAGAAATTAAAGGCATCCAAATTGGCATGGAAGAGGTCAAACTTTCACTACTTGCAGATGATGCAATACTCTATGTAGAAAACCCAAAAGACCACCAAAAAATTGCTAGAATTGATACGAATATAGTAAAGTCACAGGATACAAAATCAACATACAGAAATCTGTTGCATTTCTATATACCAATAATGAAGCAGCAGAAAGAGAAATCAAAGAATAGATCCCATTTACAATTGTACCAAAAACCGTAAGATACCTAGGAATAACCTAACCAAAGAATACAAAAAGATACATATTCTGAAAACCATAGAACACTTACAAAAGAAATTGAAGAGGACACAAAGAAATGGAAAAACATCCTGTGGTCATGGATTGGAAAAACAAATATTGTTAAAATGTCTTTTACTACCAGAAGTAATCTACACATTAATGCAATCCCTATCAAAATACCACCAGCATTTTTCACAGAGCTAGAAAAAACAATCCTAAAATTTATCTGGAACCACAAAACACCCCAGATAACCAAAGCAATCTTGAAAAACAAAAGCAAAGCTGGAGGCATCACAATTTTGGACTTCAAGTTATATTACAGAGCTGTAGAGATCAAGACAGTATGGTACTAGCACAAAAACAGATGCAGATCAATGGGACAGAACAGAAAACCCAGATATGGACCCTCAACTATATGGTCAATTAATCTTCGACAAAGCAGGAAAAAATATATAATGGAAAAAAAGTCTCTTCAACAAATGGTATTGGGAAAACTGGACAGCAACATGCAAAAGAATGAAACTGGACCACTTTCTTACACTTTACACAAAAATAAATTCAAAATGGATGAAAGACCTAAATGTGAGACAGGAAACCATCAAAATCCTAGAGGAAAACACAGGCAGCAACCTTTTTGACATCAGCCATAACAACTTCTTACTAGATACATCCCAGAGGCAAGGGAAACAAAAGCAAAAATGGACAGGTGGGACTTTATCAAAATAAAAATAAAAAACTTCTGCACAGCAAAGGAAACAGTCAACAAAACTAAAAGCAACCTTTGGAATGGGAGAAGATATTTGCAAATGACATATCTGATAAAGAGTTGGTATCCAAAATGTATAAAGAACTTATCAAACCCACACCCAAAAAACAAATAATCCAGTTAAGAAATGGACTGAAGACATGAATAGACATTTTTCCAAAGAAGACATCCAGATGGCTAACAGACACATGAAAAGATGCTCAGCATCACCCATCATCAAGGAAATACAAATCAAAACTACAGTGAGAAACCACCTCACACCTGTCAGAATGGCTGAAATTAACAACACAGGAAACAACAGGTGTTGGCAAGGATGCAGAGAAAGGGAAACCCTCTTATATTGTTGGTGGGAATGCAAACTGGTGCAGGCACTCTGGAAAACAGGGTTCCTCAAAAAGTTAAAACTAGAACTACCTATGATCCAGTAATTGCACTACTAGGTATTTATCCAAAGGATACAAAAATAGTGATTCGAAGGGACATATGCACCCTGACGTTTATAGCAGCATTATCAACAATAGCTAAATTATAGAAAGAGCCTAAATGTCCATCAACTGATGAATGGATAAAGAAGAGGTGGTATACATATACAATGGAATGTTACAAGAATGAAATCTTGCCATTTGCAACAATGTGGATGGAGCTTATGCTAAGTGAAATAAGTCAGAGAAAGATAAGTACCATATGATTTCAGTCATATGTGGAATTTAAGAAAGGAAACAGATGAACATGGGGGAAAAAAGAGAGAGGCAAACCATAAAACAGACTCTTAACTATAGAGAACAAACTCAAGGTTGCTGGAGGGGAGGTGGGCAGGGGGATGGGTGAAATAGGTGATGTGTATTAAGGAGGGCACTGGTTGTAATGAACACTGGGTGTTATATGTAAGTGATGAATCACTAAATTCTACTCTTGAAACTAGTATTACACTATATGTTAACCACCTGGAATTTAAATAAAAAACATGAAATACAGAAAAAGCAGCAGCAAGAGCAACTAGTTATATACAAAAGAGAACCCCCATAAGACTACAAGCTGATTTTCCAGCAGAAATTTTCCAGCAGAAACTTTACAGACCAGAAAGAAGTGGCACAATATATTCAAAGGGCTGAAAGTATTTAAAAAACAAAACAAAAAACCCTTTCAATTAAAAATACTCTGACAAAAATCATCTAGACCTACAATAATTTGTCAAAGGATACACAAAGTCAGATGTAAAACATGATGTCAAAAATGTAAAATGTGGGTTCGGGGAGTAAAAATGTAGTGATTTTTAGAATATGCTTGATCTTAGACAACTAACAACTATCAACTTAAAACAGCTACAGACATAGGATATTGTATATAAACATCAAATGAAAGTCAACAAATCATAAAGGAAGAGAACAAGAGGATTAAAAAGGAACAGAGAAAAACAACAAAAACAACCAGAAAATAATCAAGAAAATGGCAGTAAGTACATATCTATCAATAATTACCTTAAATGCAAATTGACTAATGTTCCAATCAAAGGACACAGGGTAGCTGAATGGAAAAAAAAAAATCTATATGCTACCTACAAGACATTTATTTCAGATCTAAAGACACACAGAATGTAAGAGGAGGTATGGAAAAATATATTCCATGCAAATGGAAATAAACCGTGATATCAATACTTATATCAGACAAAATAGACTTTAAACAAAGACTGTAATAGGTGACAAATTAGAGCATTACATAATGATAAAGGAGTCAATCTAACAAGAGTATAGAACATTTGTAAATATCTATGCGTCTAATGTAGGGGCATGTAAATGCATGACAAATACTAACAGATAGGAAGGAAGAAATCGACAGTAATACAATAATAGTAGAGGACTTTAATTCCACACTTACATCAATGGATAGATAATCTAGGCTGAAAATCAATAAGGAAACATTGGCATTAAAAGACACATTGGACAAAATGGACTTACAGATAGATACAGACCATTACATCTAAAAAAGCAGAATACACATTCTTTTCAAGTGCATATATAGCATTTCACAGAATAGATCACATGTTAGGCCACAAAATGTCTCAATAATTAAAAAAAACTAAATTCATATCAGGTATCTTCTCTGACTACAACAGTATGAAACTAGAAATCAATTACAAGGAAAAAAAAACTAGAAAAAAAAAACCCCCACAAACCCATGGAGGCCAAACAACATTCTCCTAAACAACTACTGGGTCAACTAAGAAATCAGAGAAGAAATCAAAAACTACCATGAGAAAATTGAAAATGCAAACACAATGTTCCAAAAACTATAGGATGCAGCAAAAGCAGTTTTAGGAGGAAAGTTCAAAGCAATACAGGCCTACTTTAGGAAATAAGAAAAATCTCAAACAATCTAACCTTACATATAAAGGAACTAGAAAAAGAAGAACAAAGAAAGCCCAAAGTTAGTAGAAGAAGGAAATAATAAATGTCAGAATGAAAATCAGTGAAATAGAGACTTAAAAAATATCTAAAAAATATAAATGAGACTAAGGTCTAATTCTTTGAAAAGTTAAACAAAATTAATGAACCTTTAGCCAGACGCATCAAGAGAAAAAAAGGCCCAAATAAGTAAAATCAGAAGTTAAACAGAAGAAGTTACAGAGGATTCCATAGAAATACAAAGGATTTTAAGAGCAATAACAAAAAAAATTATATGCCAACAAATGGGACAACCTAAAAGAAATGGATAAATTACTGGAAACACACAACCTTCTAAGATCAGGAAGAAACAGAAATTCCGAATAGACCAATCACAAGTAATGAAACTGAATAATTTATTTTACAACTCCCCTTCACCTCCAAAAAAAAAACCCAGTTCAGGACCAGATGGCTTCTTAGGGGAAATCTACCAAACATTTAAAGAGTTAGTACCCATCCTTCTCAATTTATTAAAAAAGAAATTCAATAGGAAGGAATGCTTCCAGACTCATTTTACAAGGGCCAGCATTACTCCAATACCAAAACCAAACAAAGACACCACAAGTGAAAAAAAGAAAGAAAATTACAGCTCAATATTCCTGATTAACATAAATGCAAATATCCTCAACAAAATATTGGCCAACTAAATTCAACAGTACATTAAAAGAATCACACACCATAATGCAGTGGGATTTAGTCCAGGGATGTAAGGATAGTTCAATATCCATAAATCAATGTGAAACATTATATTAACAAAAAGATAGTAAAAAATCATATGATCATCTCAACATTTAACAAAATTCAACTTCCATTAATGACTAAAAATATGATAAAAAGCTAGTATCATATAAATGGTGAAAAACTGAGTGTGTTTCCTTTAAGATCAGAAATAAGACAGGATGCTCACTCTCATCACTTTTATTTAACACAGTATTGGAATTCCTAGCCACAGCAATCAGACAAGAAAAAATAAAAGGCATCCAAATTGAAAAATGAGTAAAACTGTCACTATTTATAGATGACATGATATTAGATATAGAAAATCCTAAAGACTCCACCAAAAAACCCCTATTAAACTAGTAAATGAATCTGTTGCATTTCTCTACACTAATAATGAACAATCTGAATTTTTTTAAATGCCATTTGCAATTGCATTAAACAGACTAAAATACCTAGAAATAAAGTTAACCAAGAAGATGAAAGACCTGTAGTCTGTAAACTATAAGACTTTGATGAAAGAAATTGAAGATAGAAATAAAGAGAAGATACACTGTGTTCATGGATTGGAATAATTAATATTGTTAAAATGTCCATACTACCCAAAACAATCTACAAATTCAATGCAATCCCTATCAAAACACCAATGACAATTTTAAAGGAACTAAAGCAAATAATTCTAAAGGTTGTATGGAACCACAAACCCCCCAAATAGACAAAGTAATCTTGAGAAAGAAGAACAAATCTAGAGGTATCACATTCCTTGACTTCAAACTATACTACAATGCTATAGTAATCGAAACAGTATGATACTGGCACAAAAACACCCAGATAGATCAATAGAACAGAATAGAGTCCATAATTAAACCCAAATATATATGGTCAATTATACTTCAACAAAAAAGACAAGAATATACAATGGGAAAAAGAATCTTTTTATAAATAGTGCTGGGAAAACTGGACAGCTACATGCAGAAGAATGAAACTGAACCAATTTCTTACACTATACACAAAATAAGCTCAAAATGGATTAAGGACTTAAATGTAATACTGGATATCATAAAACTCCTAGAAGAAAACATAAGTAGTAAGTTCTTTGACATTGATCTTAACAATAATTTTTTGGATCTATCTCCTCAGGAAAGGGCAATAAAAGCAAAAATAAACAAATGAGACTACATCAAACTAAAAAGTTTTTTAAGAGTGAAGGAAACCATCAACAAAACAAAAAAAGCAATCCATTGAATGGGATTAAATACTTGCAAATGATATAACCAATAACAGGTTAATATTTAAAGTATATAAAGAGCTCACACCACTCAATATAAAAAAAATACAAATAAAAAAACAGAAGACATGAATAGACATTTCTCCAAAGAAGACAGATGGCTAACAGACACATCAAAAGATGTCAATACCACTAATTATCAGGGAAATGCAAATCCGAACCACATTGAGATACCAACCTTACGCTTGTCAGAATGGGTATTATCAAGAATACAAGAAATATGGTGAGCACTGTGAATTGTGTAAGACTGTTGAATCACAGACCCGTACCTCTGAAACAAATAATACATTATATGTTAAAAAAAAAAAAGAAGAAGAAGATAGTAGGAAGGGAGAGATGAAGGGGGGAAATAGGTGGGGGAGACGAACCATGAGAGACGGTTCTAGAGGGGAGAGGGGTGGGGCATGGGTTAGCCTGGTGATGGGTATTAAGGAGGGCATGTACTGCATGGAGCCCTGGGTGTTATACACAAACAATGAATCGTGGAACACTACATCAAAAACTAATGATGTAATGTATGGTGAATAACATAACATAATAATTAAAAAAAAGAATATAAGAAATAACAAGTGTTAGTGAGGATGCAGAGAACAGGGAACTCTTTTGCACTGTTGTTTGGAAGGGCAAATGGTGTAGCCAGTATGGAAAACAGTATGGAGGTTCCACAAAAATTAAAAATGGAAATGCCATATAGTCCAGCAATTCCACTTCTAGCTATTCATCCAAAGAAAACAAAAACCCTAATTTGAAAAGACACATGCACCCCTATGTTTACTGCAGCATTATTTACAATAGCCAAAGTATGGAAACAACCTAAGTGTGAATGGATAAAGAAGATGTGGTATGTGTGTGTGCATATGGTTGCCAGAGGGGAGGCGGCTCTGGGATGATGGGCAAAACAGAAGAGAATGAAAAGATACAAACTTCCAGTTATAAAATAAAAAGACAGGAGGATATAATATACAGCATAGGGAATGTAGTTAATAATAATACTGTAACAACTTTATATAGTGACAGCTGGTAGCTAGATTATCATGGTGATCACTTTGTAACATATATAAATGTCAAATCACTATGTTGTACACCTGAAATTAATATTGTATGTCAACTACACTGCAATAAAAATATAATTTAAAAAGCCTTATTTGTTAGAGATATATAAAGTAATAAGAGAGGATTATAGCAAGAGGAGGATAGCAATATCAAAATTTATCTAACATTCCTCTTTTGTTTTCTTAAAAGATACACATTAGATATGAGCACTGGACCAAAAGATATGAAAAACACATTTACAGTATGTGTGTATGCATATTAACAAATTGTTTTCTATACAAAATTAAAAATTATCTATAATATATTAGAGATTTCCTTCCCATATTGTATACACATAAAATTTAAGAAAGGTTTTATCACTCATCTAGGGTCAAGAAGTGAATAATAAAACTCAAATCTGAAGTACATGTACATTAATGTGTCTTCCCAGCTAAGCTGTTGTCCGTCATGCAGATTGTTTCACAAATGGGTATGTGACAGAATAAAAAATAAATTCAAACCTTACATTTTGGTATTGGTTTAGAAAGCATATCATATATTCTCATGAAAGCTATGTTAGAAATAATGGTAAAATTTCTACAGTCCAAAACACTTATTCAATTAATAGTCACTGAAATAAAACAAGCCATTATTTCTTCCCTAACCCAAGGGTGGTGCACAGAGTGGTCCATTAGGATAGGGTCTAGACACTTGACAAATGTGTTTTGCTACAATAGGGTTCAGGAAATTTGTTCATCTCCACATGATAACGATGCTGTTTTGTATTTTGGGTTTTTTGTTATTGTTGTTTTTTAAGAGAATGAAGGTATCTACGTGTTTGGGAATGCGTGGTTATTCGATTTCTCATACACTGCTAAATTTAAATCGCTAATATATTATTTAACATTTTTCCATTTGTGTTTACTTAGGAGATTATCATAAAATAACCAGTTTGGGGTTTCAATGTTTTACTATCTATTTTGGTTAATATCTACCTGGTATATATACTTTAATTTCTTCATTTTGTTTCACTGTATTGTTTCCTTTGTTAATGTATTTTCATAAGCAGTATAGAGCTATTATTTTTATTTTTAGACAAACTAGTAACCTGTGATAGTTTATGTTAATGTAATGCCTTTGCATTTATTTCATTGTTTACACTGAATATATTTCTGCTCTTATTTTATATTTTTTCTTAATTTTATCCTTTTTCTCTGCTCCTTTGTTTTCCTTCCTTACTTTGTTTTGAATTAAAGCTTTTATTTTTTTCTCTACCGTTTTAGAGACTACAAATTGAAATCCTATCCTTTAGGTGGCCCCTTATTTATGAATTGTGTTTAAAAATAGATGCATGTGGACTCTTTCATTTTATATTAATAAACCTTTAGCTACTTTTGTTTAATTTTATATATAAAACTGATCAAAAATTTTTGATGCAAAAAAAGGTATGATACACCTTTCTCCATTTTCCAACATTTGAATTTTCTGAGTATATATGTTTAAAGATGGCTCAAAAGCAGCAAAAGTTTGGATTTTTATTTTCAACTGGAGCTTTTAATACATTTGTAATTAACATAACTAATAATATATTTGGAGTTCATCAATTTGTCTATCTGGGATTATCTATTTGTATGTATTCTATTTATCCTATTTCTTTTTCCCCCCTCATTTGTTGCCTTGTTTTGGATTATTTTCCTAATAGTTCTATTATTCCCTTAGTTTGGAAGTTATAATATAAACCCTTAACAAAAACTTATCAATGTCTTCATCCTCCTCTCAGAATATGTAAGAACCTCAGATCACTTTAAGTCTTTTTACCATCTTCCTGCCTTACACTATTATCTCTGTTTTAATACTATCCTAGTTTTAGCCCAACAAAACCAAAATTATTATTGTTTTACACAGTTAATTTTTGTTTATATAAACCTTCATATTTGCCCTTTTCTGTGTTCTTTATATTTTCTTGCCCATCGGACTTGATGTATAGCCAACTCTGTTTTTCTCTGAAAATATATTCATTTTATGCTCATTCTGGAGATACAGACTTGTTGAATATAGAATTTTAGATTCTCAGGTACTTTCAGCAAATGAACTGTCTTCTAACTTCTACCAGTAGTCTTTCAAGGTAAGCTGTCAGTCTCGACACTACACCTGTAGGTTTTCCTGTCTTTTTTCTCTTTCTTTAGCTACTTTTAAGATCTCTTTATCTTTGAGGTTCTTGAGGTTGAGTATAAGGATTTTCTTTTCTCTCTTCTTATCCTGAGACTAACTGGGCTTTTCTAATATGTGGGTCAGTGTGTTTTATCAATCCTAGGAAAATTCTCAATAATTTTCCCTTAATAAATTACTTTTGCCACATTCTACCTTTTCTCTATTTTTGAAAATCTTATCAAATATTAGATCTTCTCACTCAGTTCATGTCTCTTAAACTCTTTTTCATATTTTTCATTTTGACTTCTCTATATTACATTAAAAATAATTTTAGAACTTTTTCTCCAGGTCAGTTTTAACTATATCTAATCAGCTATTACATGCAACTATTAGGTTTTCTATTTTATTAAATTATATTTCACATTCTATAATATGCCCCTACTTTAATTATAGTTCATTAAGTTTTGGCAAATATATGTGCCCATGTAACTTTCATTAAAACTAGATGAGACCATTTCCATCACTTCAAGTTCTCTGTGTCTCTTTGTAGTTAATCCTCCAACCCCCACCACAAGCCACTAATTATCTGATTTCTATTTGAATGATTCATTTTGTCTTTTCAAGAACTTCATATAAATTAAATAATTCATTACTTTCAGTTTTGGCCCATACTTTTTTGAGATTTATTCATATTCTTTCATATATTAATAGTATATTCATTTTTATTGAGTAGCAATCCATTATATGACTATAGCATACTTATAAATTCTTTCTCCCATTGATAAGCATTAGGACTGTGTCCAGTTTTAAGGTATAAGAAATGCTATGAAAATTCTTTATTGTTGTTATGGTGTTCATTTATTCAGTCAGTAATATTCATTGAATAATTTAATAGTTGCCATGTAATAAGGAAATGTTATTAGGTATATGAAGACTACAAAGAAATTTGAAGGTATTTTAACCCCTAAAAGCAAACTTTCTATTTGAAAAAGGCTTGGATTTGGGGAAGTTCTTTGCAATTTTCAAAGCCCATTCATCTACTATAAATCTTCACCTGAAAGTTTATTCACCTTTATTGAGATGTAATGGACATATAACACTGGGTAAGTTTAAGGTATATAATGTGTTGACTTGATACACTTATATATTGCAAAATAGTTACTACCGTGGGGTTAGCTAACACCTCCATCATGGTACATAATTACTGTTTCTTTTTTGTGGTGAGAACATTTAAGATCTACTTTCTTAGCAATGTTGTATATAGCACACAATTATAATCACCATGCTGTCTATTAGACCCCCAGAACTTAGTCATCTTATAACAGGAAGTTTGTATTCTGACCATCTTCCCCAACCCCAGCTAAACTACCATTTTGTTCTCTGTTTCAATGAGTTTTGGAGTATAAAAAGTGTCCAGTTTTGATGTATAAGAAATGCTATAATAACTCTTGTACATGTGAAATACTTGAGAGTGGAATTTCTCAGTTACTTAGTAAGTGTATTTTTAACTCCAAAAGTAACTGCATATATCTTTTCCAAAGTAGCTATTCAATTTTACATTTCTATAAGCAATAATGTTCTACAATGTTGTTCCATACCATTGTCTACATTTTGTATTTTCAGTCTTTTGAATTTTAGCCATTCTAATGTGTGTGTAGCAAAATTCACCATGATTCCATGATTTTTTCATTTTCCTGGTGAATAATGTTATTGCATATCTCTCTATATATTTATTGGACATTCATTTATCTTGAAATGTTGGTTTCAATAATTTGTTCATGTTAATTGGTGAGAATACTCAATTTCATTATATTATTATGATGACAATTTCCCCTAACTGTCCTATAGATTTTATAGAATTGCAATCAAAACCTCAGCAGGCTTTTTTTTTTAAAGCAATTGGCAATGTGATTCTAAAATTTGTATGGAAATACAAAGAATCTAGGATAACAAAACTATTTTGGAAAATAAATACTTTAAAACACAAAACAATTAGCCCACTTTAAAAATGAGCAAATAGGTATATCAATATCATTAATAATAAAGGAAATACAAATAAAGACAATAATGAGCTATCACTACTCATACTATGATGATTAAAATAAAGACCAAAAAAACCCTGATCATACTAAGTGCTTAAGAGTATAGAAATTGTGGAGATGAGACCTTAAGAAGGAGTCACATAAAGAGCTACAGAAATCTGCATGATCCAGCATTCAACAACCTAATAATTACATCTGGAATTCAAATAAAAATTAGTAAACATATGAAACAGCAAAAACATCTCTATGATGAGAAAAAATACTCAATAGAAACAGACTCAGAAATGACATAGAGGATGGAATTAATAGAAATGGATGTTAAAACAGCTATGATAACTACAATCGATGTAGCTTTTTGTCCCACTCTGGCCACTGTAGTGAGAGGAGCTGCTGCCATGTTCACCCACCAGTAGTGGATGGTATGAGGAACTGCTCCAGGTTCTTGATCAAGAGGAACAAGCAGACATACAGCACCAAACCCAATAACCTGAAGGCTCCTGATTCCTTTCACTACAGTGGGCTGATTGACAGCAAAACTGTGGGCATGGAGCTTGTGGCCCCAGCAAAGGTATAGTGGTGTTCAGAAAGTGAAGATCTGGCCTGTGAAAACCTGGACCTCCTAGGTGCAGGCCACCATTAGCAAGAATGCCTGGGTCACCCTCAGCATCATCAGGCACATGATCTGCAAGAACAAGTTCTGCCCAGATCTACACTGGCTGCAAATGGAGCCACGTGCCATCCTGTAATGGTGAAAAGGAAGCAGCATGCCCCACCAAGAGCTCCTGATCACCTGCTCACAATGTCCAAAGCAATAAAGATGTCAACCACCTCAAATAAAATATGATCAAGGTCTTGTTTTGTGTTCAAATGGGAAATGATGCAGATTTAGGAACAGAGCCATCAGGAGGCTATCTTGGTCATGAGGGTATGTTTATGTCTTTCTGTTTCCCAAGGAACCAATCTCCTAAAAGTACTCTCAACAATAGTTCATTAACAGTTAATTTCATTTTTTTTTAAGATTTTATTTATTTATTTGACAGAGACATAGTGAGAGAGGGAACACAAGCAGGGGGAGTGGGAGAGGGAGAAGCAGGCTCCCTGCAGAGCAGGGAGCCCGATATGGGACTCGATCCCAGGACCCTGGGATCAGGACCTGAGCCGAAGGCAGTCGCTTAACCGACTGAGCCACCCAGGCGCCCCAGTTAATTTCATTTTTTGAGAAACTTCCATCTGTTTTCGATATTGGATAAACGACTTTAGAGTTGATCAATAGTGGAACTGGAGGGTATTATGCTGAGCGAAATAAGTTAATCAGAGAAAGACGTGTATCATATGACCTCACTGATATGAGGAATTCTTAATCTCAGGAAACAAACTGAGGGTTGCTGGAGTGGTGGGGGGTGGGAG
>NC_138381.1:26624606-26671274 GCF_054177405.1 Leptonychotes weddellii | reverse complement strand
AGCCTGGTGATGGGTATTAAAGAGGGCATGTTCTGCATGGAGCACTGGGTGTTATACGCAAACAATGAATCATGGAACACTACATCAAAAACTAATGATGTAATGTATGGTGATTAACATAATAATAATAAAAAAACAGTGCACAAGTGTTCTCTTTTCTCCACATCCCTGCTAACACTTATCTCTTGTCTTCTTCATGATAGCCATTCTTATCTAAAAAAGCCAAACTCATAGAGACAGAGAATGGAATGAGAGTTACAGGGCCTGGGATGTGAGGAAATTGTGAGGTGTGTGTTGGGGGGGGGCAGTTGTTAAAGGATACAAACTTGCAACTAAAAGATGAGTAAGCCCTGAGATCTAATGCACAGTGATTATAGTCAACAGTACTGAATGATATACTTCAAAGTTGCTAATGGTCTAGATCTTAAATGTTACCACACACACACAATAATTATAATAGGACACAAGAAATCAAAGAGGAAATAAAAAATTACACAGAAATGGAAATGAAAACATAATGATCCAAAATCTTTGGAATGCAGCAAGAGCTTTTCTAAGAGGGAAATTTATAGCAATACAGGCCTACGTCAAGAAGCAAGAAAAATTCAAACAACCTAACTTTATACCTAAAGGAGCTATAAAAAGATCAACAAACAAAATACAAAACCAGCAGAAGGAAGGAAATAATAAAGATTAGAGCAGAAATAAATTATATAGAAACTAAAAAAAATAATAGATCAATGAAACCAGGAGCAGGTTCTTTAAAAAGATCAACAAAATTGATGAGCCTCTAGCCAGACTCATAGAAAGAGAGAGAGAGGACTCAAACAAAATCACAAATGAAAGAAATAACAACTGACACCACAGAAATTCAAACTGTAATATTATGAAAAATTATATACCAAATTTAAAAACCTAGAAGAAATGGATAAATTCCTAGAAACATATAACTTACAAAACTGAAGCAGGAAGAAACAAAAAATATAAACAGACCAATTCCAAGCAATGAAATTGAATTGGTAATTTAAAAAAACCCAACAAACAAAAGTCCAGGACCAGACAGCTTCACAGGTGAACTTACTGAACTTTTAAAGAAGAGTGAACACCTATTCTTCTCGAACTATTCCAAAAAAAGAAGGGAAACTTCCAAATCCATTGTATGAGGCCAGCATTACCCTGATACTGAAACCAGATTAAGACACCACACACACACAAAAGAGAACTATAGGCCAATATCTCTGATGAAAACAGATGCAGAAATCCTCAACAAAATATTAGCAAACCAAACCCAACAATACATTTACAATGATTCACCACAATCAAGTGGAATTTATTCCCAGGATGTAAGGGTGGTTCAATATTTGCAGGTAAATCAACATGATACATCATATCAATAAGAGAAAGTATAAAAACCACATGATCATTTCAAGAGATGCAGAAAAACATTCAATAAAGTACAATATCCATTCATGATAAAAATCCTCAGCAGAGTACATTTACAGGGAACATACCTCAACATAATAAAGGCCTTATATAGAAGCCCACAACTATCATCATACTCAATGGGAAAAAACAGTTTTTCTTTTAAGGTCAGGAACAACACAAGAATATCCACTCTCACCACTTTTATTCAACATACTACTAGAAGTCCTAGCCACAGCAGTCAGACAACAAAAAGAAAGAAAAGCCATCCAAATTGGTAAGGAAGAGGTAAAACTTTCACTATTTGCAGACGACATGATTTAGAAAAGCCTAAAGACTCCACCAAAACAAACAAACAAACAAACTACTAGAACCGATCAATTGATCAATGAATTCAGTAAGGTCACTGGTTACAAAATCAATGTACCGAAATCTGTTGCATTTCTATACACTAACAATAATTCTATAATACACTATACACTAATAATGAGAAGCAGGATAAATTAAGAAAATAATCCCATTTTAAATTGTACCAAAAATAATAAAATACTTAGGAATAAATTTAACCAAAGAAGTGAAAGACCCATACTCTGGAAACTATAAAAAACTAATGAAAGAAATTGAAGACAACACAAACAAGGGGAAAGATATTCCACGTTCATGGATTGGAAGAAGGAATATTGTTTAAGTGTCTATACTACTCAAAGCAAACTACAGATTTAATGCAATCCCTATCAAGATAGTAACTACATTTTTCACACAACTAGAACAAACAATCCTAAAATTTGTATGGAACCACAGAAGATCCCAAATAGCCAAAGCAATTTTGAAAAAGAAAAACACAACTGGAGGTATCACAATTTCAGACACCAAATTATATTACAAAGTTAGTAATGAAAACAGTATGGCACTGGCATAAAAATAGACACCTTGATCAATGGAACAGAATAGAAATCCCAGAAATAAACATACAACTATATGGTCAGTTAAATTTTGACAAAGGAGGCAAGAATGTGCAATGGAAAAGAGACAGTGTCTTTAACAAATGGTGTTGGGAAAACTGGTCAGCTACATGCAAAGGAATGAAACTGGACCACATTCTTACACCACACAAAAAAATTTCAAAATGGATTAAGGACCTAAATTTGAGACCTGAAACCATAAAAATCCTCGAAGAGCACAAAAGCAGTAATGTCTCTGACATTGGCCATAGCGACATTCTTCTAGATATATCTACTGAGGTAAGGGAAACAAAAGCAAAAATAAACTACTGGTACTACATCAAAATGAAAAGCTTCTGTACAGCAAAGGAAACAACAAAAGTAAAAGGTAACTTACTAAATGGGAGAAGATACTTGCAAATGACACATCTCATAAAGAGTTAGTAACCAAAATATATAAATATTATACAACTCATTAGCCCAAAAAGCAAATAATCTAATTAAAAATGAGCAGAAGACACGAACAGACATTTATCTAAAGAAGACACCCAGATGGCCAACAGACACATGAAAATATGCTCAACATCACTCATCACCAGGGAAGTGCAAATCAAAACCACAATGAGATATCATCTCACACCTGCCTGAATGGCTAAAATAGAAAATTCAAACAACTGTTAGCAAGGATATGAAGAAAAAGGCACCCTCATGTACTACTGCTGGGAATGCAAACTAGTGCAGCCACTGTGGAAGACAGTAATGGAGGTTCCTCAAAAAATTAAAAATAGAACTAGCCTATGATCCAGGAATTGGGTATTTACTACTGGGTATTTACCCAAAGATAATGAAAACACTAATTTGAAGGGAAATATGTATGCATCCCTATGTTTACTGTAGCATTATTTATAATAGCCAAACTATAGAAGCAGCCCATGTATCCATTGATAGATGAATCGATAAAGATGTGTGTGTGTGTGTATATATACACACACACACACACACACACACACACACAGTAGAATGTTATTCAGCCATAAATAATGAAATCTTACCATTTGCAATGACATGGATAGATCTAGAGTGTATTATGCTAAGCAAACTAAGTCAGAGAAAGACAAATAACATATGATTGCACTCATGTAGAATTTGAGAAACAAAACAAATGAATAAAGGAAAAAAAGAAAGACAATCCAAAAAAACAGACTCTTAACTATAGAGAACAAACTGATGGTTACCAGAGGGGAGGTGGATGGGAAGATGGGTGAAATAGGTGAAAGGGTTTAAGAGGACATTTATCTCGATGAACACTGAGTAATATATGAAACTATGAGATCACTATATTGTACACCTAACACTAATATAACACTGTATTTTAAACCATACTAGAATTAAAATAAAAAACTGAATTAAAAAAGAAAAATATAATTTAACCTTATTAAGCAAATATAATTCTACACCAACTGCTCTGTCTTGTGTAGAATATTTGAGTTTCATTTGTCACAAATGAAGGACTCTTAGTTGCCTCTGCCTTCCTCCGTGAACCAGATCCCATCAGGTTCACAGCTATACCCTTTATAACCACTTCATATTTCTGTTTTATTCTGAGGCAAGGACAGGTTTATCTCATTTTTAATTTCATATTTTTATTTTTTCTATATTTTCTACATTTTATGAATTTAGAAAAAAAGAAAGGTGTTAAATCACCATCACATCTTGAGCATGAGGAAATGTTTTAAAAGATACTCAGTTATGGGCACCTAACTGAATGGCTCAGTTGGTTAAGCAGCCAACGCTTGGTTTATCTCAGGGTCGTAAGATGGAGCCCCATGTTGGAATCCTTGCTCAGAAGGGAGTCTGCTTGAGATTCTCTCTCTCCCTGTGCCCCTCCCCCTGCTCACACCCTCTCTGTCTCTAAAATGAAATAAAAAATTAAAAAGAAATATATTCAGTTATACAATGCCTCTGTACTAAGACTCTAGCCATTTTAACTAATGAAATCATCTCCAATGTCTTCACCTGTTAATACCTTGTTTTTCATATCAGGATCAAACCTCTTTCATAAACAAAAAAACAAAAAACAACAACAAAAAAACTACAATCCTGAGATTTCTCATGCCAGAAACTATCTTCACCTCCTCTAAAATCTCTATTTCTTTATGTCACTTATATGGAACTTATTACCTTAACATTTGTATTACTACTGTTTATGTAAGTTACAGTATATTTTTGGTAGTATTTGTATCACCCAGAATCATTTGCTTCAAGTCATCCTGTAGTCCTAGTTAAAGAATTATGCCTGAGGATGGCAGCTCATCAAATTTCTTTGACAGTATGGAGAAAATACTTTTTCCATCATGGAAGCTACTGCATAAGATTTCCACTAGAGTAGGAAGAGTCACACACAGGGAAAAGAAAACCCACTCTTTCTAGTCTGCTCTTTTTGAAGAGAAAAAGGAAAGGAGTGGATGAAATATGATGCTTAATCTTTCCACCAAAGGGATTCAAAGTCCAAGAAAAGGAAAGAGAACATTAGATAGATGGTAGGAATTCCAAGAGAATAAAGGTTCTTGCTTTGCTCCCTATCTGGTACTTTGGGAGAAAACCTCCACAATAGGAATCCCTACACCTACATGGAGCAGTTCCAGCATAGTTCAAGAGGATGGAGAATTTCCAGGCTTAAAAGAGGGATAAGATAGTTTAGAAGTTTTACCTATCCTCTCTTGTGGCACCCGTGTGGAACTGAGAGACAAAGGGCATGCCATTAGGTCTAGTCTGGGGAGAAAGGTGTAAGGTTACCCTGCAATCCACATGAAAGTTGTGTTAGTGACATGGGAGTATCTGCAGTATAGCAAGAGCTGTGGGAGGATGATATAGCACAAAGTGCTGAACCCAGCCACTGTACCTGCGAGCAGTAGACACAAGCACACCACCCAATGAGGTGAGAGGAAAAAGATTCCTCCAGAGATATGAACCTGTATCCATCAAAGGACCAGAAAGCTACCTTTCTCTCAAAACAGTGAAGTTATCTATGTCAAAACTTTGGGGAAATTTTTATTAGAAAAATCAGATCTGCTTTTGAAAAATGATGGCCCCTCTGTCCCACTTTCTTTGCATGTCTTAAATTTTGTCAGTAAATATCTTCTGTTTCTCCATGCCTTAATCTATTAAACCATAAATTCCTTGTAGATATGTAATTTATTTCAATATTACACATACAAGAATACTTAATGGTGCTCAGTAAATATTTTCCAAATGAACATTAGATATTGTTACCAACCTTCAGTCTTCAACCTGTGAATTATATACTAATATCACACTAATTAGTGATATAATAAAAGGAAAATTAACAACTACTGAACATGCCATATAGGCTACCCCTGCCATCTCATTTTCACACATCATTTCATTTTATCCTCACAATAATCCAACAATGCACATATCATTCCTACTTAAATAAAACAACTGATTCCTTACTGCAAGTAGGTGGGGTCAAAACAGTTTGACAGATAAAACAAAACAAAACAAAACAAAACAAAACAAAAACAGTTTGACAGATAATTGGTTAATTCATATTTCTAATGTCATGGGGAGCAAATAGCTAATACAAATAGTGAAATACATGCCTATGTGTGCTGAATCTGTAGGCATATGTCTTCATATTAACATGTCCTATGGTGATTTTTTAGGATTATACAAAGTGTTGATGTAAATTTGAAAAGATACCTGCACTGCTATGTTTTTTTTTTTTAAGATTTTATTTATTTATTTGTCAGAGAGAGACACAGCAAGAACAGGAACACAAGCAGGGGGACTGGGAGAGGGAGAAGCAGGCTTCCCGCAGAGCAGGGAGCCCGATGTGGCGCTCGATCCCAGGACCCTGGGATCATGACCTGAGCCAAAGGCAGACGCTTAATGACTGAGCCACCCAGGCGCCCCTGCACTGCTATGTTTACTGCAGCATTTTTAAAATAGCCAAGTTTTGGAAGCAACCTAAGTGTCCACTGATAAATGAATGAATAAAGAAGATATGAAATGGAATATTACTCAACTATAAAAAAGAATGATATCTTGCCATTTGTGACAACATGGATAGATCTAGAGGTTATTATGCTAAGTGAAATATGTCAGAGAAAGACAAATACCATATGATTTCACTCATATGTGCAATCTATAAAACAAAACAAACAGAAACAGAATCATAAATACAGAGAACAAACTAGTGGTTGCCAAAGGGGAGAGAGTTGAGGGGAATGGGCAAAATAGGTGAAGGTTATTGACACAAATTTCCAGTTATAAAATAAATAAGTCACAGAAATGGAAAGGACTGCATAGGAAATATAGTTAATAATATTGTAATAATGTTGTATGATGACAGATAGTAACTATACCCATCATGGTGAACATAGAGTAATACATAAAATTGTCAGATCACAATGTTATATGCCTGAAACTAATAGAACATTGTATGTTGACTACATTTTGATTAAAAAATGCTACAAATAAAAAAAGAAAAGTAGTATATATATATAATGGAATATTTTTCAGCCATGGATAGACCCAGAGGACATACTAAGTAAAATAAGTCAGACAGAGAAAGACAAACACTGTATGATCTCACTTGTATGTGGAATCTAAAAAAGCAGAACTCATAGAAGCAGAGAGTAGATTGGGCGTTACCAGGGGCTGAGCAATGGGGAAAATGAGATGTTGGTCTAAGGGTACAAACTCCCAGTTATAAAATGATCTAATATATAGCATAGTGACTATAGTTAGCAATACTTTACGGTGTACTTGAAATTTGCTAAGAGAATAAATCTTGAATTCTCTAACTACACACAAAAAAGATAATTATGTGAGGTGAGATATGTTAACTAACCTTATTGTGGCAATCATTTCACACAATATATGCATATATCAATTCACCTTAAGCTTACACAATGTTATATGTCAATTATTTCTTAATAAAGCTAGAAAAAGAAAAAAAATGTTGATGTAGGGAATTTACCACGGTGACTGGCACATTATAAACAACCAAAATTGCTACTCATATACATTTTAACATTTTCTTCATTTTCTACTTGTTTAATTTTGACTATTCTTACTTAAGCCAGAGACATCCTAGGCTCCCATCCCTTCGGGTACACATTTCACCACTAGATCTTGGGTAGCATCAAAGTCTGGCCTGGAATATAGTCACAAACCTCTGACTTCTCACTTCCTGGTTCTGTGGATGAACAGTCTATTAGGCAAATTGGTGAGGAGGGAAGCCAAGGCTGAGTGAAATGATGAAAGATCTAGGGAAGGAAAGCTAATTTGCAACTAATTTCTAAAATATTGGCTAGAGATTTGTTCAGCTTCACAGGGACAATAGAGGGATTCAGGCATCACCAAGTCATTCTTCAGGGAAGATTAGAGATTCCTAGAAGGCTTTTTTTTTTTTTTCTATATTGCTGAAAGAATAAAAACTAACTGGAAGAGCCAGTAAGTATCTGTCTTGTTGACATTTGTTTTCTATTTGTTGTCCAAATAGAAAGGACATAGAATCATAGCAAAAAAAATAAAGAAACAAAATTGTGGATGGGGATCATCCCCATCAGATACTAGGGATGGGCAAGAAAGCAGGCAAGTTTCCCACTTGCCTACATACCACTCAGCATTGCTATTCAGGGGCATCAGGAAACTTATCAAGGAAAGCCATGGAAGAAAAAGAAAGAAAAAAAGGATAATGATCCACTGAAGCATGGGTGGGGGAAGCAACATCTTTCCCAGAGCCTTGCTGTGTGAGAATGTTCAATCCACTGAGAGCCTCTTTCACTCCATCCTTCCCTCTCCTACTATTTCTTCCCCTGTCTGCATACTCATCTATATTCCTTAAGGATCCTAAATGCACTGGGTGAGTGTTCAAGGTCAGAATTGCATGTAGGGTAGAAAATCTACTTAGCATTGTCTTTACTTGGTCCAGTTTCTCTCATACTCCAGAACAAACTGGTCTGCTCTTTTTGTGCCCAAATACTTCCTATCTGAATCTTTTACTCCATTTTAGGCATTTCCCTATGATAACACTGCTATCAAAACTAACACAATCTGTGCATCTTTACCAAGAAACTGCACAGAGCTCTGGGAGGAACTGGAATGTGTTTCCAGGCTGGGGGTAAAGAGCCAGCAGAGCATTGGAGAGACAGTTTTGATGACATTGTTTCTCATTTCACAGAGGACGACTCATATTTCTCTCCTTAAATATACATTGCAAGTCACGAGAGATGGCAGCTGTCTAATTACACCTGATAAAGCCTCCTTAAAAATGAGACTCGGGAAAACATATCATGTAGATTGTAGAGCTGCTCAATTTTACCTGGAACCCAGAGGGAGCTGGGTACTGTTTGGGAGGGACAGAGTGAGGGACCTTGGGGAGACATGGCAAAATTACTGCCACCATCAAGTTGTTGGTGTGAAATAACAGAACATGCACAATTCATATTTAATGCAAACTAGATAACTATACTTTATAAAACATGCAAAAGGATAACCTCATCTACCATCTTTTTAAAAAGCCACTGATGAAGGCTTTGATAATATACCAAATCCCTTCTTAAATTAAAAAGATTTAATGGGAACATTTTATTTTCGCCAGCAGGCTTCTGCTGGCATGAGAACCTGGGAAGCTGAAACAGGGATGTGATCATTATGTCTAAGGCTTTGGGACAGCTCAAATTGCCTCCTCCTTTTTCTCCCTTCAATTCCACAGACAGGTAATGGTCACTTGAATTTTAAATAAAGACGAAACAAAATGTGTAGATGCACGTGGTTTTTAATTCAAGTACCAAAGGAATAAAGAGAACCTGGCCTTGTAAATGCTCTCTTCTTCATTTCTCAAAGTTACCCACTCTTTATTTTCATTGTTTCCATATTCTTCACCAACTCTGTGATAGCATATGGCCCAATCTGCTGTTACTCCAATGATGTAGTAAGAAATAGAACACAGAATCTCTTAACTATGGTTTGCTAGAGAACCCCTACATGGTAAGAAACTCTTGGACACTGAAGTGGCTTTTCCATTTCTAATAAAAGAAAAGCAGAGCCTGGAGCTCTCAGCTCCTCTAACCTGAGAGAACTCTCACTCCTGTGGGATGCTGAAACTGTTGAGCTTCAGTTCAGGGCATATCACTGAGAAACAGAGGTCATAAACAGTGATTTACAATCTTAGTCATGTATTTCCTTCATATACTTACTTGCTGGCTAAATAGTAACCCATATGAAAGTAAACCTAAACCTAGTTGGAGTCATCCTTTATGACAGTATTGTAGCCTGGATTACCTTCTTTGGTCTCATCTAGCTCATCTAACTCTCTAACTAAATGTCTTAATATCCAGCTCAAACTTCATGTTCTAGAAACTTTCACTGATCCCTCTCATCTTTATTGATTTCTTTTGGAGTTTTTGGAATTTCTTCTAAATTCCAATAGTACCTGTCATTTTTATCAGTTGATGTTGTCACGCAACTGTTTTTCTTGTTGCTTGCACAGCTAGTTATTTCTTTAAGGCAAGGGATGTTACTTCGATTTCTTTTAATTACTCCCCAAATATGATCTACAGATTGTTATCCAGCAATTGTTTTCCCACAAAAAGAAGCTCAGGAAATTTTCTTCAAAGCCAAAATCCAAGCTGAAGATGGACACTGTCCTGGTCCCTGTGGTGTCCTGAAAAAAGTCTTTAGGAAGAAGTTATCTGGAGCAAGGAGAAATACTGACCTCTAGTCATGGGTGTAGCATCATACTATACAGCACCCAAAGAGCCCAGCATAGACTTTTTCATACTGTGCTCCATAGAATTCTATTTTCATGGAATTATAATTGGTAATAACACATAAAAGTTTTCTGAGATCAAATTAGTTTGGAAAAAGTGAGGTTAAAAAAGTTTAACAGTTATTTTAACACAGAGCTTGGCAGAATGTTTAATAGGTAAAATGCACGGTGAAATTCCAAGAGGGGGAAATTATAGGTAGAGTTCCCAAAAGTACTTCACTGTGGAATACTTTTTAAAGGAGCTTCATATGAAGCTAGAAATACAGTTTGGAATACTCAAATCTAGATTCACATTTATCCTTAGAAAAATGAGATGTCTAATGTTTAGAGCCCCTTAACATTTATGATGTTCATTTACTAATTGCTATTCAAAGTTCCTTAAAAGTCATTGATACTTTGACATTTTAAAGTTTTTTAAGATGATTTTTAGAATCAGTTTGAAATGGAATCAGTTATGGACATGTAATTTTCAACTTACCTAGAAGTTATACGGGCAAGTAAATCTGGTAGAGAGCTTATTGTACCATGGAAAGACCTTAGAGGTTATCTATATAAAACTCTTACTCCCCACGCCCCATTATGGAAGCATAAAGTGTTCATGTTTTTTTCAACCTAGGACAGTGTTTAAACATCAGTGTTTTAAGTTATGTATAATAAAATATATTTTAATATAAAAAGAGCCCCACACATCTCCATAACTTATTTAATTTTCCAAGGTTTAGTTCATGCTGCGAATGTGCTAGAACCTGCCTCTAATGCCCTTTTTATTGCTGCTTCTTATCTGTCTGTACATGCCACTAACTTTGGCAATACCAGTAGGAACTTCCCACCTCTTTTAAGAGAAGGTGACTGAGAGAATGGTATACCTATTTAAAGGCAAGTCAATAGGCTCCAATTTTTTTCAAGATTCTGGAAACATAAGAATTCGATAAATCTTATTCACACACAAGAAAAGAACAATCCTAGAATTCACAGGTTAATAAGAAAGACTAGAACAGATGTAGGTAAGTATCCTTAAAAGTTACATGTATGATTAGAGAGTTATGCAGGTCAGAGCAAAAGCATTTATGCAGAGGGATGGGAAAGGAGTGGAAAAGGGGCTACTGAAGTCAGGGAAGGCTCCCTGGAGTAGGTGACACCTGAACTGAAAATGTATAGAAGTTACTGCAGCAAAGAATGGGAGAGAGAGAGAGAGAGAGACTGCCGGGTAGAGCGACAGTAGGTGGCACTGTGCTAGCAGTTTTCATTATACCAAGCTACTGCTATGTAACAGTATTATTAGGTAATGAACATTACTTTTATAATATTGTTCATAGTATAAATGCATCTTAAAATGTATTTTGGTGACAGAATTTTTACAGTGTATCACAGCCCTTCCTGAACAAAACTATAAGGTTTTATTAGATACAGACCATAGTTTTTCTTTCTTTTGAGTCCCTCAGAGTACAGACACATGACTTGAGTATTTGAAGATGCTCAGTAAAACTGATGAATCACTGAACACTACATCTGAAACTAATGATGTACTATATGTTGGCTAATTGAATTTAAATTAAAAAAAATGAAGATGCCCAGTAAAAACTGAAATTGCTTAAAATGGAGGCAGCAGAGAATACAAAAATTTAAGAAAACAGTTGAATCTGGAAGGAAAATAGCTAAATTCCATTAAATAATCATATGATTTGTCTCATTGTCTCTTGGAATCAAGTAATTAGTTAAGTATGCATGTCCCAGAAGCCAAATATAAGGACCTGAGCACCAGAGCCCTCATATACTTGTAGCACTGGAAAGTTCACCTTCCTTTGTCATGTGAACTTAACTAGGCCTGGACCTGCTCTAGATCACCAGATACCATGGGAGCTGGCCTCCCAGTGTCTGTGATCCCCAGCAACCTGGGAGAGAGTCATACTACCAGTCCTGGCACCTTACAGAAAAACAAAGTGACCATTTCAGTGAGCACAAACGCAGGAAGTTGGGATAAATGAAACCTCTGAAAGCACTGTTTCATATTCTTTCTCCAATCCTAAGAGCACTCCAACCTTTCCATTACCAGGTTCCAATCCACTGGGTTATAATTGTTTATTTATTTGTCTGCCTCTTATATTAGACTCTAAGCTCAGCAAAGGCAGGGACTGATTTGATCATGACCACCATCTACTTACCAGCATCAAGCATGACACCTGACTCTTTTTTTTTTTTTTAAGATTTTTATTTATTTATTTGAGAGAGAGAATGAGAGAGAGAGAACACATGAGAGGGGATAGGGTCAGAGGACGAAGCAGACTCCCTGCCGAGCAGGGAGCCCGATGCGGGACTCGATCCAGGGACTCCAGGATCATGACCCGAGCCGAAGGCAGTCGCTCAACCAACTGAGCCACCCAGGTGCCCCGACACCTGACTCTTAATAGGCAAGAAATAATAAAAGTATAAAAAAAAACAAAGAATGTGACAGGCCTTTGATCAAGCAAGCCCATCTTCCTGTACCTTCTCTCATGCATAGGAAAGAAATTATTCAAGTTCTGAGCAGTTACTAAAGAGCTAAAGGATCAGACACTCTTAGAGCAAATTTAAGTACAAACAATGAGAGCAAACAAAAAGACCTTTTAATCATCATATAGGCAGTAGTTCCAGAAAGAGGGGAATGTGTTCACCAAATGAGAAATGGGTCAATAGTTTTCATCGTCCAAAGAAATGATATTTTTTCCATACTTAAATGAGGGTCAGCAAGCTTTTAAACTTTTTTTTTTCTTCTGGCTCATTTGTTAATTCTGAATGGCATTCATTGGCATGAACTTAAAAAGTTAATTACATCCTAATGCCTTGTCATAAACACTAAAATCACAGGCCAAACATGCTCTTTTGAGCTCTGCCAGGTGCAACGTGTTTATTTTTTATCATGGGATTTAATCTTATTATCTAAAATTAGGAAACTGAGATTGGGGCAGGGAGGGAAAGTCAATGAAGCATACACAAGAATCAGCCAGAGGTAGAGTAGGGGTGCTGGGCCTGGCAATGGTTTATTCTAATGGCTGAAAGAGCTGTTTAGTTCTTATATGTCCCAGACTCACATCTCCTTAGAGAGGACAATGTATGTGCTGAAACACAGATGCTTTAAGGTATACATTCTGGGAAGCTGATACTGAGAATTACGTATAGGATGCTTTTAGAAAACTCCCTTAGTAACATCACTTGTGGAAGACAGAAGAATTAGGATTGAACAGAAGAAAAAAATCAATCTGCAATGCAAGACCACGGATAGCCTTGGCCAGTCCCCTGGAGAGTTGTGGAGCTCTAATGGCACTTTAATGGTCCCCTGTTTGGCTGAGGTGACCAAGCCTGTTATGCTCCCACATTGATCAGACATTGGATGTTGGACACCATCATTTGGAATGAAAACCTTGGACAAGTTGGCTGTCTGCAGCTGAAGTATTCCCTGAATGGTCTAAAATTTGATATAAGTTTCCCCCCAGGGCACACATCTCCTGCAAAACTTAAGGTAAAGCCAAGATCCCTTATAACTTAGAGACAATTGGACATCCCTGGGGAAGTAGCAATGCAGGTAAAGAAAGAATACAGGTCCTCTGCATATCCTTTACAGACACTGGATCAAGAAGGGACAGTCTGATTCAGGTTAGAGTAGGACTTGATGAGAAATAATGGTAAAAATAATAACTGTTCTTATTTGCCAACGTTTTAAAACACATCTAATACACTGTCACATCCACTGCTGCATTTTACCTTGGTGTCCACACTGGATGGACGACAGGGAAGAGAACATCACCCCTAATACACAAATGAGGAAACTGGGTATCAGAAGGAAAAGCGGCTTTCCTGTGGTCATTTAGTATATTTCAGAGCTGAGGTAACAGCCAAGACTTCCAGTTTAAAAAAAGCCCATGAAGACTCTTTATTCTCTTCTTAGTTTTAATATAAATGGAATGACTCACTCTGAGATCCCATCCCAGCCAAGGTCTTAGCACAGCTGGGTGCAGAGAGGTGAAACTTTTGGGGGAAATAGGATTCCCAATGTCTTGGCTGCAGACCCCTAAAATTCACATAGCTCAAACTTTCCAACTCTCCTCCTATTTTACCCCTCTAGACCATGGTAAACCAATTATGTCCCAACAGGTAATTTTATCATACACGAAAGGATTCTTTAAGCAATTTCTGAATTCACAGCCTCACTTTAAAACTAGAAGCTGAGATATCTGGATCCTGTGGCATGACTGTGAGCAAAGCACCTTCTATATTTGGAGCTCAGTTTCCTGATTCATAGAATAATTTGTTGAGTTAGATGATCTTCCAGACTGAAATGCAGTCTGTGAATGTAGAAGTTGTTCTAAAGCAACTCTGTAAGGTTGTGAATAATGCTCCACAGGTATTACAGATAACAGTTTCTTTTTTTCTTTTCCTTTCTTTTTTTTTTTTTCCTGCAATCTTCTGGGTCCCAGCCTCATGTTGCTGCTGAAACCACAGCATTCCTTCTACTAATTCCAACAATTAGAAATTTGTATGCATATTTCAACTTTCCTTTAGATTGGTGCTTTTAATTTTCTTAAAAAAATGCAAAAAGCAAGTTGAAAGAGTACATTAAAGGAAGTTACTTGAAATCTTGTCTCCCTCGAGTACTCATAAATCTTGATTCTTCAAGGTTGCCTGGGACCAGAGTAATCAGACCTAGGAACCCACACATTTAGAATATAAATTATGGATGCTGCTTTAAGCAGAACTGCTGAGACCATCTAGTCAACAAATTATTTTACAAATAAGGAAACTGAGCTCCAAATATAGGAAGTATGCACTTTGTGCAAATCTTCATCCACTGAAAAAAATAATGCGAGGGCAATTTTGAAATCATGCCCTGCAAATATAATTCACTTTTAATTACCATCCAGGCAATAATTATGGAAGAGGGAAGTAAGTGATGACACTCATTATAGTCTACTGTTCTACTGAATATCTCTATGTCCTCCAACCAATTAGTTAGGTCCTTAGCTGGCCAGAGTATCTGAGAGGGAGAGGAACAACTGCATCACTTACCAAAAGCTCTGGGACTTTCTAAGGTATTATATCTTCATCCTCTTCCTTCAGGAGGCAGGAATTAGGAAGACCTAGACCAGTGCAAAGACCCTGGATAACAGGTCAGTCAACCAGCCTATCCTCCTTGGGCTCAGATGATGATAATACAAATTGCTAACTTTCTGGAGGTGGAGACAAAAAGATGTATACTTTTCTCTTCTTAGTGAGTACTCCTATGACTTCAAACTTACCATGTCCCCAGAAGTTCTTATCTTTTTAATTAAGCTGAGGAAGAGTGCCCAGGCTGTTTGACTTCTCTTTGTCCCCATATTTAAGCAAATATACCAATACCTGAGAGAAACATTTATCCCTCCTTCCCATCTCCAACATTCAATTTGTTGTCAAGAGTAGATCTGAGAAGCTAATTTCCATTAAAATAATAATGAATCCAAAAAGTTTCATGTGTTACTCCTCCTCCAGGATTTGTTCAACAGTAGTAAAAAACCTAGGAGGCTAATTCTTTAAACCAAAGGTTTGGTCTCTAGAATTGGACTTTCAAAACTGTGACAGAGCAAGAAAAAACATGTTTTGCCTGGACGAGGTCCACAATGATTCTGTAATTGCCCTGTCTAGGTGAAATTGCACCTACATCATCTGGGCATAAGGCCATGGCTCATGGAGTTTTCAGAAAATGCCAATGTACTTTTCTAATTTGAGGTTTTTTTTGTATTGGAAACACAAAGTTCCTCTAGTCAACATTGATATAAATCTACCAAAAAAAAAAAAAAGCTGTTAATTCAGTCATTATATGCAACCTGGCTAGGCTCTTTACCTCGAGATAATTTGTCTCTGCCTTGAAACCATGGGGTTCAGTGTTTTTCTTTTCATTTCCAGTTTCCCTGAAGATATTTATATGTGAAACAAACAAGAGCAAAAATAATCTTGAGTTCTTATTTGAACAAAATACTCACAAAATTAGGGCAAAACCCAACATCAAGGCATTCTCTGCCTCCCCCGCCTAACTGTCCATCAAGGCACAAAACCTCGAGCTGAGCAATTGAGTCTTACATTTATATCGACATGACATTTAGGAAAATTGAAGACTGGAAGCTAAACATACAAGTAAAACCAGTGATTAGAGACAATGAGATTCAGTCTGAAGAAAAAAACAGTGATATTATTAAAGAGACACTGACAAGTCCTTCAGACCCCAAATATAGACTACCAAAAAGCTAACAGTTTTAGAATTCATCACAAATGTAAGCGTGGGTTTCTTTTAACATCAATAAAAACATGTTTTCCCTGCAATTGTGCATTATGTCAGAAACATTTGGAACTCACATATTTGAAATACAATTTTATAATTCTCCCAAGAACCTTTTTTTTTTTTTTTTTTTTTTTTTAGGCAAGAGAGCAGAGCCATAGAGAGCACCATGTTTGGAGGCAGACGGACAGTGAGAATTCAACTATCACTAGCTACAGGATCTTGGCAATGTATTTAATTTCTCTGAGTCACAGAATCTACTTCCACAAACAGGGGGGCTCTCTACACATACACACAAGGTTGTGTAAGGATTAAATGAGATCTCTCATACCATGCCTAACAGATAGGTCTTTAATAAATATAAGCTACTATAATTATTATTGCTTTAACTCAATAGCTATTTTATGTCTCTACTATGTTAAGAATTGAGCCAAAAAGGAACTGCAACTCTGGGAACTAGGGGTGCAGTGGGAGTTGACATGGGCTGAAAGATTTGAGAAATGTATAATGTCAGGCATGGTTCTAAAATAAGGTAAACTCTATGGGCAGGCATGATAAACAAGGTTATGGTAATCAAGAAAAGATACCACAGAGAACTGAAAACCCAAGAAGGAATGATTCCACTGAACTAGAGACAGTTCTTCAGACTACTTAGAAGAGTAACATGTCAGATACAGAAACAGGAAAACTTGAGTGGACACCTGTCAGCAGGTATACAGACCACAGAACACGGCTTTGTGGTTTCTCAGAAGAATAGTGATTAGTCAGCTTGTGTGGATTCTGACAGACAAACAGGTGGAAGTAAGACAACAGCGTCGACTTGAAGAAGTCAACACGTAACACAATTCAAGGTAGGGCATAAAAGAAACAAGATCAAGATTCATTGTGTTTTAAAATATGTATAGAAGATAAGCATTGCGTAGGGGATGAAGGGTTGTGAAATACATGTAAAAAAGATTCATGGAAGGCTGAATCTTCCACAAGATAATATTTAAATATGGGTGACATTGGGTCCAAGATGGTGGTATAGGATGACCCTGAACTCACCTCTTCCCATGGACACATTGAATCCACACTTCCATATTGAGCAATTCTTCCTGAAGAAGAAATGAGGGCTGAACGAATTATAGAGGGAGCACATAAAGAATGGGAGGAGAGAGAGAGACACAGTAATGATAGAAACCCCGCCCCTGACATTGGCAACTTATAGTACGGAGGGATATTACTAAGGGGCCCATGCATAGACTTATCTACCCCAAGGCACAGTGAGAAAAAAACAGTTTAAAGGGAAACTACAGTATAAGTAAAGGAAATCTATTTGCTAATCCTAGAGTGTCCACCAAATGGGCAGGGGAACTATAGGAACTCTCTCCAAGTTCAGAGGAGCCAATGAGTACTGTTTGCTATGTTATCCCTCCACCTTGATTACACAGATGAGAGCAGGGTTCAATTTCTCTAGCCAGCCTGCTAGGGTCAACCCAGTATCCCCTGGGTCCCTGACCTACACCAGCTCCAACCTTCCCATCAAGGCAGCTCTGGTGTGGTGTGCCCCAGGACAATTCCAGGCCTCTGTTCAACCCAGCCATTCTGCCAAGGCAGTCCCAGTGTGGCACACTCTAGGACCCCCCAGCCAGGACTGTGCCCACTCTAGCTCCAGCCATCATGCCAAGGTGGCCCTGGTGCAGCATTCCCCGGATCACTCCCAACCTACCACTGATCCAGGCCAGCTTTCCTTCTAAGATGGCCCTAGTGGAACACACCCCAAGACACCCACACACACATACCCATGACTAATCCAACCCATGACGAGCTCTGCCAAGGCACATCTGGATTCACCCCAGGCCCACACCCACTCCAGCCACTGAATCAAGGCAGCTCCAGCATAGCACATCCCAGGAGCTGCCAAACAGCTTTATCCACCCCAAGGTGGCCTTGGTGCAACATGCTCCTAGACTCCTTAGGACTGCATCAAACCCAACTCCAGTCAGCCTGCCAAAAGCCATCAGGCACACACAATCTACACAAGGCATACTACTACAAAAGACCACTCCTTCAAGACTGGGAAAGGTAGCAATTCCACCTAATTAATAGAAACAAACAAAGAAATTTAAACAAAATGAGGAGACAGAGAAATATATTCCAAATGCAAGAACAAACTAAAAACCCCAGGAAAACAAAACAACAGCAACAACAAAACCCAATGAAACAGAGATAATAATTTACCTGATAAAGAGTTCAAAGTAATGGTCATAAGATGCTCACCAAACTCAGTAAAAGAATAAAGGAACACCATGAGAATTTCAACAAGAGTTAGAAAATATAAGAAAGAACAAATCAGAGCTGAAGAATAACTAAAATGAAAAATACATTAGAGGGAATCAACAGCAGAATACATGATATTGAAGAATGGATCACTATATGGAAGACAGGATAGTAGAAATCACTGAATCAGAAGAGCAAAAATAAAAACACTCTTAAAATACTACTTTATTTTAAGGGACCTATATAGCAACATTAAGCATACTATCATTTGCAGTAAAATGTTCCCAGGAGGAGAAGAAAAGGAGAAAGTGGCAGATAACTTATTTAAATAAAACTAACCTGGAAAAGGAAACAGACATTGAGGTCCAGATGCACAGTAAGTCCCAAACAAGTCCCAAAGACCACACCAAGACATATTGTAAATAAAATAGCAAAAGTTAAAAATAAAAAGAATCTCAAAAGCAAGAGAAAAACAAATAATCACATACAAGGGAAACCCCATAAGACTATCAGCTGATTTTATAGCATAAACTTGGCAGGCCAGAAGAGAGTTGCAGAATACATTTGAGGTACTGAAATGGAAAAAAATTAGATGATGGAGAGATAGATGATAGATAGATAGATAGATAGATAGATAGATAGATAGATAGATAGAGCAAGCAAGAATGCTCTACCTGGCAAGGTTATCATTCAGAAATCAAGGAAAGATAAAGATTTTCCCAGACAAGCAAAAACTTAAGGAGTTCATAACCAGTAAATTAACTTTATAAGAAACGTTGAAGGATCTTCTTTAGGTGGAAAAGAAAATATCATAACTAGAAATAAGAAAATACATTAAAGAAAAAAAATCTCATGCTGAAGGCAAATAGATATTAAAGGTATAAGTCGACACTTAAAAAGCTGGTATGAATGTTAAGGGGCAAAAATAATAAATCACCTATAATTAAAATAAGTAGCTAAGGAATACACAAAATGAAAAATATAAAATATAACATCAAAAACATAAAACATGGAGGGGGTGGGGAATGTTGTACTTTTAGAATGCATTAGAACTTAAACAATTCTCACCTTAAAATAGAATGATATATATCATATATGTCAATAAATTCAAGAAGACTTAAATCACACCAGGCATCATTTCCAACCACAATGGTATGAAACTAGACCAATTACAAGAAGAAAATTAGAAACACACACACAAACACATAGGGAGTAAACAACATGCTACTAAACAAACCATTGGTCAATGAGGAAATAAATACATACCTTAAGACAAATGAAAATAGAAAAACAATGTTCCCAAATCTTCAGGACACACCAAAAGCAGTTGTAAAAGGGAAGTTCATAGTAACGCAAGCCTCAGGAAATACAATACTTCAGGAAACAGGAAAAAATTCAAATAAGCAATCTAACTTCACACCTAAAGGAAGTAGAAAAAGAAGAACAAAGTACAAAATTAGTAGAAGAAAGGAAATAGTGAGGATCAGAGAAGAAATAAATGAAATAGAGGCTAAAAAACAATAGAGAAGATCACTGAGGCTAGAAGCTGGTTCTTTCAAAAGATAAACAAAATCAATAAATCTTTAGCCAGACTCATCAAGAAAAAAAGAGAAAGGGCCCCAAAATAAAATCTGAAATGAAAGAGGAAAGTTACAACTAATACCACAGAAATAAAAATAATCATAACAGACTACTATAAAAATTATATGACAATGAATTGGATGACCTAGAAAAAAATGGATAAATTCCTGGAAATTAACATTATTCCAAGACTGAATCAGAAAGAAATAGAAAATCTGAATAGACTGATTACTAGTAATGAAATTAAACCAGTAATCAAAAAACTCTTAACAAACAAAAGTCCAGGACCTGATAGCTTCACTTTCAAAGAAGAATGCCTATCTTTCTCAAACTTTTCCAAAATATTGAGGTGGAGGGAAAGCTTCCAAATTCATTTTATGAGGCCAGCATTATCCTGATACCAAAATCAGTCAAGGATACCACACACACACACAAAATTTATTAGTCAATATTGCAAATGCAAATTTGCATTATTGACTAATGCAAAAATTCTCAAGAAAATATTAGCAAAATGAACTCAACAACACTTTAAAAGGATCATACACTACAATTAAATGTGGTTTATTCTGGGGATGGAAGGATGGTTCAACATCCACAAATTAACCAATGTGATATATATATACCAAACCAACAGAAGAATACCATATGATCATTTCAATAGATGCAGAAAAAGCATTTGACAAAATTCAACATCCATTTATGATAAAAACACTCAACAAAGTGAGTATACAAGGAATGTACCTCAACACAATAAAGGCCATGGATATGACAAAGCCAGAGATAACATTATACTTAATGGTGAAAAGATGAAAGCTTTTTCCTCTAAGATCAGGAACAAGACAAAGATGTTCACTCTCACCACTTTTATTCAACATGGTATTAGAAATCCTAGCCAGAGGGGCGCCTGGGTGGCTCAGTTGGTTAAGTGACTGCCTTTGGCTCAGGTCATGATCCTAGAGTCCCAGGATCGAGTCCCTCATCAGACTCCCTGCTTAGCAGGGAGTCTGCTTCTCCCTCTGACCCTCCCCCCTCTCATGCTCTCTCTCTCTCTCTCTCAAATAAATAAATAAAATATTAAAAGAAAGAAATCCTAGCCAAAGCAATTAGAAAAAAAATAAATAAAAAAGTCATCCAAATTGAAAAGGAAGAAAATAACTGTCACTATTTGCAGATGACATGATACTATATATAGAAAACCCTAAAGGCTCCACCAAAAAACTATTAGAACTAATAAATGAATTCAGTAAAGTTGCAGGATACAAAATTAGCATACAGAATTGGTTGTCTTTCTATATACTAATAATTAGCTATCACAAAGAGAAATTAAGAAAACAATCCCACTTACAATTGCATCAAACATAATATACCTAGGAATAAATTTAACATAATAGATGAAAGACCTATACCCTGAAAACTCTAAAACATTAATGAAAGAAATTGATGACAAAAATAAATGAAAGGAAAACCATGCTCATGGATTAGAAGAAATAATACTGTTAATGTGTCCACACTACCAAAAACAATCTACAGATTCAATGCAATCACCATTAAAATACCAATGGCATTTTTCATGGAACTAGAATAAATAATCCTAAAATTTGTATGAAACCACAGAAACCCTAAATAGCCATAGCAATCTTGAGAAAGAAGAACAAAGATGGAGGTATCACATTCCCTGATTTCAAACTATACTACAAAACCATAGTAATCCAAAACAGTATGATACTGGCAAAAAAATCCGTACATAGATTAGTAGAATATAACAGAGAGTTCAGAAATAACACTATGTATGTATGGCAAATTAATCTTCAACAAAGAAGGCAAGAATATACAATGGGGGAAGTCTCTTTAATACATGGTGCTGGGAAAACTGGGCAGTTACACGTGAAAGAATAAAACTGGACCACTATATTATACATTCAAAATACATTCAAAATGAAGTAAAGACTGGAAATGTGAAAACTAAAACCATAAAACTCCTAGAAGAAAACATAGGCAGTAAGATCTTTGACATTAGTCATAACAATAATTTTTGGACCAGTTTCTTCAGGCAAGGGCAACAAAAGTTAAAATAAACAATGGGATTACATCACATTAAAAAGTTTTTGGTGTGCCTGGCTGGCTCAGTCAGTACACCATGAGGCTCTTGATTTCGGGATTGTAAATTCCAGCCCCATTTTGGGTGTAGAGATTACTTAAAAACAAAGTCTTAAAGAAAAAAAATAAAATAAAAATAAAAAGCTTTTGCATGGCAAGGAAACCGTGAACAAAATGAAAAGGCAACCTACTGAATGAAAGAAGATATTTTCAAATTATCATGGATAAGGGGTTATATAATGAATTTACAGAACTGAAATTTTTAAAAAATGACTAAAAGTAAAAGTGGGCATTGAATATACGTTTTTCAAACAAAATATACAATAGCAAACTTGAACATTAAAAGATGCTCAACATTACAATTTTCAGGGAAATGGAAATCAAAACCACAATGAGATGTTACCTCATGGGCTATTATCAAAAAGACAAAAAATAACAAGTGTTATAAGGTAAGTGTTGATAAGGATAAGGAGGAAAGGGAATCCTTGTATACTTTTGGTGACAATGTGAAATGGTTCGGCCACCATGGAAAAGAGTATGGAAGTTCCTCAAAAAATTAATAATAGAGCTACATATAATCTATCAATTCTACTTCTGGGTATTTATCTGAACAACGATTCAAAGAGATATGTGAACCTCTATGTTCATTGCATCATTATTTATAATAGCCAAGATATGGAAGCAACCTAAATGTATATCAACAGATGAATGGATAAAAAAGATGTGGTGGATATACACAATGGAATATTACTCAGCTATTAAAAAAAGAATTAAATCTTGCTATTTATGACAACATGGATAGACCTAGAGGGTATTATGCTAAGTGAAATAAGTCAGAGAAGGACAAATACCATATGATTTCCCTTATGTATAGGAATCTGAAATACAAATCAAATGGACAAACAAAAAATAGTAACAGACTCATAAATAAGAGAACAAACTGGTAGTTATCAGAGGGGAGAGATGTGGGAGTATGGATGAAATAGGTGAAAGGAATTAAACTTCCAGTTATCAAATAAATAGGTCATGGAAAAACAAATAGGTAATGGAGATGAAAAGTACAGCATAGGAAATATAGTCAATAATATTGTAATAATTTTGTATGGTGACAGATGGTAACTAGACTTACCATGGTGAGCATTCCATAATGTATATAAATATTGAATCATTATGATGTACAACTGAAAATAATAGGATATTATACTTCAATTAAAAAAACATATATGTGGGCAATATTTTGATAATGGTAATGACACTAATAAAGCATTCAGTGGATGCCAAGCTCTCCTTAGTGCTGTATGTACCAGGAATCTTATGAGTTTGAAAGTATTATTACCCTTATTTACAGATTAGTAAAAGGTGAGGTTCATAGAGATAAAATAACTTCTTGATATATGAAAATAAGGAGAGGGAAATTCAGATTGAGAGAGAAACATGAGCAAAGGCCAAGAAGAGGAAATGGGCCATTTATTCAATAAAATTAGGGTGTCCTGGTGTGACTTGTGCTTAGATTAAACAAAGGAGAGTGGTGGGAGGTGAGTTTGGACAGAAGGGTTACAGAGAGACTTGAACTCCAGATCTAATGTAATTGGCAATAGAGTATAATTGAAGATATCAATGAAATGAAGTGATAAAAGAAAGCTCCACTTTAAGAAGTTTGATATGGCAGGAGAATATAGAGTGCTTTAGAGTGTAGGAAGAGAGCTATTTTTTATTTATTTATTTTTTTATTCTTATGTTAATCCCCATACATTACATCATTAGTTCTAGATGAAGTGTTCCATGATTCATTGTTCGTGCACAACACCCAGTGCTCCATGCAGAACGTGCCCTCCCCAATACCCACCACCAGGCCAACCCATCCTCCCACCCCTCTCCCCTCTAGAACCCTCAGTTTGTTTTTCAGAGTCCATCTTCTCTCATGGTTCGTCCACCCCTCCGATTTCCCCCGCTTCATTCCTCCCCTCCCGCTACCTTCTTCTAGGAAGAGAGCTATTAAGAGCTTAGTGGTTACTGAAAAAAAAAAACAAAAACTGCTAAAGAAATAGTAATGTTTCCCAGTTACCCTTGAAAACTCTCATAGCAGAAAACTGACTTCAAAATAACTTGATTTTGTAGGTGGGGCTCCTTCAAGTGTAGAAACTATGTTTCTGAAATTCTGGATATGCTGGAAATGCAAAGCCAAGAAGGGAGAGAGGTGAGAACAAGCTTGAGGTCAGGTAGCTCTCGCACTGGCTGAAAAACCTTCTCAGGTATAAACGGAAAAGTCCACCTCTATCTGCTGTCAAGACTCTCTCTTTTTGTACTGGGTATGAACTTGAGTATGGAGAGAGAGAACACAATAAACACTATTTCAACCTTTACTCTTACTTCTGAGTCCAACCTAGCCAATCCTAACGAAAGTCAATACTTCCTTTCATCTGAAGTTCTGCAGTAAGGAGCTTCTAATAGCTATTAACTTTCATGAGGAAGGAGGGAGAAGACTTGCAATAGTGTAGGCTTAGGTAGAGGAATGAGATAAATTATGAGTGATGAATGTATAGGAAGAAGATGAGAGGAGAATGGTGCCCAAGGCATGATTCAGAAACTAGAGAGGTAGACCTTCAAAGACAAGCCTATAACTCAATTTTACTAAAGTTTAAGTCTTCTTACAGAGTTCTCCATGAATTATGATTTTTAGATTAAAAGTCAATCAAGAAATTCACATGAAGTGCACAGTACTTGCCTATTTGCCTGTTGTCGTTTAAGCTATGAACACACCCTGAAATTTGATGAGATGCTACCTAATAATAACCAAGAACCAGTGAGGCTTTATTTCAGTTAGCCATGTAGCAAGATGAGTACATTAGACTTCTTGGTCTGAGTATAGGTTTCTTTTCATTGCTCCAACATAGTCATATAGAACAGAAACATTCAAGGTGATATGTCTGAACTAAAATTTGCTTGTACTCTCCAATCCTTTTGCCCCATTTCCTCTCACCCATAATAGTTACAGAACTATGGTGCAGGACAAGGAGTAATTTCCTGAAGCCACAGCTGGGAGCTTTCCTATAACGGTTTGGTTTTATTTCTTATAGTGCATTTCACACCTAAATGGTATACATTATACCTAAATGTTAAATGGACCAATTTAACTGTTAGACTCATGAAGGTGTCTAGTTGGGAGAAAATAAAAGGATCATGGATATATTAAAGATAGGTATTGTATAAAGATAAGTAAACCTAGATCCAGGCACCTTGAGATAAAACCCAGTAATTGTGTGTCCATATGTAAGATATTTAATCTTCCTAGCCCCAATTTCCTCATCTGTAAAATAAGAGAGATTAAACAAAAGACCAGTGAGCCCTTTCAAGATGGAACACTCCATGAGTCAAAACCTCTTAAAGAAATGACCAGTAAATTGAAGCTCCAAAGGCAGATGGCCAACCTGGCAATGTCCAGAAAGTGACAACTCCTTGGTTACCCAATTACACCTTTCAAAGAAAAATAGGAAGTACCCAAATGCCTCCAATTATAATATTCGCTGTGCTGAGGAAAGACAAAGTCAAATGTGTTAAAGGCCTAATGAGGGGTGTGGAAGCAGCCTCCCTCTGCAGTTTATGGCTTTTTCACACTTAGTTCTCACTCAGTCAGCAGGCATGAAGGGAATGGTGAGGAAAATGAGTAGTTGTTTTCTGGCCCATGATGATGACAGAAAAGGGATCATATCGATGCCTTGATTTTATTTTTTTTTTCACACAAACTTGACAGAAGATCCTTAAATATTGTTTTGCTTTCGGCAGCAACATCCTAATAGATTCCAGATATATTGGAAATAGAGTCTGATCCATTTTGTAGAAGAATTAACTATTTTGTGAAGTTTGGGAATATCTGAATGAAGTCAATATGGAATTGTCACTATTGCTTTTATCAGGCTGGGATTACACACTCAAAATGTGATACAGGGCCAAGGTAGGACATTGGAAGTTGCCTTGGTATACCTGCCATGAAAGGTCTATTTTGGTTTATTTGTAAAAAATGTTTATTTGTAAAAATATGCAGATTAATCTATGTTTATAAAACTCAATAGGATTATGATACTCAATTCTGATGAAATAGTGCATACTATAAATTCAGTTACTATGTAAGATCATAATGTTATTCTTAAATGCACTTTTCAGAATAACTTTTTTTTTTAAATTCTGAGATTATGGAATTCTTAGGCTGGAAAAAATGTAAAAATCTGTGTATGTCTCCAGAATGATATCTGTAATTTTTTTTCTTAAAGTTTTTTCTACAGATACAAATGCCATAATCTTCCTTAGTAGCTTGATCCTTTGTTTCAAGATATTTCTCTTTACAGTTTCTTGGACTTAATCTTTCTGCAACTTCACTCCCCTTCATTCCTCCTTTAATGGAGTATTTTAACTTACTTAATTAGATGCATAATAATTTTGTTATAGATCTAAAAGATAAAATTAATTATATATTTGACAGGGGTTTTTTTGTAGATTATACTGTTTTGTAATAAATTCTGATGGAATGTTTTAATTATCATTTTGTATACTTAGGTTTGCAAGTAAAATATGACCTCCAAATGAGCACTGGTATCTTAGCCACATGGTTTGAAAGGTCAATCTACAAAAGATAGTTTATCATACTCTTCAATTATATTTCAAAAAATTATTAAAATACCTAAATATGGTCAGAATTATTTTATACAAGGAAATACACATAGCTTCAGATTTAAAGTCACCTCACCCTGCAATTAAAACCCTTTCTAATTTAATTTTTAAACATTTATGATCACTAACCTAACTTTGGTTTTTATCCTCAGAATCTAAATAGCCCAGAAGTTTTTAATGAGGTATAAAGTTATTATACATAGTTTGATATATATATATATATAAAACATTAGTACACCCACAGTGACAGCATTTTCATAATTTGCCAATTATTTGTGACTGTGATCTTTTAAAGACAATATTATTCAATGCTACAGGGAGGAAATAAAATAGTATTTCAAATTATTTCAACTTCCTTAGAACTCTGAAGGGCCAGTGCCAAACCATGTTTAGAACATATCACTTCATGCTATTTATTCAAGGAATATTATTGTTATTATGATGTTACTTGCCTTGGAGTGGATGCAGATGATGTGAATCAACTATAAACCTTAATCCATGTTCTTTAAAACTTTATTTCCCACTATAGTGTTCAAACCTCTTTATTTTATTAAGTGGTAACAGACTTCCTTAGTGAATCGAGAAGCCATTAAGTCTTCAAGTCATCTGATGTTATAAGAAACTGAATTTAAAGCTTTTCACACTTTCACTGAGACTAAAACCATTCCGTGACTAAGATATAAAAGAATAAAAATTTGCTCTCTTTCTCTCATTCACCCCTTTTTCTGCTATATCATGATACTCTATTCCAACACATCACTCAAAGCAATCAATGCAAACTGGACTGAAATCGAAATGCCAGATAAAAGCTTTTTTGCATTCCTGGGGATACACACTCTTTAAGGTACATCACTGAGTTCATGAGATATTGCAGGATAGGAAACAGACTGGAAAATTCTCCTAAAGCTCAGAGAAAGAATTCCTGGAGGGATGACTTTCAATTAGTGAAAAACAAAATCCAGAAACAGATAATCTGATAGTCATTTTTTTTTCATTTGAGGCCAAGAGGTTTTATTCCCTCATCAATCCTACTTGTCATCAGGTGATCACCTGTGCAGTATTGTTGAAAAGGCCTCAGGAGACCCCACGTAAAAAAGAACCCTCCCTCACTTTCATGAACTTAAAATTCCCTTATGAGAGTTTTATCAGTTAGATATTTATATACAAAAGCTGCCAGGGAGAAAGGAAACTATGTAGTTATTAATATGATGATCATGAAATAATAGGCCTTATGATACCTGATAATTTGGAAATTCTATAATTGTGTTATCAGACCTTAGTAGAAACAAAAGTGTCTGAGAACAAGTTTTGATTGTGGAATAGAATGGCTCTAGATTCCCAAAATGTACAATATGAACAAGTTTGAAATATGAAAACAAAGGAGTCAGCGTCCAAAACAGCTCTGTCAACATTACATTTTACCTAAGGCCAGCCCTTCCCGAATGCATTGAATAGTTCAATCCCAGAAATCAGGCCATAGCATATTAGGAAAAAATAAGAAGAAATTTAGCCCCCAAGTTTTGGTGTTGATTAGAAAAAGATTTGCTTAAAGACAACTACAAATTCAAACCCAAGATTAATAAAAAAAAAAAATGTCAGGGAAAAAAATGGTTTAAATAATTATCATGGTCAGTTTTGGAAATAGCAGATTTCATACCAAAAGAATAAGGGAAACATAAAGACAAACCAGAAATTTAAAAATGCCTCAAGCTTATTCCCGCAGAATAAGGTGTTGCTCCTTACCCTTATCACCAGGGTTGTTTCTGACCTCAATTTAATTTAGCAGTGAGGATGATTCTCCTGATCCCTGAAGAATTACCCTGAACTCTACCAGACCTCATTGCCTTCCCTTAAATCAGCTTTATTTCCACTGGCACATTAGACATCCATCAACTGTGAATTTGAGCTAGTCCCTGCTTCTTCAGAGATGGAATTCTGACCTCTCCCCTACTCCCACACCTTATCCCTGACCAACCATTTGAGAACAGGGCAATTAAATGACATTTACACCCTTTAAAAAAAATAATAATAATTCTGAGCATTTCCAGTCTGTTTCTCTCTCTCTTCCAAATATCCATTACTTTATTTTCTGGAACATAGCAGTGGGGTCATTTATTAAGCACGGCATGGTGACTAGTGCTGTAATCTGCTTTAGTGACTACTGCAGAATTCTTCTGCAGTAATTTTTAAAAGTCTGGACAAATAAGATGGAGAGAAATGCCCAGAGCAGGTGGGTGCTTAACAGTGACTTATTACTCTAGTGATGCAGAGTCTATGGGCACCTCAGTGGACAGAGTGATTTCATCTCTGAGTGAGATTATTATGAAATTGCTATCATTCTGTCATGAATAATTGATCATCACACTGTTCAAAAAAAAAAAACCAACAGATGTGATAAACAATGCAACAAATGTGAAAAAGAGAGAGTTTATAGCTTATTATTTTGCTGCCTATTATTTCACCATTTGTGAAGATGCCACAGGCACAGTCACCCAATCGCTGCATGAGTGTGTAAACTGCATGACAAGTAAAAGATTATAATTAAGTGATTTAACCCTGACTATGCAATGGCCCCTGTGGGTTTTGTGGAAAAGCGTGTTTGTAAGAGAATGCACAGACCAGTGATGGCTCTTGCTGGAATTGTGCAGAGTTTCTTTTTAGTCCATCTTCCCTTTTTGTTGTTAATTTGATTTAATTTTATTATGTTACTCACCATACATTACATCATTAGTTTTTGATGTAGCGTTCCATGATTCATTGTTTGCGTATAACACACATCTTCCCTTTCATCCCAGCGTTCTTCCCGTAGTTGATGTGCTGTGTGACCCAAGAGTCCATTTGCCTGTGCAATCATCAGTCCAGCTCAAGGCCCAAACTGCAGGGATTCCACCCCGCCAGCCATCCTCCCCTCAGCCCCCAAATGTGGCTACTTACTCAAAATTTAGCCTTCTTTCTTTCCATCAATCAAATCCTTAAACTCTCTCCCTGTCTTATTGCATTAATTCTTAAGAGGAAATTAATCTGATTAAATTAAACCAAATTAAATCTAGCATCAAAATCTCTGGTAAATTTCTACTGACCTAGGTAACTGAAAAAAAATTTTTTTCTACAAAATTAACATGAAACGTGACAAAAAGCTTGCCAAGTTTCATTAATATACCTAATCTACCACTTCTGATGTCTCTTGAAAATCACATCATCCATCAGAAGAAACCAGGATTCCTGGGGACTTGAAGATCTAGATAAGAATCTTTAGGGAATATATAATCTCAGATGGAGTTTTCATTTATTTCTTCAAATAAACATGGAAAAATAGATAAAACAAAAAAAGGATGAAAATACAATATTTTCATAGGGTTCTTTACAAAGGATGGAAAATTTCCTAAAAGATGGAAGGAGAAACCATGAAAAGTCTTCCCAAATTTTTAAATATGTGACTCAACAGGAAGTAGGAAGAAATTTTTTCTGGATAAAAGTCTAAAAATGGATGTTAAGAAAAAATAGCATGTACAGCAGAGAAATGAAATAAAGAAAGGAGGAAGAGAAGAAGCAAAGAGGAGGAGAAAGAAAAGGAGAAGAGGAGCATTCTCAGTAGTTGTCTGATAAGGCATACCCCATTTAAATGGGCCAAATCCATTTATAAAATGGACTATAGGAACATTCTAAATCCCAGTTGTGAGAACCGGGTCCATATTCTAAGATTGACATGTTATAGCTTCCATAGTATTCAGTCTCAAGGTGGTGCCTACAATATGCCAACCTTTGTTTTAGGTACTGCATCTGCAGCAATAAAGAAAAAATAAGACAGAAAGCCTTTCCTCAGATACTATGTATTCTAGTGGGAGAGAAAATTATAACTAAGATAAAGAAGATATTTTCCAGTCATTAAACAAATAAACAAGCAAGTAACAAGTCCCAGAAGGAAAGTCCAGTAGCCACAGCTGCTAAAATATATTATCTAAAATGTTCAGTTCCCAACCAAAAATTTAAAAATATGCAAAAAAAGTGAGATGTATGGCCCATACACCGGAAAAAAACGAAACAGGAACTGTGAGAGTGATCAGATGTTTGATTCAACAGGAAAAGAAACAAAAACTTCAAAGTAGCCATTATAAATATGTTTGGTAAACTAAAGAAAACCATGGTTAAAAAAAATAAAGGAAGGTGTGATGACAATGTCGTACCAAATAGAGAATATCGATGAAGAGACAGAAACTGTAAGAAAGAACCAAATGGCAATTCTAGAAGTTGAAAAACGTAAAAACTGAAATGAAGAATTCGCCAGGGGGGCATAACAGTACATCTGAACTGGCATAAAAAAGAATAAGCAAACTTGAAGATAAATTAGTTAATCCAAATGACAGAGAGAAAAAGAGTAAAGAAAAATGAACAGTCTCAGAGAAATGTTGAAACCCAGAAGCACAACAAAATACACATATTGGTGGTACAAGAAGGAGAGAGAGAGAGAGAAAGGAGGCAAAATGAGCATTCAATGAAATAATAGTCAAAAATTCTCAAATTTTGAGGTAAACACTAACCTTATCTGGTAAACTCAATAAATTCCAAGTAGGATAAATACCAAGTAGCACACACATAAACAGACACGTCATCATAAAAATTCTGAAAGCCAAAGGCAAGGAGAAAATCTTGAAAGCAGTGAGATAAAAATGACTCATCATTCACAAGGGAGCTTCAGTAAGATTAGCAACTGACTTGTTCAAAAACAAAACAAACAGGGGTGCCTAGTTGGCTCAGTCAGTTGAGTGTCGACTCTTGGTTTCAGCCCAGGTCATGATCTCAGGGTTGTGAGATTGGGTCCCGCATCAGGCTCCATGCTCAGCATGGAGTATGCTTGGGATTTTCTCCCTCTCCCTCTGCCCCTCCTCCCCACTCGCACTTGCTCACACTCTCTAAAATAAATAAATAAAACCTTTGGGGGAAAAAAGAAAACAAACACTAGAAAGCAGTGGGATAAGGTATTCAAAGTGCTACCCAATACCACCAACAACTACAACAAAAACATGAAACCTATATCCAGCAAAACGATCTTTCAAATATGAGGTGAAAGAAAGACGTTTCTAGGTAAAAACTGACAGAATTTGTTCCTAGTTGACCTACCTTACAAGGTATATCCTATGTGCAACTGAGAAATATAAGTATATGTATATGTGTGTATATATACATACATATATTCTGATTAGATTACATCTATATGAGGAGAAAGAGAGAGATTTATAGTAAGAAATTGGCTCACATGGTTATGGAGGCTGGCAAGTCCCAAGATCTGAAGAGTGAGTCAGCAAGCTGCGGACCCAGCAGAGCTAATGGCTTAGTTCCAGTCTAAGTGAGGAGTTGGCATAGTTCCAGCCCAAAGGCTTGCAGGCTAGTGCCCTAGAAAGAGTTCATGTTTCAGTTTAGGTTGAAGGCAAGAAAACAAAAAAACAAAAAACAATATTCAAGTTCAAAGTCTGTCAGGCAGGAAGAATTCTCTCTTAGTCAGTGAAGGGTCAACCTAAGTTCTGTTCAGGCCTTCAAATGATTGAATGGAGCCCACCCACATTAGAAAGGGAAGTCTGTTTTACTCAGTTTGCCAACTTAAATGTTAGTCTTATTAAATAACACCCTCACAGAAACACTCAGAATAATGTTTGACCAAACTTCTGGGCATCCCATGGCCCAGGAAAGTTGGTGCATAAAACTAACCATCATGACATATAACAAATGAAATTATTTAATTAGCCATCACAAAACTACCCACTAAGAAAAGCTCAGGTTCAGATATCTTTGCTGGGAAATTGTAACATTTAAAAAAGAATTAATACCGGGGCATCTGGGTGGCTCAGTCGGTTAAGCATCTGCGTTCGGCTCAGGTCATGATCCCAGGGTACTGGGATCGAGCCCCGCATCGGGCTCCCTGCTCGGCGGAGAGCCTGCTTCTCCCTCTCCCTCTGTCTGCCGCTCTGCCTACTTGTGCTCTCTCTCTCTCTGTTAAATAAAATAAAAATCTTAAAAAAAAAAAAGAATACCAATTCTTCACAAGTTCTTCCAAAAAGTAGAAGGAACACTTCCCAAATCATTCTGAGGATAGTAATACTCTGATACCAAAATAAGACCGCGTATCATAAGATTCCATTTACATGAAATGTCCAGAATAGGAAAACAGAGACAGAAAGTAGATTAGTGATTGGAGCGCCTGGGTGGCTCAGATGGTTGAGCGTCTGCCTTTGGCTCAGGTCATGATCTCAGGGTCCTGGGATCGAGTCCTGCATCGGGCTCCCTGCTCCTTGGGAGCCTGCTTCTCCCTCTGCCTCTCTCTCTCTATCTCTCTGTCTCTCATGAATAAATAAATAAGATCTTTAAAAAAAAAAAAGCGATGTTCTAATCTGGATGTTCTAAAATTGACTGTGATGATGGTTACACATATTTGTAAACATAATAAAAACATTGAATTGTGCACTTTAAACAGGTGAACTGTATGGTATAAATTATTATTCAATAAAGCTGCTAAGAAAGAGAGAGAAAAGAGATGCTGGGTTGATGTCCTTGTTAGAAACATGAAAGGACACTCATAGAAACAGAAGGAAGGCAGAGACCAGGGATATGCATGTGTGATGGCAGAATCTTGTTAATCAGATCCCCAGAAGCTCCCTGCATATGCTGCTGATGCTCAGGGCTGCTGGTGTAGAGCTTCTTTTTCTCCAAAACAGGTTTTGCTCATGCCTTCCCCAAGGCCTCCCAATATTTGATATCAGAACTTGGGCACTATACACATTACATGTCAAAAAGAAACCCCTAGCTCAGCCTCAAGACCTAACTGTGTATTGATATTATCTCAGGAGGCCTCCCTGCTGAAAGAAGTCATTCAGAAAGGGATGAAGTACCATGTGCTCTCTTCCAGCATAATATGTCACCCTCTATATAGAGAACATTCAGAGCATGCCTGCATGATAACCTAGTTCACTACTTACCTGGAGAAATATACCTATTGTCTCCAGCTCTGTTTTCTCAAATGAAAAATGAAAATAACGACAGAGTCCGTTTCATGGATTTTTGTGAAGATTCAATTAAATAATACATATAAAGCACTTTAAAAAGTGCATGGCCCATTGAAAGTGCAGAAAGAAAACCTTTGCTATTATTACTCTAATAACAGTGGTTAACAAGTGATGAATAACCAGTTGTCATCTGGTGGTGCCAGGGAAAGTTCTGAATATGAAGTACAACTTAACTATGGTATCACTTAATCATGCGTCTTAAGACTCAGAGTTTGGCCCTGCACCATTCAATAATTTTATATTATTGCATAAAGCATTAGAATGATCCTGAATTGAATATGTAGATGCTAGATATGTAGATAACTAGATCATGTACTTAAAACGTAGCATGATACCTTCAAGGTTCAACTGGTTCTCAACAGCATAGCTGACATAAAACCAAATGATTTAAACTTAAGACAATTAGATGATATTTTTAAAGTGCAACCATATGATGGAAACTTGGCAACAGCATGCAAGAGTAGAAAAGCAACAAATCTGCTGGCAGGTGTATGGGTATGAATTCTGTCTTTACTGGTTACAAGCTGTGAAATACGGGCAATTTAATTTGCTCAGTCTCTTCACCTGTAAAGTAGATGTAACCAAAAGCAAATTACCTTCCTCAGTCTCTGGAGGTTGCTTACACAAGACGTTATTTCCCTCTTCCTCACAGAAAATAATAATAGTAATAATAATTAGTAGTATAGCTGTACCTGTCGTGAAAACATTCAGCTGCAAGAAACAGAAAACCCCACTAATGTGGCTGAAACATGTAAGCATGTTTCAAACAAAAGCATATCTGTTTCACAGAATAAAAATTGCAGGACCAGACCTCCCAAGGATGGTTTTGTGTCTTAATCATACCTTTAAATACATGAGCTCCTTCTAATTTCCCAGCTCCCAACCTAGCGTGTAGTTTCCCACTACACTGTAGGACATATGCAGCATCTCCAGGACCACATCCCCATCCCAGGCAGAAAGAAGGGGAAGGACAAAGGCCAGTGGAGCCAAAATTTACTTGAGAGTTTGGATACCAGAACCATCTTCCTCACCAACATATTTCAGCTGCCATTCTAAGTTTATAAATGAAGAAAGCAGTGGAGCATACTTCCTGGCAATGTCATCTGGCCCAAGGAGCAGGAAAAATTGTTTCAGAACTTCTGTTACATCCTAGTATTGTTATCAGTATATAGTGATGGTATTATGGCCATAATTTTTAGTACAGGCTCACAGGAGGCAAATTCTGGAGGTCAAAGGCTGAGCAACAGTTGGGACTGAAACCTATCTACATAATAATGTAAAGCAACCAACCGTATCTTTGTGAGCATGAGGAATAGTTGAAAAATATAACTGTATAGGGGCGCCTGGGTGGCTCAGTCGCTAAGCGTCTGCCTTCGGCTCGGGTCATGATCCCAGGGTCCTGGGATCGAGCCCTGCATCAGGCTCCGTGCTCCGTGGGAAGCCTGTTTCTCCCTTTCCCACTCCCCCTGCTTGTGTTCCCTCTCTCACTGTCTCTCTCTCTGTCAAATAAATAAATAAAAAGAAAAATATAACTGTATATATTTGAATTATACAACATGATGATTTGATACACATATACATTGTGAAAGGACTACCAAGATCAAGGTAATTAACACATCTATCATTTCACTTAGTTAAAATAGGTAACTGTGGGTGTCTGGTGTGAATGCTTAATTTGCTCCCAACAACTTTCAAGTATAGAATACTGTATTATTAACTCCAGTCACCATGGTATACATTAGAGCCTCAGAGCTTATTCCTTTTATAACTGAAAATGTGTGCTCTTTGGCCTACATACCCCCATTATCCCCTTCCCCTAACCCCTGACAGTGACCATTCTACTCTGTTTCTGCAAAATCAAGGTTTGGGGGATTTTTTTGTGTTTTGTTTAGAGTCCACATAAATGATACCATACAGTATTCGTCTTTCTCTTGCTAGCTTATTTCTGTTACTATTAATGCCCTCGAGATTCATCCCCATTGTGACACATGACAGGGTTTCCTTTGTGGCTAAACAATATTCCATTAAATCTGTCCATCTATTTCACATTTTCTTTAACCATTCATACACTGAAGGACATTTACATTGTTTACATACATTGGCTGTTGTGAATATGCTGCAATAAACATGAGCGTGCAGATATTTCTTGTGGATTTTGATTTAAATTCCTTCAGATATATACCCTGGAGTAGGACTGCTGGATCATATGGTAGTTCAATTTTTAACTTTTTAAGGAACTGCCATACTGCTTTCCATAATGGCTGCTCCATTTTATATTCTCAACAGTTTCTACATCCATATTCTTGCCAAACACTTGTTACTCTTGTATTTTTGACAGTAGCCATCCTAATAGGTGTGAGGTGATGTTTCATTGTGGTTTTGATTTGCAATTCCCTGATAATTAGTAATACTGAAAACCTACTGGCCATTTGTGTATCTTCTTTGGAAAAAATGTCTATTCAGGGCCTTTGCCCATTTTCAATGGGATTATGTGGTTTTGTTTTGTTTTTTGTTTTTTTTTTGCTATTGAGTTATGAGTTATTTATATATTTTGGATCAGATTATCAGATATATGTTTTTCAAATATTTTTTCCCATTTTGTAGGTCACCTTTTCAATTTATTGTTTGCTGTGCAGAAGCTCTTTAGTTTAATGTAGTTCCATTTATTTATTGTAGAATAGAGAGCCCAGACATAAACCTATTCATATATGGTCAACTAATTTTTTCCAATGTGCCAACAACATGCAATGGGGAAAAGAAAGTCTCTTCAACAAATGGTGTAGGGAAACCTGGATATCCACATGCAAAAGAATGAAACTGGATCCCTATCTTACACCTCTCACAAAAATTAACTTGAAATGGATCAAAGACTTAAATGAAGACCTAATACCATAAAAGTCCTAGAAGAAAACTTAGCCAAAGATCCTTGACATTAGTCTTGGCACAATTTCTTGTATGAGACATCAAAAGAATAGGCAACAAAAACTAAACAAACAAACAAATGTTACTGTCTTGGAAGCTACAAGGGTAACCTTCAAGGGGCGTAGGTGCCAAGGCTTCTAAGGTATGCATGAATACACATCAGAGCTCTGTTCAAGAGTGCAGCTTATTACCAGAAGGACAATTGCAGAAACATGTCTGAATTCTATATCTAAGCCAATGTGGAAGAAAAGAAAAGAGAAAAGTCACAGGAACAAAGCTATGGCGGGGGAAGGGGAGTGATTTTTCAGAAGAGCCAATACCCAGCCCCAGAAATGCAAAGAAAACCATAAGCTTCCCATGGACTTGTAACAAACTTCGGGGATGGTAGAACCTCCTGCGGACCTGAAGTGGGGGGATCAATCCATTATATAAGTGCATAAATGTATTTCAAATGAAGGGAGACATGGCTGACATCTGGCTGACCTAGATAAAACAATAATGCCTATTTTTAAGATTACCTTAAGCATCAACCAATAAAGTAAGTAAAGTGCTTTATAAACAGTACATTGCTATATAGGTGTTAATTACTATTGCTGCTTTCTTTGTTCTCTTTATTGTTATTATTTTGTAAGCATTGAGCTCAGAGCCTTGCATTTGTAAGTTCTTGCATATTATAAATGCAATTATTGACTGTCTATCTGGATGCTTTTGAAAAAGAAAAACTGACCTACCTATTTTCTCTAGCCTCCTTTCCCTCAAATTCTAGCCCCAAGAGGAGACACAAAAACTGACAGTACAGGCAATTCCCAAGAGATGAAACTTGCTGAAGGGACAGGCAGTAGACCACACAAAAGGAGGACTGTTGAGCTGCTTGAAGGGGCTTACTCGGTCTGTTTACAAGAAGAGCACGCATCCTGATTGTAATAAGTGAGCTTGGAGGGCTAGACAGGCTCTTTAATCTCAGAAATGACACTGTGAACTCCAGTTCACCTGCTCGATTTATTTACATTGCTTTTGCCCGCTAACAAATCCAACTCTCCATCAGATTAATCAACATTTATCAGCCAGCGGCGGGAGCATCATTTCTTAACGTAAGTAAAATAGAGAGGGAGTGAAATGGAATAGAGAGAGAATAAAACTCCCATTACTCTGTGGCTATTTTATTCTCTATGTATTTTATTCACATAATGAATGATGTACTTCTGGCTTTAACAGCATAGCAACCCTGGGTTCTGTTTGTTTAATATTTTCCCGCCAGGGACTGTGCAAGTCAATAGCATATGCACAGCAGGATAAAGGGGGAGGATGGTCAAGTCTGAGTTTTGAGGTTTAAGATTGCTCAAATAAGCCAAAGGTGGGTTAACACCAAGTTGTCCAGAGTCTGGTGTTGTTAGTTCAAATAAATTGCCACCAATCAACAAAGTAATTTGTCTGTGTGGTCTTTCATTTACTATTGCAAATGAACCATTCATTTATTCAGCCATTTAAATAATCCAGTACCAACCATGTATCAGAAACTGTTCTGGGTGCTGAAGATGTAGCAGTGAACGGAACAAAGTTCCTGTGCCCATGGATTTTACACCTGAAGGGGGATTATAAATATATAATAAAAGTTCATGTAGTGATAAGTATTACGATGAAAAATAAAGTGGGCAATGGGAACAGAAACAAAGAGTGCTACTTTGGATAGGATAGCCTAAAGGCTGCTCTGAGGTAATATTGCAGCAGAAATCTGAGTCAAGTCAAAGAACCAGGCATTTGAGTATCTGAGTGAAGTGCTTTCCACATGGAAGGAAAAACAAGGAACACTGAGGAACTGGGAGTCCTGTGTTGCTGGAGAGGAGTGAATAAGGGGGAGAATGGTAAGAGCACCTGTCAGAGATGTAGCATTGGGCTATATCATGTAAACTTATGCAACAGTAGGAATTGGAAAGTGGTAAGAATTAGGCAGAAATTTTAAAAAATCATGTTATGATTTTGGCTTTGACCATACCACACAAGGACAGAAATCTGATTTGTAATTATTTTTTCAAATGAAACATTGATACTGCCCAGGTTACCAATATTTTAATGATGTTGATGATGATGATATAATAAGGCATGTGGTAATTGATTAGTTGGTCAATAATGACTGAGCTAGTAACAAATAACCTTTTAGTTGAAGTAGAGAGAAGTGTGAATTCATATATGAATGGCTCAATGAATTATTACAAAATGAAAATACCACCAGATGAAGAAACTGAACATTATTTACATCCAGGTATCCCTTACTGGTCTTTTCCAATCACACGCCTCCCATCTCACCAGAGTAAACAACTCTCCTATCTTCCAATAGCATGTACCACTTCTTCCTGTTTTCAAAATTCTATATAAAAGTAAGATTCATTGTTTCTGCATGCAATCTCTGTTCATTTTTATTGGTGTCTAAGAATCAGTTGTAAATATACCAGATTTATTTATCCATTATAAAACAGGGATGTTTCCAGTTTGTTGCTATTAAGGATTGTGCTACTGTGAATGTTCTTGTACTTGTCTACTGCTGCACACTTTTCTGTTGGGTATATGCTAAGAGGGAATTACTGGGTCATACATATATATTCAGATTTAGTAGAAAATTTCAATATTTTTTCAAAGTGAAAGTATCAGTTTACACTCCCACCAACCATTTTAACAGGTTTGTAGTGATGCCTCATTGTAGCCCTAATTTGCATTTCTCTGTTGACTAATGAGTTAAAGCACTGAGTTACACATCTATTGACCATTTAGATACCCTCTCTTGTGAAATACCTGATTCTCCTGCCCATTTTTTTTTTCTGAATTGTCTGTATTTCCTTTAACAATGGGAAGTTCTTTATATATTTCCTATATATGCGTATGTGTTGCTGAATAACTTTTCTTGCCTTTGTGACTTTAAGTTTTTATTTATTTAAATAACTTCTGCACCCACCATGGAGGGGCTCGGACTCACAACCCCAAGATCAAGAGTTGCATGCTCCTCTGATTGAGCCAGCCAGGCACTCCATCTTTTTTACTTTCTTAATATTGTCTTTCCATGATCAGAAATTCCCAATTTTAATCTAGTTAACTTTAGCAATCTTTTCATTTATAATTAGAGTCTGTTGTGATTTGAGAAATCTTTACCTATCCCAAGTTCATGAGTATATTCAAATATATTATAAAAATTTTATTTAACTTTCACCTTGAGATTTACAATCCTTAGATTTGTTTCTTGTTAGCATGCAGTAGTTTCCAGTCTTTTTTTTTTTTTTTCTACAGATATCTAGTTGAACCAATGCAATTTATGGGAAAGAATGCCTTTCCAACTCTTTTGTAGTGCCATTTTTGTTGTAGGAGTTATTTTTAAGTCTATATATTTATGGGATGTTTCTGGCTTTTTATTCTACTACATTAATTACTATCCTTACAGTAACTCCAGTCTTAAATATTAAAGGTTTATGGTAAGTTTTAATATGTGGTACATTTTTCTTTTTCAAAATTGTCTTAACTCTTCTTGTCCTCTTGTTCATATAATTTTTAATAGATTTTTTTATTTTTTTAAAATATTTTTTATTTGATAGAGAGAAACACAGCGAGAGAGGGAACACAAGCAGGGGGGAGTGGGAGAGGGAGAAGCAGGCTTCCTGCGGAGCAGGGAGCCCGATGCGGGGCTCGATCCCAGGACCCTGGGATCATGACCTGAGCCGAAGGCAGATGCTTAATGACTGAGCCACCCAGGCGCCCCAATAGCTTTTATTTTTAAAGCAGTTTTAGATTCATAGCAGAATTAAGAGAAAGGTACAGAAATTTTCCATGTATCTCCTGCCCCTACATATGCATAGCCTCCCTATCAGAATTCCACATGAGAGTGATACATTTGTTACAATCAATGCACCTACATTGGCACATCATTGTTATTCTAAATTTATAGTTTATATGAGGGTCCAATCTTGATATTGTGACAGATATATAATGACATGTATCCACTATTATAGTATTATACACAGTAGTTTCACTGCCCTAAAAATCCTCTCTGCTCTATCCACCCACTCCCTTCTTCCAGACTTCCGGCAACCACTGATCGTTTTACTATATAGTTAGAGTTTTGCCTTTTCCAGAGTGTCATATATTTGGAATTACACAGTTTTTAGCCTTAGAGACTGGCTTCTTTCACTTAGTAATATGCATTTAAAATTCCTCCATCTTTTCACGGCTTACATTTAGATCTATCGTCCATTCTGACTGTGTGTGTGTGTGTGTGTGAGAGAGAGAGAGAGAGAGAGAGAGAGAGAGAGAGAGAGATGTAAGGTCTGTTTCTATGTGTCTAGATTCACTTTTTTGCACGTGGATATTAAGTTGCTCTAGCACCATTTGCTGAGAGGACTATCTCTGTTTTTTCTCTTTTTTCAATAATCAGTTAACTATATTTATGGAGGGGTAATCGGAGGGGGAGATGAACCATGAGAGACTATGGACTCTGAGAAACAAACTGAGGGTTCTAGAGGGGAGGGGGGTGGGAGATGGGTTAGCTTGATGATGGGTATTAAAGAGGGCATGTTCTGCATGGAGCACTGGGTGTTATATGCAAACAATGAATCATGGAACACTACATCAAAACCAATGATGTAATGTATGGTGATTAACATAACATAATAATAATAATAAAAAACTATATTTATGGAGCATATTTCTGGGCTTTCTATTCTGTTCCATTAATCTGTCAAATCTTTTACCAGTATCATACTCTTTTTTTGCCATTTTAACCATTTTATTTTTTTTAATTAACATATAATGTATTATTTGTTTCAGGGATGCAGGTCTGTGATTCATCAATCTTATATAATACCCAGTGCTCATTACAACACATACCTTCCCCAGTGTCCATTACCCAGTTACCCCATCCCTCCACCCCACTCCCTTCCAGCAACCCTCAGTTTGTTTCCTAAGATTAAGAGTCTCTTATGGTTTGGCTCCCTCTCTGGTTTCATCTTGTTTCATTTTTTCCTCTCTTCCCCTATGATCCTCTGCCTTGTTTCTTAAATTCCACATATCAGTGAGATCATATGATAATTGTTTTTCTCTGATCGACTTATTTTGCTTAGCATAATACCCTCTAGTTCCATCCACATTGTTGCAAATGGCAAGATTTCATTTTTTGATGGCTGCATAATATTCCATTGTGTGTGTATATATATATATATATATATATATATATATATACACACACACATATACACACACACCACATCTTCTTTATCCATTCATCTGTCAATGGACACCTGGGCTCTTTTCATAGTTTGGCTATACTCTATTGATAACTGTAGTTTTATAGTAAGTCTTAAAGTTGAGAGTATCTGTCCTCTGACTTAATTCTCCATTATTGTGTTAATTATTCTGGGTCTTTTGCCTCTGTGAACTTTAGAATCAGTTTATCGATATCCACAAAATAACTCACTGGGCTTTTTATTGGAATTTCACTGAATCTATAGATCAATTTGAGACCAACTAACATCTTAACAATATTGAGTCTTTCTATCCATTTATTTAGTTCTTTGATTTCTTTCACCAGAGTTTTATAGTTTTCCTCATATATATCTTGTACACATTTTGTTATATTTATATCTAACAATTTAACTTTTTGAGTACTAATGTAAATGGTACTGTGTTTTAATTTCAAATTCCACTTGTTTAGTTCTGGTATATAGGAAAGTGACTTTCTCTTTTTTTAAAAAAAAGATTTTATTTATTTATTTGAGAGAAAGAAAGAGAGAGAGAGAATGAAAAATCAGAGGGGCAGGGGCAGAGGGAGAAGTAGACTCCCCACTGCCCACTGAGCAGGGAGCCTGATGCGGGGCTCAATCGCAGGACCCTGAGATTATGAACCAAGCTGAAGGCGGCCACCCAACCAACTGAGCAACCCAGGTGTCCCTGAAAGTGACTTTCCTATATTAACCTTGTATCCTGCAAACTTGCTATAATTACTAATCAAGTACAGGAGTTTTTGATTCTTTCAGGTTTTCCAAATAGACAATCACGACAACTACAAAGACAGTTTTTATTTCTTCCTTCCAAATCAGTATAACTTTTATTTCCCTTTCCTGTCTTATTGCATTAGGACTTCCAGTATCATGTTGAAAAACAGTAGGGAGAGGGAACATCTTTGCCTTGTTCCTGATCTTAATGGGAAAATATACAGTTTCTCACCATTAAGTATGATACTAGTTATAGCTTTTTGTAGATGTTCTTTATCAAGTTCAGGACGTCCCCTCTATTCCTAATTTGCAGGGGGTTTTTATCATGAATGAATGTTGATATTGTGAAATATTTTGTCTGCATCCTTGATATGACTATGTGATTCTTCTTTAGCCCATTGATATAATGGATTAGATTGAACCTGCCTTGATACCTGGAATAAATCCTACTTGGTCAGGTATATAATTCTCTTTATACATTGTTAGATTTATTTGCTAACATGTTCTTGAGGATTTTTGTATCTATGTTCATGAGAGATATTGGTCTGTAGTTTTCTTATAATGTCATTGTCTAGTTTTGTTATTAGGATGATACTGGCCTCGTGGGAGGAGCAAGATGGCAGAGGAGTAGGAGACCTAATTTCGTCTGGTCCCAGGAATTCAGCTAGATAGTTATCAAACCACTCTGAACACCTACAAACTCAACAGGAGATCAAAAAAAAGAATACCAGCAATCCTATGAACAGAAAAGCAACCACTTTCTGGAAGGTAGGACGTGTGGAGAAGTGAATCCCAGACAGTATTTGGGAAGATAGACCTCGGGGGGAGGGAGCCTCCCTCAGCTGGCTACCGGCAAGTGATAGAGCAGCAGAGCACAAAATTGGAACTTTTAGAAGTCTGCTCCACTGAGGGATGATGCTCCAGTGGCTAAGCGGGGGGTGAAACCCTTGCTGGGACAGTGTGATGTCAGGACCCTCAGGGTCACAGTAAGACCAGGGGTGCCTGAGTGTGGCAGACCTCCCAGGTATCAGAGCAGGGAAGCTGGCTGCAAAGACGGAGCCAAGGAGTGGGCTCTCAGCTCGGGGTTGCCATAAACTGTGATCTGAGGTCCAGTTGGGCCACTACTCTTTGAGCAAGGACCCCAAAAAGTGGCAGATCCGGGGAGACTCCCCTTCTTCCCCCGGGAGGAGTGGCACGGAGTGCACCACAGGAATCTGCTGGGTTTGGAAAATCCAAATGGGGTCGTGTGCCAGAGATAGAAACACTTGGTCACAGGCCAGGTGAGCATGGAGTGCGGTTGGAGACCAGGCAGATAGGAGTGATTCCTTTTCTTTGAGGGTGCACTGAGAAGTGGGGTCCCAAGTTCTCGGCTCCTCCAGGGCCAGAGATTGGAAGGCTACCATTTTCAGTCTATCATATAAAGCTGTATGGAAAGCTTCCAGGAAACAAAGCTTCCGAGAGCAAACCGGAGCAGATTACTTAGCCTGGACCCTGGCAAGGGCAATGCAGTTCCGCCTCCGGCAAAGACATTTGGGAATCACTGCAACAGGACCCTCCTCCAGATGATCAGCAAGAACGTCCAGCCAAGACCAAGTTTACCGATCAATGAGATCTGCAAAACTCTAGCGCTAGGGGAATACAGCACATACAATTCATGGCTTTTTTCCCATGGTTATTTAGTCTTTCAAAGTTAATTTTTTAAATTTTCTTTATTTTTTCTTTTTCTATTTTTTTTTAAATTTTCTTCTTTCCTTTTTCAACCATTATCTTATCAATTCCTTTTTTAAAACCTTCTTTAATTTTCACTTTTACAGTCATATTCTATCCCTTCATTGTATTTAATCTTATTTTTTTGTTATATATATATGTGTGTAAGTTTTTTGTTATATATATATATAAGGTTTTCTTTCTTTAAAATTTTGGGATACACTTTCTTCTAACAGACCAACATATACTCTAAATCTAGTGTATTGCTTTGTTCTAGTCTGCTGCCTGATCACATTCTCTCCCTTTTTTCTTTTTTCTTTTTTCAACCAACTTATCAATTCCTTTTTTAAAATCTTTTTAAATTTTCATCTTTATACTCATATTCCATCCCATCATCATATTTACCCTGATTTTTGTATATACATATAAGTTTTTCTTTCTTTAAAATTTTGGGATACAGTATCTTCTAACAGACCAAAATATACCCTAAATCTAGTGTATTGCTTTGTTCTAGTCTCCTGCCTGATCACATTCTCTTGTTTTTTTTTTTAATTTTTCTTTTTTCTTTTTTCAACAAACTTATCAATTCCTTTTTTAAAATCTTTTTAAATTTTCATCTTTATATTCATATTCCATCCCATCATATTTACCCTGATTTTTGTATATATATATATATAAGTTTTTCTTTCTTTAAAATTTTTGGAGGCACTTTCTTCTAACAGACCAAAATACACCCAAAATCTAGTGTGTGGCTCTCTTCTATTCACCAGCCTGATCATATTCTTGTTTTTTTTTTTCCCCTTTCTTTTCCCCCCAATTTCGGGTCTCTTCTGATTTGTTTAGTGTATATTTTTCTGGGATTGTTGTTACCCTTTTAGCACTTGTTCTCTCATTCATCTGTTGTTCTCTGGACAAAATGACAAAATGGAAAAAATCTCCTCAAAAAAAGACAAGAGATAGTACCGACTGCCAGGGACCTAATCGATACGGACATTAGTAAGATGTCAGAACTAGAGTTCAAAATAATGATTTTAAAGATACTAGCTGGGCTTGAAAAAAGCATAGGAGATACTAGAGAATCCCCTTCTGGAGAAATAAAAGAACTAAAATCTAACCAAGTGGAAATCAAAAAGGCTATTAATAAGGTGCAATAAAAAATGGAGGCTCTAACTGCTAAGATAAATGAGGCAGAAGACAGAATTAGTGATATAGAAGACCAAATGATGGAGAATAAAGAAGCTGAGAAAAAGAGAGATAACTACTGGATCATGAGGGGAGATTCTGAGAGATAAGTGTTACCATAAGATGAAACAATATTAGAATAATTGGAATCCCAGAAGAAGAAGGAAGAGAGAGAGGGGTAGAAGGTATATTGGAGCAAATTATAGCAGAGAACTTCCCTAATTTGGGAAAGGAAACAGGCATCAAAATCCAGGATGCACAGAGAACCCCCCTCAAAATCAATAAAAAGAGATCAACACCCTGACATCTAATAGTAAAATTTATGAATCTCAGAGACAAAGAGAAAATCCTGAAAGCCGCTCAGGACAAGAGGTCTGTAACCTGCAATGGTAGAAACATTAGATTGGCAACAGACCTATCCACAGAGACCTGGCAGGCCAGAAAGGACTGGCATGATATATTCAGAGCACTAAATGAGAAAAATATGCAGCCAAGAATACTATATCCAGCTAGGCTGTCATTATCTCTCCAAAGGAGAGATAAAATGCTTCCAGGACAAGCAAAAACTAAAAGAATTTGTGAACACCAAACCAGTCCTACAAGAAATATTGAAAGGGGTCCTCTAAGCAAAGAGAGAGCCTAAAACTAACATAGACCAGAAAGGAACACAGACAATATACAGTAACAATCACCTTACAGGCAATACAATGACACTGAATTCATATCTTTCAATACTTAACCTGAATGTAAATGGGCTAAATGCCCCAATCAAAAGACACAG